>NW_026019989.1:187376-391624 GCF_900185275.1 Solanum verrucosum | reverse complement strand
GGAAGCAACTCCAAGTGTCTTGAGAAGTAAGCTTGAATCCTCAACGGCCGAACCTAAATGTTTGGGGGAAAAGGAGAAAATATGGGTTAGTACAACACACGTACTAAGTATGGCTACTATGCATAAAAACCATTGAAACATGCATAAAAAGACATTTTAGTCAAAACATGCTTTTACCAAGTAAATCCAATATGAACAACAAGTAAGCATCATAGTACAACCCAACATAATATCATCCATCATATAGACAACCCAAGCAATACTAATTTAATGCAAAGAATAGAATCTCATAACCCTATTCAAAGCCAAGTATCACATTAAGCAACCTACTTCATACATACATTCATAAGATCGTATTCATCATAACTTACCATATTCATAATGATCATGCATAACATTGCTTCAACATACATAAATCATAATCATCATAATCATAAGAGAACACTACTACAACCATCCCTTAGGATCCCACAAGTGCAATGTGCAAGAGAAGTCCCATACCCTCCCTTACACTATGTAGAAACCCTTAATAAAGTCCTAGTAAGAGTTCACACCTTTCATTCCTTCATTACTTTAGATAATGGAGATATTACCATAACTTACATAGACCAAGAGAGTTACATGGAATCCGGTGTTCTACTCCCACATCGAAAAGAAAGGGTTAACAATTGCCTAAGGTGTAACCATTCGTACATAGCTATCTAGGTGGATCCACTAAGCTAAAGTTCTATGTGGACACATAGTTAAGGGTCAAGGAGACTGCTTCTAGAAACCCTAACTTACTAAACGTGGGTCTCTATCTCATGAGACAACACATACCGTGGTAATCCGGACTTGCTAAACGTGAGGAAACCCATGTGGGGAGCCGGACTTACTAAACGTGAGAACCCCATCTCATTTACATGCCCTTTTGATGCTAAGCATATAATTCTCTTTATTTTTAACATCCTTAGTCATCACATATGTTCACATTAGCCTTTACAAGACTCTTATTTAAACATCTTATCATAATAGCTCATAGGTGTTCATAAGTGAGAATAATCCTTTCACTTAGAAACACTAGCAAGTGAGTAAATCTTTCACTTTACATTACACTATAATCATGATAACTACCTTTCAATCATATAGCAATCATACCATCACATACATACATGCTTCATAGCTAATTCAAGTGTAGAGGGTTAAGGATGACGAAACTAGGTCATCAACACCACAATAACACATTAGGTATAACATCATTATAATCTAAGTAATTCACCTTTCATACTTGAGTTCAAAGAAGAACTAACCTTCATACCTTCTTGCCCTTTTTGGGGCATTCATACTTCCATTACCAACAATTCATAACCAATACATAATACAAGGTAATTCATGAGGTAATAACATAATCAACATCAATATAATCAATTGACATATTCCCTTCATAGCCTTCAAGGCTTCATTCAAAGACTAAACCCTAATTCATAGAATTATACATAACCTAGGGTAGAATCATGCTACAAACATGAATTACATAACATCACATTCAATTCATAGCCTTCAATCAATATCCAACACAAACTAGAGTTAGAATTAGGAAAAGAAGGAGAAACATGGGTCTCATCGGGAATTCTTCAAGAACCACAAATACAACATAAATTCATTCATAATTGTTCATATAACATCAATCAAAGTCAATATATAACATCAATTTCACTTTAGAAAGAAGACCCACATTTTTGGATTGAAAACCTAGAAATTGGAAATTTTGAAATTAATCTTGAAGGGGCCACTTGTGGAAAGGAATCCCAAGAGTGATTAGCAACAATAACTTAGTTAATTCCTTGAGAACTGATGGGGAAAAATCGAAACTTTCTTCCCTAGATGAACCTTGGTCTTCTTCTTCAATGGGGTTCTTAGTTGAGAGAGTTTTGAGAAAGAATGAGTTTGACTTGTGACTTTAGTTGTGTGAGTTAAAGTCTTAGGGTTAGGGTCTTATAGTTAGGTTTAGAATGGTAATTAGTTAACTAACCACCCATATTAACCCTTAATTAAATAACTAACTAAAACTAAGACCCCTAAACTAAAAACTAAAAACTTAAAAACTGCCAGGACTTACGACCCTCCACCTACGGACCATAGGTGGAGTTACGGACCGTGTTGGTCATCCGTCGTTTGGTACTGATGCTCCCTTTTGGGGGGGGGAAGGGGAAAGTCTCCCATGACTAAGTATGGGATCACGGCCATGACTTATGGTCCATCGGCCAGTATACGGGCCGTGAGTCTTGGTCTCGTCATTTGCTGCAGTTTTGACAGCTTTTGGGTCCAAGTTTGGGTCCTCCTCAAGGAACCCCCTTGGGTCCTTGTGGGGTCGTACCCGGACGTTTTGACCCTATGAACATATACTTACCTAATTTAAACCTTTTAAAAAGATTATACCATCATACAACACTCCCAAACCTGTTCAAAAACCTAAGGACACACTAGAACACATTCTTCTCTAGTTTTCGGACGTCGTGGTCATTTCTTGATGTTTAGACTTTTACTCTTCCAAACCAAGTCAATTGCATTAATTTAGGTTTATAAACATTATTTTAACTGTTTTTAAGTCATTATTCATAAGGTGAGGCTCTAACTTAAGTCATAGAATTTCTGGGGTGTTAAAGTGACGGCTTGAGTTTGATCGTCATAATTTGAGTCAAAGTTAGGAGAGCCACCCTTATCTCCCTATTCGTCATAGCTCCCTCATCATTAGGAACTTGAGAAAATTGAAGAACTTAAGGATCTTGAGAAGGAACTCCCTCATTCACCATCTCTTCTACCCTTCTTCTTAAGTTCGCCCTTTTTGTATTCATTTCCTATAATCACAAGGGAAGGGCTATAAGAAAGGACTTCATAGAGTTAGAACTCCAAAGCACGACTAAAGAATAATGAAAGAAGGGAATGTTCCTAAACATCTTAATAGAGTTTGCCTATAATAATAGCTACCATTCCAGCATTCAGATGGCACCTTATGAGGCATTGTATGGGCATAGGTGTAGATCTCCAGTTGGTTGGTTTGAAGTAGGTGAAGTAGCCTTCATAGGGACAGATTCAGTTCATGATGCTATGGATAAAGTGAAATTCATTAAAGATAGACTTAAGACAGTCCAGAGTCACCAGAAGTCTTATGTAGACGTAAGGAGAAGGGAATTAGAGTTCAAAGTGAATGATTTGGTTTTCTTGAAAGTGTCACCTATGAAGGGGGTGATGATGTTTGGAAAGAAAGGGATGCTTAGTCATAAATATGTAGGCCCTTACAAGATTTTGAAATGGATTGGAAAAGTGGCTTATGAGTTAGAGTTGCTAGCAGAACTAGCAGCAGTGCATCCGATTTTTCACATTTCGTTGCTGAAGAAGTGTGTGGGTGATCCAGCATCCATTGTACCTTTAGAAAGTGTGGCTGTAAAAGATATTTTCACTTATGAGGATGTGCAAGTTGAGATTCTTGATCGTTAGGTTCGAAGGTTTAGAAACAAAGAAGTCGCTTCAGTTAAGGTTTTGTGGATGAGTCAGTCTGTAGAAGGAGCTACATGGGAAGCAGAAGCAGCCATGAAGGCCAAGTATCCTCACCTCGTTCCTTCCGATTCCACTCCTGCTTGAGGTAATAGTTCCTCTTCAGTTTTTTAGTCATTCATGCATAAATTCAGTCTCAGTATCATGTTCCTTAAGTTTGTACTTGCATTTTTAGCGGATTTGTATGCTCTTGAAACTTAGTTCAGTTAGAAATCAGTTTCTAGAAATTTTTGGTAGGGTTTGCAGCTCTTACCCTCCATATTCAGCTAGTTTGGTGTTCATTCGAGGATGAATGTTCCCAAGGAAGAAATAATGTAACACCCTGCATCCGAAATAGACTAAAATGTAGTTTTCAGAGTTGCAAGTGCAACCCACGAACCGTAGGGTGACCCACG
Organism: Solanum verrucosum; assembly: GCF_900185275.1. Taxonomy (NCBI): domain Eukaryota; kingdom Viridiplantae; phylum Streptophyta; class Magnoliopsida; order Solanales; family Solanaceae; genus Solanum; species Solanum verrucosum. The sequence continues at coordinate 387,695 of NW_026019989.1, read as the reverse complement.
GCCCGTGCTGGTGGTCCTTGGATGGCCACCTGTGACCCATTCCAAAAGCCTCAGAGAATTGGTTTAGGGTAGACCCACGCCAGGACCTACGAACCGTAGGTCAGTCCGCGGTTCGTGGTCCAGGGCCGAAGGTCAGACCCTCAATTTCAGCTCCTAATCACCATACAACGGTTGACTAGCACAGACTGTTGGTCCAGTCACGGTCCGTTGATCCCGTTCGTTGGTTGCCCTCGACAGCAGTTAAGTCAAGGGTCGTTTGGTCTTTTCCCTATGCATTGGACCCCTAAACTACGTAGTTTTGGTCAGTTTTAGCCTATAAACATAAGTGGAACTTACGTAGGTCAGATCATTCACCAAAATTCATAAAACTTAGAACGCAAAGATGAGAAAGAGGCGACCAAACCCTTCCCAAGAATGCATCAAGTTTCCATCAGTTCCAGCCCCGATATTGAAAGATTTCTTCGTGGAATTCATCACCAGGTATGTGAGATTTCACTAGTGGGTTCTTTTCGCCCATTAGGTCCCTAGAACTCAGTCAGATTCTTGATTCCCTTATTATCAACTAGACCTAGGGTTTATAGAATTTCAACAAATTATCATGAATTAGTTACTTTCCTATTCCTAATCAGTTTATCATGATCTTTAGCATGTTTTTGTATAAACTCCTTCATAATTTCAGAACACAAGCTATGTAGTTCTTTTAGTTCATGAAATGCACATGCTAGGTTAGATCAATCAGTTATACATGCTCCAGTTATAAATGTTTCATTATCAGTACATTAATGTTGCATTTTCAGTTAGCATGTCAATATTTGAGCTATCCAGAATTTATAGCATTTCAATTAAAAATTGCTATATTACATAATCCGTTGGGAGATGACTTAATACCGAGTGGACTAGGGTCAGTTACCCGCAAGTGCTAGACCTAAGTGACCCATAGGTTGTAAGTTCCCTCTGTGGGCAACATTTTTGTGATCAACCAAGTCATGCCTTTATATCTCTAGCAGGGTATATTGGGTCCTCTCGATGGGGCGTATACATCGAACTCCATACTTACCTCATGTGGTTTTATCTCGATCATTAGTAGATCCCACAGTTCAGTCAGGTTCTATTACATTGACCATTTTACCAGTTCAGTATTCAGTCTCAGCATGTTATGAACTTGGTCATTTCATTTAGTTATTTCATGTTCAGTATTCTCAGTTTAGTATCATGCTTAAATCATATCATTGCTCAGTATATGCTTTGGTTCAGTCATGATTATTATTTAGCTTTACTCTGTCTTGCATGCTCAATACCTTTCAATTACTGACGCATACTCTTTGCTACATATCTTGCGATGTAGGTTCATGTTCTCAGCTTCAAGATCACGCTTAGATTGGTTCCCAATCCTCAATCCAACAACATCATTGGTGAGTCCTTATTATTTGAGGACGAGTGACATGATTATCTTTCTTGCTTTTAGCTTTATTTTCAGTTTTGCTACATCTAGCTGGGGCATTTCCCAGCATTTCTAGTCAGTAGAGGATTAATTTCAGACATAGTTAGTTAAACTTTAGTGTTAGAGTTTGACTTTTCTATTATATTTCAAACTCTCAATTTTTCATATATTCAGTTTTAGTATATGGGTATTCCCCATCATTTCAGATTATCTCATGATTAGCTTCCGCATAGTATTTATTACTTCACTTTACTTTAGTTTGCTTATGATATGCCAGCAGGGTTACCTTGGGGTTACTCGTGATCCTACGTCCCGTGTCCGTGTCTAGGGGGTAGCCTCAGGGTGTGACACTTTCACCCATTAAGTCCCTAGAATTCAGTTAGTTCCTTAAAGTTCTCATAAATTATTTAGACATAGGGTTCGCAAAACCTTGGGAATCCATTAAAAATTAGTTTATATACCTCCATTGCACTAATTACATGTTTTCTTGAAGAATTAATGTAATCCATGTATAGAACTCAGATCTCTAGTTTGTATTCATCATCAGTATTTCATGAAATATACTTGCTAGAAAGATCAGTCAGAAAATCATGCTTTAGAATTTGAATGTCATATGTTTCATTATAGTTATGTTCATTGCCATAAAGCATGTCAGTATTTTGAGCTACTTAGTATAGCTTTTAATTTAGTTAGGAGTAGACATAACACCGAGGTTGACTAGGGTTCAGCTTACCCTCAAAGTCCAAGAACTACTTGCCAACGTAGGTTCAGAAGTCTCCTCTGTTGGGTATCAGTATTAGTGATCACGCCATAGTCATGTCTTTATACCCCTGGCAAGGCATATTGGGTCCTCTCGATGGGGCGTATACATTGGATTCCACGTTTAGCTCAAGTGGTTTATGTCGGTTTAAAATAGCTCCCACAATGAGACTCTTATTGCATTTACCATGTTTTCAACATTTATATCAATGTACAGTTCAACATGTTATCTTCATGATTATTACTTGGTCATTGCATTCAATGTAGTTTTTCAGTTATGTTTCAGATTTCTATTCTTGCTCAAATTATGTCATTGCTTAATATGCCTTGTTTAGCTCATACCTCCTTGTTAAGCTTAGTATATCTATATCTTGCATGCTCAGTACATTGAATGTACTGATGCATACTCTGTGCTACATCCTTTCAAGATGTAGGTTTAGGTACTCAACACCCAGATAACGCTTAGATCAATTCTCGGTTTGACTTCAGCAACTTCAGTGGTGAGTCCTCATACTTCGAGGTTAATAGAACTGATTTCCATTTTAGTCTTTATATTCAGTTTTCAATTTTTTTAGAGTTAGCTTGGGGCATGTCCTCGCAATTCAACTCAGTTTGAGGCTTTTCATACGTAGTTGTAGATTCAACTTGAGTTGTTAAGTGGTTGTTTCAGTTATCACTAAACTCCTAATATTTTTTATATATTCAGACTAGTAGGATTTTTCCTCATTTTTAAATATCCATTATTTTTAGCTTCTGCAGAGTACATGTCTTAGTTTTTTAGTATGCTTAATATATGACAGACTCAGGGATAGATTGGGGTCAGTCATGATCCTAAGTCCTAGGTTACGTCTAGGGAGTAACCTTGTGGCATGACACCAATATTCTACCTCTGTGGAAGAATAAGAAGTTAAAATATCTTCTTTGAAGACCATGAAATAAGAGAACTACCAAGATAGATTACATAAGTAGTGGTTGATGTGCGATCATAAGTATCCTCTACCTAACCTGAGTTAGAGTATGTGAGCAACCTAAGATTAGTTTCATTGGCAATGAGCACACCAAAAGAGGCAGCTGAACAGAGATAGAAGAGAAGTCATTTAAGAGCAACCCAATGAGACATAAATGGTTGATGTGTATCTTGTGATAGTTTGCTGACATCAAAATCTATGTCTAGACGAGTGAAAAAAAGTTAAGGAAGTTTACCAATAATGTGCCGATATAAGGAACCATCAACTAGATGATCGTTAAGCGATGGATAAAAAATAATAGTAGATGTCATAGGTGTGGAAACACCTTTGCAGTTATCCATAGATACCTCATGTAGGAGAACCATAGTGTACTTCTCTTGAGAGAGCAGAAGACCAGCAGAAGAACGAATCACCTCAATACCAAGAAAGTAATGAAGAGGTCCTAAGTCATGCAGTGAAAAACATTGAGAAAGAGCCTCAAATGATATAACAAACACTTTGTTGGTGATAGAAGTCACTAAGCTATCATCCACATAAACTAAAATATACACCGTGAGCCCGACTTTATGCATACTGAGGAGTGAGGAATCAGAATGCGACTAAACAAAACTCAAAGTAAAGAGATAATTTTGAGTTCGGTGTACCAAACACAAGGAGCATGTTTGACACCATAAATTGCCTTCTGAACACGACATACATGGGTAGGATTTCCAGAGTTTTCAAATTCCGGTGGTTGTCGCATGTAAACTTCATCAGTAAGACGATTCTACAAGAAGGCATTGTTAGCATCCAACTGATGGACATGCCAGTCAAGTTGAGTGGTGGTAGTTAGGATGTGACAGAAAGTAGAAGACTTGACTATTGGATTAAAAGTGGAATGATAATCAAGTCCAGGGTGTTGTGTAAATCACTTGGCAACCAAACGAGCCTTGTACCTATCAACAGAACAATCATGTTTATATTTAACTTGTAATAACCACCTACAATCCACCACGTTATTGAAAGAATAGATGGAACAAAATCCCAATGTTGCACACAAGAGCATCAAATTCGGCTTGCATTGTTGAATTCCATTGGGGAATCAACCTGGCTTGCTTGTTATTTATGGGGATTTTTGGAGAAAATGTAGAGTTTGTGAGAAACTTACGAGGTTTAAGGGTCTGAGTCTGTGATTGGGTAGTCATTGGGTGTACTTTGGTGGCTAGTTGGTTTGGCCGGGTTAGTGTTGGTGGGTCAGGTTGACTAAGAGTTGCTGCTGATTGAGGTGGGAAGGAAGCCATATGTGGCAAATTTAGTGCTGAAGCAAATGGATTATGAGGAGGACATGGAGTTTCGCTAGGAATGAGTGGTCTTTCTCGTTTATGATATGTGATAAGTGGCCACGAGGGCAATGGTTGAGGTGCTGGAGAAGAATTAGTTCTCTATTTTTATTGTAAAGATGAAGAAGTGGAAGTTGAGACAAGAGAAGGAATATTACCTGATTGTGGAGAGACACCATATGGAGCGGAGGAGATAACTTGCAGGCCATGAGTGAGCGCGTGCAACATTGTCATTGGTGGGGGGAGTTGATAAAAGGAACACAAAATTGATTTAGTTTCCTCTTCGGATTGTTGTTCAATAGAAATGTTATCCCAAGAAACATTAACTTTATTACTGAACCTAGAAAAAATATTTTGAAAAGAAAAATTGTCTTCGAAAAACATTACATCCCTGCATAAATATACTTTGGAGTTAACTGGATCAAAGCACTAATGTTTATAATATTTGTTAGAAAATTCTAAGAAAACAGATGGGGCTGATCGAGGTTCCAATTTATTTCTGGAATATGGTTTGAGCTATGGATAGCATAAGCAGCTGAAAACTTTGATGGAATCATATTTAGGCACAACTTGAAGTAGGATTTGAAAAGGGAATTTATTTTGTAGATTGGGAGTAGTCATTCTATTGATCAAATAAGCAACTTGATGACATGCACAACTCCAAAAAGTTGAAGGTAAGGATGCTTGGTGTAGTAAGGTGCGTGTAGTCTCGATGATATGCCGATGTCGATGTTCAACAAAGGCTACCCTGTGTGGTGTGTATGGGGGACACTAAGTGTTCAATGCCATGTGTTTTTAGAAAGGAATCTAATTTTTGAAACTCACCACCACCATCAGTGTAAAAGGATAAAATTTTTGTGCTAAAATGTTTTTAAAGCATGAGATGTAAAGTTTGAAAGATTTCTAGAACTTTAGATTTCACTTTTAGTGTGAACAACCACATATATCTTGAATATGGAACAACAAATAAAATGTAGTATCATTTTTTGTCAATCAATAAAATCGGAGACGGCCCCCATAAATCACTGTACAGTAAATTTAATGGATTGGCACTGTGCAAAGAAGTTTTGGAAAAAGGCATCCTATGGCTTTTATTAGAATAACATGAATGACAAACAATACTGTTTTTTTAACCAACTACTTGAATAGAAAACTCATGCAAAAACTTATTTAGAACTTGATGATTTGGGTGGCCCAATAATTTATTCCACTGGTGGTAAGGAACAACGATGTGGCACTGTGGCGGATCATCTACATCCCCCGGTGGCCACTCAGACAACCCATTTTTACTCCATTCACGAGCCAATGGCACCTCCGTAGTCATATCCTTTACAAGATAAGATAAAGGAAAAACCATAGAAGAGTTATTATCTTGACAAAATTTAGATACAACTATTAGATTATTTGTAATACTTGTAGAGCAAAGGACATGTTGAAGTGGAAATTGGTGATTTGATGCATTAAAGTTCACGTTACCAGTATGAGAGATTGGAATAGTATTACTATTACCCATAACGATCTCATCCAAACCGTGGTAATCTTGCATAGTAGTTAGACTTTGTGTGTCTGAGGCAATGTGGTGGGTGGCACCACTATTAACTATCCATGAAGTTGACTTGTTCTAGGGGTGTGCAACATAATTAGCATGCATTTGAAGATGATTTTGAGAGCGTGTTCGGCAGACACGAGCAGTATGACCTCTACCATCACATAGTTGACAGTAGAGGTTGTTGTTGGGAGACTATTGTTGTTGAATGCTGTATTGAGGTTGTAGATTGTTATGCCAAGACTGATTACAATTTTGATGATATTGTACATTAGATCATCGATTACTGTTCTGGTTATTACTGAAGCCTTGACGGGTAGGAGTGGAAGTAGTCCCTTGGGCAAAGTTGGAAGTGATGGGAACATAAGGTATCTTTTTGGCTTCCTCATGCTGGAAAGCTCTTGGTCAATGAGCTTTTCATATAGTTCTTCATAAGGTATTGCCGAATCTCGAGTGTGGATAGCTGCTGAAATATCTCAAAATTGAGACCCAAGGATAGTGAGAATCTTGCCAATCAGTTCTTCATTGGAGACGGCGAGCCAATAGTGACAAGTTCATCAAAAAGTGAGAGAACTTGATGGAGATAGTCTGCATCAGGATGAGATCTTTGGAGAGACAAGATAGACGGTCTCTAAGACTAAAGATACGAGTTTGAGATTTATTTGCATAAGCAGTATGTAAGGCATCCCAAACTACTTTGGCATTTGGAGCAGAACTGATTGTACTGCCAATGGTCGCATATGAAGTTGCCAAGATAGCATTTTGTATAAGTTGATCTTGTTGAAACCAGGAAACATAGGCAGGATTGGAATCGATCCATCAATATGACCAAAGAGGTTATATCCAAGCATAAGCATGGACACATGAGACTTCTACAGCGAAAAGTTATATCTACCAGTAAGTTTGATGGGGAGTTGAGTAATCGGATTGAACTGGACAACAATCTTAAAACCATTGATGTTACCTGCATTGACGACACATGTATTGGGGGCCATATTGGCTTGAGGTTTGTGGGCTGGGAGGGAAAAAAAGATCAATCTTGTTAAAGAAATAGAGCTCTGAATACCATAAAGAGAAAGAGAAGAACTGGACGCATATGAGCTTATCTGTATTGATTATTGTTTTGGATTTTATATATCCAGTGTATTACATACAAGGCTGAGAAAAAATAACAACTTAGAGAAACCTACGTAATTACACTTCTAAAGATAATTTTTTTTTTGATATGTATAATTAATATAAAAGCAAACTAAAAAGAGTCTTACAAGTAACAATACTTTTACAAGTAACAAGAGTCTTACATGCTAGCCGTTATTATTTAGCATCCTTGCTCTCTAACTCCATGAGATAGGTGTAAGGTCTGTGTACACTCTATCCTCCCCAGACATCACTTGTGGGATTATGTTGTTATTGTCTTTGTTTGTGAAAGAGTCTATCTGTTAGCTATAAAGTAGAAACATACCTTTTATTGCCAACTTTCCAGAAAATTATTTCAACCATAAGTGTTGCAGCCAAACTAAAGAAGAATCTAACAAGATTATATTGGACTCTCCAATGAGTCCACCATTCTTTTCATAAGCAGTATTTAAATTGTCCCCATGCTGCCTGAGAGTATTGTGTTCATCTGCATACAACCACATTTATCGTATTAGATATTGTATTTATGAAAATGTGGCAAATACGTTTAGCAGTGCGCTCATTTTGACTTAGTGATATGAAGCTGATGAGTTGTAGTATTAAGCAAAATCAATTCCATGTGGCTGGATTGCATTTCTCTTTAACTTTAGGAACTTCTGGAATTGGTATTTTGTCTTTCACTTGTTAAAAGGACGAAATGGCGTGGTTCATTAGTGGTTTCATACAGTACCTCAAAATACTGAATAATTTTCTGAGAATTAGTTGTCCTTCTCATAACACAAGAAGTAGCTCATCCACAACATAAAAAAACATATAAGATATAGAGGGTTGCAATTCTTAGAGACATTTTCTTTCATAAGGTTTCACCTCATCAAATTATTCAACAATATCAATACTTTTTTGGTAAATTGTGCACACAATAGTTTTCACAGTATCCACCGTGTTTGAAATAGTTCTCACAATAATAGTTGTTGCCCTTGCATCCAGAACATAACTCGGTTTGTCCATGAAATTAATTGAAGGAATTCCTTACTTTTTTTGTTATTCACTGCAACCTTGCATGAACATACTGCAATAGGACTACACCAAGCTCCATCTACTCTTTTACTTTTCCACTCTACTTCCTCACTAGCAGGGGATTGAACGGGGGGGAGGGGGGGTCCATATCTTCTATCTATTCAGTATCATCAACTTATCTGCAAAACATGGAGAGCAACTCCGGAATGAATGGGCCCTTCTTGTTACATCGATGGAAATACTTCTACTCGGACACATTTTGTACACCCTTCACCACATTTAATTGAGTCCCTCTAATACGCATAGGCCACCACCAGGCTCAGACATAATTTACATTAGTAAGGTTGCCTAATGGCCGAATCCTCAAGCCCACCAGTGTCAGCCACCTCCGTACCTCTAGGGAGAAGTAGGCACTAGTAGTTCTCTTGGTAGTGTGCCCATATACCTTCCTATACTCCTCATTGATTACTAAGTCCCGCAACCAGTTAATATCGAGTGCCTTCTACCTGGACTCAAACACATCATTAGGAACGTTCAACACCCTTAGAATCTCATTAACTGTTTGAACATCCATAGAACCTGCACTCTTGGAATGTAAAAGAAAAGCTAAGGGAATCCCAAAGGACCACCGGGATAAGAGCAAAGAACTCCTTCACCTTGCCTAAGAGGGAGTGATGAGTCCACAAATTGGACTCATTTTGGGCAATATTTTGATAGAAATTGTGTCCTCAAATGCTTATTTTATCTTAATATCTGATGAAAATCCTTAAGTTTCAGGTATTTGAAGTTTAAAGGAAAGCATGGACACTACATCGCAAAACGGAATGAAAGGGATGAAAAGAATGAAGAAATGAAGTCCTGAAGATCACTGAGTCCACTTGGCGAGTCGCCGAAAGGTCTTACTTAGCCTATTGTTCCAGTGTGCTGAGCCCTGAAGGAAATGATCAAGTCGGCGGAAAAAGGGAGTAGTTAGCGCATCGCTGAGAAGTTCCGTGAAGCAGTACCATGTCACTCAATGACCCAGACCACGACGATGTTGAAGGCTGGTGCAAGACATCGATGAACTACACCAAAGGATGAATTGCCGACTTGATCGGTGATTCCGACTAACGACGCCAAATGATCCGTTGCAACATAAATCTGTGAAAAGTATAAATACTAGTTAGAGTTGTAGTTTTAAGAGTCGAACATTTATTATAATTTTCATATAGAATAGTACTGTTTAATAATTTTGCTTTAAGCATAAGAGGGTTTTGAAGACTTGAAGATCTAAAGGGTTTCATCTTCAAGATTTGGGTTTGGGTCTCTTGGATTCTGCAAATTTGGCCTGTATCAAGATTTAAATCTTCATACCCAGTTGAATGCAAGCTCAATTTGGTATAAATTTTTATCTCTTATACATGTGTGGCTAAAACCCCCAATTCTTGGGGTGTGATTTAGCAAATATGGGTTACGATAATTGTTGGGTCTTGCTTGTTGAAAGTTTAATCGTAACTTTAATTGTGATTTTGTTTAGTAGTTATGGATGAATTTAATGAATTTGCAGTTGCAGATACAAGTTTATTTATGTGTTTTTGGCTTTGCGAGAGAGAGAGGTCGTAAAACTAAGACTACTAAATTAATTGCCAGTGCGAGTGGGTCGACATGAGCTTCAGCTTGAGATTGAACCTTAGTCCCATGTCCATAGACTCAGCTTGAGAGAGTGAGTGGGTTAAGGCGTAGGCAGGTCTTCATGCGGCAACTGGGTGTCTGAGAGGAACACATTTGAAACGGGGTAAGTTGCTCGAGAGAGAACTTATCCCCCTTAATGTCTAGCCTAGTCACAATTAGTCTACGAATCTTCTATCGAAAGCATCTACCCAATAATGTAGCTTAACCCGTTTTCCCGTCACATTCCAAGGATCCCCTCTCATTACTTAGAAACCCTTGTTTATTTTGCTGTTATTACTTACTAGTGACAAAACCCTCCATTGTTAATTGACACTATTGTGTCTCCTTTTAATTTACAATGTTTTTAATCGTTCATGTCTTTAGCTACGACTAGTTAGGACTAAGTTTTATTCTTCTATTAATTCTCAAAACCACTCTCTTGGTAACGATCCCAGCCTTTGGTTGGGTTACTAAACTATTGTACGATCGTAGACACTTGCATCAAAAGTTATGTCTTGATTACACAAACATCAAAAATGGCGCCGTTGCTGGGGAGTGGTGTTATTTGAGAAGTTTTAGTTAAGTAGAATTTTTGATTGTTTTTAGTTTTAGCTTTACTAATCTAAATTGTAGTTTTGTTTTGCTTGTTTGAATATCAAAGCAGGGAAATAGGATTGGATGATCATTATGCGTACCACACAGACCATCCCCTCCTGAAACTATTGAACCTCAGGGACAACCTCCTGTCATTCAAACAAGCAGGGAATGAGACAATTCAAGAAATGTGGCTGAAGTTTCAATCAGTGTTGCAACCATGCCCAACTCATGGAATGTCTGACAAGACGTTGTTGGAGTGCTTCTATCGGGGTCTTGGACTCGAAAATAGGAGCATAGCCGATCAAATTTTTGAGGGCGGCATGCTCCACCAGTCCTACGAAGTCATCGTAACACTCCTTGATTGTATGGCTGAAACCAGTAAAAATGCCCAAAAGAAACACGAGTGGGAAGCACTAGTGGCTCAAGTAGACATTCTGTCTAAACGAGTCATGGGGTTGGAAGCACAAGCCACAGAAAAGGAAAAGAACTTCTTCCTTCGAGAATGTAGACACGGGAAGAAGCATGAGGATGTGCAAATGGATGATGCTCTTTCTCTCATTCAACAAAACTCGAAGAGCAAGACAAGAAGTTAAATGAGATGAAGGACACCATTGAAATGTTGAATGAAACATCTACCTCAAACTCCATTACTATTAATCTACAAGATGCTCAAATCACCCATTTGATGACAGGTCGCTATCCACCGTTCACCGATGACTCGCCTAACTACACCATGGCTGACTCCGAGGATGAAGAATAGTTGTTGATTTGCGTCGTGCCGCGACGTTAACTAAGGTGCTATTTGAGAGGCAACGCAAAACCCCTTTAATTGATTTTTTATGTCTTGGTAACATAATGGTGTATTGTTTGTACAGGTTGAAGTGTAGAAAAGTGTTCGAAACAATGTATAGTGGCGAACAACAGGTCCAATCGGTGAATCGCCGAAGAGGTCGGCGAACCCAACCTATCCACCTTTTTGACTCAAAAATATCTTCAAGTTGGGACCTGTGAAACTCGGTGAACTGTTGAAATTATTGGCGCATCGCCGACTCTATTGGCGATCTTGATGGAGACCGTCGTTTGGATTCCTAAGCTTTTTGGAAAGTTCTGTAAGAATCGGCGAGGCAAGTGATTGTCCAGCAACTCGCCAAAATACTTTGAGACTCACCGAAAAATTCTGTGATTACGACTAATATCACCGAGTGGTTTGGATCTGAGCGGCTTGTGAGACAAAAGGTTTAAAATTCTTAACATGGTTCACTTTGATACATCTTCATGCCTCCAACTGCACCTTTGCATATTAATCTTTACATAAACCTGCATTAACTAAGTATTTTAGCATCGATTTCTGCTCGGAACTTGGATTGCAGTCCTAGCTATTCAACTCTCAATTGGTCATCACAAAAGGGGTTTGTACTTGCATGAGTTAGGTCTTGCTGAAGTTCAACTCTTTGCACAGTTAAAGTATGATGGTTGTAAAGCATTTGAGTAAATGGATTGAAAATATGTGTGTTTGGTTGCTTAGAAAAGCTTTGTAGAGCTTGTTGAACCACTCAACGGTCCGCTTAATATCCCGACCTCGCCTTCTTTTTCATGATAAAATTGTTGAAGGTCTACAACCTGAAGTAGCAGAGACAACTACACCCAAAGTCGCAAGAAGAACCATGACGTCCCGACAGATGAAATAGCTACCTAACCAGGATTATCCTTTTCCTCCCTCTCTGTTTTTCTCTATTTGTATTTTCAAATGTTTTTTATTTGCATTTAAGGACAAATATTTTTTTATTTATGGTAGAGTGAGGCCCACACCTTTTGTGTGCTACTTTTATTTGTGTTTTATGTATATATTTGGGCTGTTTTGTTTAAAATTTTGTTAATACTGCTTTTCTGTGGATGTTTGAGCTTGCGACTCTTTTTAATTTTAAATTGCGAAATGATTTTGACCCTTTCGATTTTTTTTGAATTTTTTGAACATTTTCGCCACCCATTATATGTTGTTGAATATGGTTGTTCCTTGGCAAATTTGAGTCTAGGTTTCGATCAATACCGTGACTTGAATAGTGCTTACAATCGAACGAATATGAATGTACGTGTACGATGAGGCCAAATGAAGTTGCATAGACAATATGTGAACTCTTTGCATCTCGTTGTGATTAGCCATTTATTAAATCGATTCTCTTGTGATGACCATTGCACCCTAGCGAAAGTGTGGAGTCTTGTTTGACTTAAGTGTTGTTAGACTTCAGTGTCAATGCCTTATGTGATAAGCTTACCTAGAACTATGCATGACAACACCTAGAATATGCCCTATTGGTCTGGTTAACAGAGTAAGACTTTCTCTTGATATGATCTTAGGCAACTTCGAAGAGTGTGAACCAATTTGACATATACCTCTTTTGTGATCTACCTTGTGAGCATATGATTCTCTCTTGAACACCCTCTGAGCCTTACCTTTCTTTGGACGAAAGTTGATGAAAACTAGACCTTTCTTAGTCCATTACCTATAATCCTCTTGAATTGTGGTTAATTGAATAGTCAACTTAGGCCAAAATCCTAAGTTGGGGGTGTGGTGAAAAAGAAAAAGGAAAAGTCAAGAAGTGCAAGGAAAGTCTCCTTTAACCCACGGTGTTGAGAAAAATGGAACAAAGTACCAAAGAAATAGGGTTCTGAACAACCCATGGGAGGTGAATAATAGAATGACCTATGATGCACTAATGAAAATTATGAAGGAAAAAGAAAGGAAGTATTGAGAGCACCACATTTCATGAGGATGAAAGTCACTGAGCCTAACTGACCATACCTTTGCACTCAGCCCCGTTACAAGCCTTGTTAAGACCTTTGTGATCTTGAGAAAGTCGAAAAAAATGTTGTTTGGAAAATACGGGGAAACCTATGAGTGAAAGCATATATCGTGTTCATTTTGTGAGTGTGAGCGTTGTATCTGATTCCTGAACTTTAAATTGATTATACCTTTGCGTGTGAAAATGGAATCATCATTTGTATGAGGGCATTCGAAGGCTTTTGTTGTGCTTGAACTTGCATTTGAAGAAAGTATTGCGAGCTTGAGAATCTTTGGTAATGGTGTGTCACAACTTGAATCTTTGAGTACACAATTGATCCTTGCATAAGTAAATTGAGTCTTGTTGTGTACATTCATAATTGAGTCTTGTGTAGCACTGCTTGAGACATCCTTGTTGAACTGCTAAACATGAGTTTTACTTAAGGACAAACAAAAGTTTAAGTTAGGGGTTTGATGAGTCCACAAATTGGACTCATTTAGGGCTATATTTTGATAGAAATTGTGTCCTCAAATGCTTATTTTATCTCAATATCTGATGAAAACCCTTAAGTTTTAGGTATTTGAAGTTTCAAGGAAAGCATGGACACTACGTCGCAAAAAGGAACAAAAAGACTGAAAAGAACGAAGAAAAGAAGGCCTGAGGATCACAGAGTCCACTTGGCGAGTTGCCGAAGGGTCTTACTTAGCCTTTTGTTCCAATATGCTGAGCCCTAAAGGAAAAGATCAAGTCGGCGGAAAAAGGGAGTTGTCGGCGCATCACCGAGAAGTTCTGCGAAGCAGTACCATGTCGCCCAATGACCCAGAGCACGACGATGCCGAAGACTGGTGCAAGAAGGTGATGAACTACACTAAAGGGCGAATCACCGAGTTGATCGGCTATTCCGACTAACCACGCCGAATGATCCTCTGTAGCACAAATCTGTGAAAACTATAAATACTAGTTAGAGTTGTAGTTTTAAGAGTCGAACATTTATTATAATTTACATATAGAATAGTACTTTTAAATATTTTTGCTCTAAGCTTGAGAGGGTTTTGAAGACTTGAAGATCCAAAGGGTTTCATCTTCAAGATTTAGGTTTGGGTCTCTTGGATTATTCAATTTTGGCTTGTATATGGAGTTAAATCTTCATACCCAGTTGAATGCAAGCTCAATTTGGTATAAATTTCTATCTCTTATACATGTGTGGCTAAAACCCCCAATTCTTGGGGTGTGATTTAGCGAATATGGGTTAAGCTAATTGTTGGGTCTTGCTTGTTGATAGTTTAATCGTAGTTTAGTTGTGATTTCGTTTAGTAGTTGTGGATGAATTTAATGAATTTGTAGTTGCAAATACAAGTTTATTTATGTGTTTTCAGCTTGTTCGAGAGAGAGATCATAAAACAAAGACTACTAAAGTAATGGCCAGTGCGAGTGGGTCGACATGAGGTTCAGCTAGAGAGAGTGAACCCTAGTCCCATGTCCACACACTTAGCTCGAGAGAGTGAATGGGTTAAGGCGTAGGCTGGTCTTCATGCGACAAGTGGGTGTCCGAGAGGAACACATTTGAAACGGGTTAAGTTGTTCGAGAGAGAGCTTATCCCCCTTAAAGTCTAGCCTAGTCACAATTATTCTATGAATCTTCTATCGAAAGAATGTACCCAATAATCTAGCTTAACCCGTATTCCCGTCACATCCCATGGATCCCCTCTCATTACTTAGAAACCCTTGTTTATTTTGCTATTTTTACCTACTAGTGACAAAATCCCCTATTGTTAATTGACACTCTTGTGTCCCCCTTTAATTTACAATGTTTTTAATCGTTAATGTATTTAGCTACGACTAGTTCGATTAAGTTTAATTTTTCTATTAATTCTCAAAACCACCATCTTGGGAGCGATCCCAACCCTTGGTTGGGTTACTAAACTATTGTACTATCGTAGACACTTGCATCAGAAGTTGTGTCTTGATTACACAAACATCAGGGAGGACCGAGGAGCCTCGACCAAGGGACCCCAGCCAAACTCTTGATTTTAGTGGTAAAAAGTTGGTGCCTTCTCTTTGACCCCTCGCATGTGGAAGGACCTCATGCAACAAAGTCCCATAGTACGGTAGTCCATGAATGATTCCTGACTAACTTCGTCAGGAAATCTAATGTAAGGATAAACTTGTTCGTGATTACAACCTTTAGAGTTATGAATCTGCAAATGCACGACTATCAAGTTAGAAATCATAAAAATATCCTAAGAAAAGCATTGGGAAGAAAGAGAGGCTACCGAGAATTTTTCCAATATAGCTGCCTCTGCTATAGCAGAAAGAAAAGTCACTATACCGACCTTCATCGTCTGCAACCTCCAAGGGATTGGCCAATGGCGACCCTTGGCCCAAAAATCCCGTTTGAAACAATTTTACTACATATCAGTATTTCTAAAGCACGTACCTACTATCATAATATGCAAGAATCCGGGCATTCCAACTCCTAAATCATGCCCAAATCTAAGTTTCTACCCAAGAACGACCCTTCAAGACCCTCCACTACATTAGACCCATTTTTTGTCCTTTTCTCCAAAATCCCTATGCTCAGAATGTTGAAGTGGCATTGTAAATGCAAGGGAAGCCTCATGCTCTAACAATTTCAACAAACAAGAATAAAATTTCAAATTCCAATATTTAACCAAATAAAATCAATCTACTCTATCTAATTTTACCGTGCAGTAATCAGTATGTACGTTGTACGTAATGAAGGCATAAAAGTAGAGAGCGTGATTTTTACCTTGATTTCAACATTCAGGGCAAACTTATTAGAGAAAGTTTTGGAAGTCAAAGAGGGAAATAAGAATGGAACCCATTCTCCTCCCTTATATTCACTTTTGGTCCGCGACAAGCCGCTATAGCGGCTGGGTGGCCGATATAGTAGCATCTTTATATAACAGGGTCCAGTTTAGTGGGTGGAAAGAAATCTTGTTATAGACATCGAGACCATAAATGCCCACCTTTTTTTGTTATTCACCGACCCAATATGGAAACTTCAATCGCATCTTGTATTCATAACCTCTTTGTCCTCTTTCTCTATAAGCAATGTTGTAGATTTGCATATAGCACAACTACTCTTCAAAGCCAGACACTTCTTTACTCACTCTTCATGATACTCGTGGCCACAATTAAGAATGTCAATCTTTTCTTGGTCCTTGTAGTTAGTCTACAATAATGCAAGTAACATATGAAGGTCATCAGAGCTATCTCAAACAAATAAGCAACAATAATATGAATATAACTCTATTAAAAAGAACATCAAGTAAAATTTTATCACCACATAATTTAATATGGCAGTAATAGTCACGCAGAAGCAATGGAGAACACCTAATGCCTATTTAGATCTAGAAGCTAACCTCCAAAAGTTCACCCTTCAAGTAAATAAGACACAAATTTCAAAGAAGGAAGAAAATCACAACATAGAGGCCGAGGTAAGATTGTTCAAGGTGGACAACCAAAATTTTACCATTTGCGTGATAAGGAAACCTTACAAAGATTCCAAGTAGACAACTAAAAAGTTTCTCTATAAGGTTTTTGGATCATGTAAATGAGAAACGTTTTGGTTGTCCACCTGACACAATCTCACCTCGACCTCTATGTTGTGATTTCATTCCTTCTCTAAAGTTTATGTCTTATTTACCCATATTGTGAGCTTATGGAGGTTAGATTCTAGTACTAAATAGGCATTAGGCATCCCTCATTGCTTCTGTATGACTATTACTCCCCTATTCAATTATGTGATATTAAAATTTTGCTTGATTTGCATTTCAGTAGAGTTATATTACTTTTCGTATCACTAATTTATTTGAGATAACTTTGATGACCTTCATACGTTACACGTTTTATTACAAATTGACTACACAGACAAGGAAAAGATTGGCATTCTTAAATTGTTGGCACGAGTATCTTGATGATTGCATAAAAAAGTGGCTCGCGGTGAAGAATAGTTGTGCTATGTGCATATCTGCATCATTATCTACAGAGAAAAAGGACAAGGATGTTGTGAATACATGAGACGATTGATGTTGCCATATTGGGTCGGTGAATAACAAAAAAATTAGGGCATTTAAGGACTCGATGGTTATAATTTTTTTTTATTTGAGCCCACTAAGTTGGACCCTGCTGTAGCTTTTAGGATGATGCTATAGCAGCCACCCAACAACTATAGCGGCTTGTCGAGGGTAAGAAGTAAATATAAGGGAGAATAATGGGTTTCATTCCCATTTCCCTCTTTGACTTCTCAAACTCTCTCTAATCAATTCACCCCAAATGTTAAAATTAAGGTAATATTCACGCTCTCTACTCGTATGCCTTCAATACGTACATACTGATTAATGCATGATAAAATTTGATAGGTAGGTTTGAGTTTTTGGGGTTAAATATTAGAATTTTAAATTTTCCTCTTATTTGTTGAAAATATTGGAGCATGGGGCTTCCCTTGTATTTAAATGCTACTACAACATTATGAGCATAAAGATTACAGAGAAAAGGATAGAAAATGGGTAAAAAATAATGGGGTGAGTTGAAGGGTCGTTCTTGGGTAAAACTTAATTCATGCATGATTTAGGAGTTGGAATGCCTGCATTTCTTGCATATTTTGATAATAGTGTACTTTAAAAACACTGATCTGTAGTAAATTTGATGCATGTTGGATTTTTGGTCCAAGGGGCGCCATTGACGCACCCCTTGGAGGTTGAAAACGATGAAGGTCGGTATAATGACTTTGCTATATTCTATATCAAAGGTAGCTATAGCAGAAAACTTCCCGCCAGCCTCTTTTTCTGGCCAAAGCTTTTCCTAGGAGAATTTTATGATTTCTAACTTGATAGTCATGCATTTATAGATTCATAACTCAAATGGTTGTCAATCAGGAACAACTTTATCCTTACGTGAGATTTCTTAATGAAGTTAGTCGAGAAAGATTCATGGACTACCGTACTATTGGGTTTTTTTTGACGTGAGTGACTTCCCCATGAAAGAGGTATCTAAGAAGGCACCAACTTTTTACGGTGATGGCCTCTCAGGCTAAGTTGCAGAGTTCTTTGTTCCTCTCCTAACGGTCCTTTGTGATTCCCCTAGCCTTTCTTTTGCATTCAGGGGTGCAGGTTCAATGGACGTTCAGATAGTGAATGAGCTTCTAAGGATGTCAGACGTTCCTAATGATGAGTTAGCGGCCATAATCAACGCAATGGATGTGAGGTGGTTGCGTGACTCACTGGTCGACAACGAGTACCATGGTAAGGTATACTGGCCTATTAACAAGTGAACTACTAGTGCTTACTTCTCTATAAAGGTACGAAAGTTGATTACAATGGTGGGCCGAAGGATTCGCCCATTAGGTAATCCTACTGATGTAACGTATCCATATGCCCTAGTGGTGGAATGTGCCTATTAGATTGACTAAATTGAATGTGAGGCAAAAAAAGTATGAGAGTGTAAGGATTTCGACTAAGGGAGAAAGAAGGTCTCAATCTTTCATGAATTAGTGTTTGTGGTTTGCAGATGAGTTGGGGTATCTGTGGATGATATGGACCAGATAGATGAGATGAACCCCCTTATTCAATCCCCTACTGGTGCAGAAGCTTCTCATTCTAGATAGGAAAAGGAAGAGGCTAGATAGAGCTAGAGCGGCCGTGTTGCAGTAGGTTCAGGATAGGATAGTGATGTCGATGATGAGGGAAATGTCCCTCCTTCGCAGTCCCAACACCCACTCTCCAGCAGTCATGTTGATGAGGACTTGGCTGCTGTTTGGAGAGCCTTCGGAGGTGTCTCTATCGGTAACATGATCCCACCTGGCATTGCCCAGGAGAACAAGTTGCTTTTCTAACATCTTAATTCAGAGCACAGGAAGAACAAGGTGTGTGACCGCCTAATGGGCAGGATGTGGAAGACCATCAATGTCATCTTCACCTGCATTGCTCCCCATTAGGAGTTTTCCATGCTTGAGACTGAGGACTTTGTAAATTTCTCCTTCCTGAGTTATGTGTGGACGAGCGAGTGGACCCTAGAGGATATCGCATCCGAGTAAGACACTTCATCCCCTCCCTTTGGTTATGTTTAAAGTAGATTTGGTTTTTTGTCCGTTTGGGCATGCAGAGATATTTACTGCTTTACTTTTTATTGTTAGCACTAACTTTTAATTTCTGATATAAATGCTAAGGTTGTTTTTGGATATATTTATATGTTTGTTGCACATTTGTATAATTAGAAATTAGTGATTTAAGGCATTTCAGTAACTAGGAAAAAATAGGGAAAATAGGGCTTTAGGTTTTGTCTAACCTCTAACCTCTATAGCAATTGACACGCCGTTATAGCGGGAATATTTCCGTTATATGGAGATCATTCTAGCGGACTGGTCCTGCTATGGCGGCCTCAACGAACTCAACCCAAATAATTTGAAATTATGCAACGTTCCCTATCCCGACAATCAATACGACTCATAAAACACAACTTTTCATAATAAAATATTTCCCAAGATCATTCCCACATGTCACGACCCACGGGTACCCCCTAGATTTAACAAGACGTACTCAGCCCCGAAGGGGTCTCATACAAGCCCCTTAGCATATCATAACATAAGATAATAGAAATGATGCAAAAATTTAAAACATTTTTCAATAATATCAAAGTCTTTTGAATCGTTAACCATTTTTCCGCATTTCCTGCCTGAGTTGTTGACCATCACTTGACCTCACACGGGAGGCCCTGCGCCGAGTGATTCCCCCCCACCCCCCCCCCCCCCCCCCAAAAAAAATTCTACATGTGATGTTCCGAAAACATAAACATATAAAAATGAGCAGAAGTCTATAACACTTGTCTTAAACCATCTAAAACCATAAATGTCTTTGGGACGCAGCCCATACAATAGTTCTAAAGATGAAATGAAAGGCAACATAAGAACATAGTGACTATCTCATCGGATACTATGAAGACCCACCAAGGCTTCAATCCTTGCTATAATATGATCCTAGCCACGGGGATGGAACTCAATATTGCCGGACCCTACATTTGATAAGAATGTAGGCAAGAGTATGTGTTAGTACAAAATGTACTAAATATGATAGCTAGAATAACATCATCAAGAGCATAACATAAACATTAGTCAACATAAAATATATACCATAATCATAAGAGATACATCATAGGACATAAGCTATACACATAAGAGATAACAACATAGTCATCGGCATAATCAATGCATCTAGATCAACATGCTATAAGAGAAACACTTCATAAGTAACCTCAAAGCATACTTGTGCAATGCATGGATAAGACCCCATAAATCTCACCCATGCTAAATAATCACTTTAGGTCATCATTCATATTCATTTCCTTTTGATCTCATCCTTAGCTTATTTCTCATAGACAAAGAAACATTCACCTTTAGTCAAACATATCAAAGAATGCAACTATATAAACAATCCAAGCTAATCTAACATCATTCAAGTAAACCTCATAGTAGAACATACTTACAATACTTCCTTGAAGTAATCTTGTTTCATCATAAACATGCTGCTTGGTTAGGGACCTTTCCCTCATATTCATACTAATCATGGAAGAGTATCTCTCTACTAGTCCAAGACATCTCATCACTCATGAATGGTTACGATTTACCAATTCAAGGCTATCAAGGCAAAACACCTTACTATGCTAGACCAAGCTATCATGGAAAGCGTTCTCTCATGCAAGTCTAAGCTACTTAAGGAATTGTACTATTGCTCAATCCAAGCTATCATGACATAGTGTGGCCTCACCAAGTCAAGTTATCATGCAAGAATATTGTCATGCTAGTTCAAGCTACATTGGAAGGGTATGATTTCTCAATCCAAGGTTATCCATGAGTTCGACTATCTCAAGCTACCATGCATGGTCTTGTCTTACCAAGTCAAGCTATTCATGAATGGATATCACTTGAATAATTCAAGCTAACATAGATCATACATGCTTTGATTCATTGTAGGTAATTCTATAGATATGGAGATTGTTGCTAGAAACCCGGACTCAACTAGTGTAAAAGGTCTCCATCTCATGCGATATACTTGGGAACCCGGACTCAACTAGTGTAAAGGCATCCCATTTGGAAGCCGTACTCAACTTACGTAAAAGCTTCCATCTCATATTCAATATCATAATCATGGACACTTTACTCTCAAAGTGTTCTTAAAGCATTTACATAGATTCTATGAGAACATGCATATTTTCATACATTCATAATATAGGCCATGTGGGTAAGTCCTTCCACAACAACTCTATCTACAATTCGTCACTCAAATCAGCTTCACTCTCAAAGCCTTGACATTCATATTTCATCATATTAGTTTTACCCTCAAAGCCCTAGAAATCAACATTCATAACTACAAGCCTTACTCTCAAGCAATACTTTTCATGCTCATCATGTATGCCTAGATCTCAAGACATTCTAATCATGTGCTTCAATCTTAAGAAATTATAATCATATATCATCATATAGGCTTAACCTCAAGCACTACTAATCATAATTCATCATATAAGATTTAATCTAATCAATTCATAACTATGTGCTCTAATTTCAAGCAATCTACTATACATATTATCAATCGTGGAAGATTATCTCTAAATCCTCAATTTCCCCCTTCAAGGCACAAAACCCACTTACTTCAATTTCATCTTTCTAGACATGGGTTAGGCATGTAAACATGTAATTTCATTCTAAAAACATGATTTACTATCAATTCAATCATAAACAATCATTATCTAATCAATTGGATCAACATACATCATTACCCATAATACTGGAAGAAACCCTAACTAGAATTGGGGATTTCATCAATGCCCTTAATTGGGCAGCCTAGTGCCAGGTACCACGACAGGTTTCACGAGCCGTGGTCCACACCACTTGTCGTGGTCCTGCTCATAGTCCTTGGTCCAATGGCTAGGCCACCAAGTCATGACCTCCACAATTTGAAGACATATTCACGGGCCTTCCCACGAGCCATAGTCTTCACCACTGGTCGTGAAGTGGCTCGTGAAGATGAGCCATCTTTGGGCAGCCTCAAGGTAGCTACTTCCTTAGCCACCACGAACCACTCCACGAGCTGTGGTCCTCACCACTGGCCGTGGTGGTGGTCGTGAAGATGGGGCAGTGCTTGGCAAGTTTGGGGCAGCCTTGGCCCTTGGCTTGGGCCTTACCCCTTTGCCTTGGATCTTGCCCCTTTGCCTTAAGTCTTGTTGCCCTCATCCTTAGCCCTAGTTGGCCTACTAAATTACGGGGTGTTACACCACACTTGTATGATACATGCTTTGCATCATGGAATTGAACATGACCCCAAGATCGTACCCAAAATACATAATGTGAACTCACCCCATACGATCACAAAATTTAGTACTAAACTACACCCAATGCATGATCATTTAAACACATAGCAACTTATCATTTAGTTATCACACATAACTAGGTTACAATTTTTCCTTTCCCACAATCTCACAGAAATTCAAGTAATGCAATGTACACAAATTAATTAGGTTTATTATATTCTATTCGTATCACGGATGACCACTAACTGACTATCCATACATTAAAGTGACCTTAAAGCCATAAACTAATTAGAACCTAGTTTGTTCTATTCTTTCATTGCTTGTGTCCCTTTAGCCATGACCATGCTATCCATTTTACTTCATATAGATACCCATTGAAATTTGGAGATGCCAATGGGACTCATCATATACCACGAGTTAAGACTACACAAAAGGAGTGAATAAGTGGAACTATGTTCTAGAATGCTTCATATCTCCCTTAATATTAAATATGGACATCAACACACTATTCGACAATTTTCTCTTCTACTATGAGACCGGTAACATGGGATCACATACGCTCTATCTCAAGTCACCCACTTTCTTCCACTACAAACTTAATCATCTAGGCCTTCCCCCCTCCAATCAGATAATAACTTAACCCCCTTCTATCACATATAGATTTTCAAAATACGAGGCCTCTACTACTCAATTAACCAGACTACTAATCTTCTCCAGCTCTCATGCCACCACCCTGGATCTCAACGAATCTAATAAAATAGGTAACATACAAACATAAGCATTGACAGAAACATAACCATCTCGCTGATTCCCACCCAAACATAACATTCACATTTCATATGATCCACAACATTACAACAAGACATACTTGGTCCATCACAATTGCTATTTATAAGACATCACTACAATATTTAGTACGCACTCCTAGCCTACATAAAGACCCTCCTCATCATTTAAATACACCAACCCGACCTCTCAAGGACCAACTTATGATAAATACAACACAATAAATGAGCCCAATCCACTCAAAGAAATAACATGTAGTACCCACATCACAAATAATTAAGCTCAGTTCTCATGCACATATATTGGTAGTGTACCAGGTGTGGTACCCGTGCTAACTGTTAGCATGTATCAATATGGTACTCGAGCCAACTATATATGGATATCCCCGTATAAGGTGTGGTACCTGAGCCAATTGTTTGTATATACTTAGCATGGTATCAAAGCCAACCATGACGATATCTTGTACTAGGCGTGGTACTCACGTGCCAAGCATCAAACACACATCACAATAACAACCATCATGAATAACAATCACAATTGTACACCCAAGTAAACACATTCAATTCATGTGATTGCCCATATTTATCATTTCAAATCATGTTCTTTAGTTTTTCTAAATCGCATTCATATATGAAATACTAACAATGCAGTTAACAAGCACCTATAACATAAATGGGAAGACAAACAACTATCACCTACCTGGAGGATTCTTTCTTTAGTTATAAATGATAAACTAACTACCCCAATCACCTATCATAGTATAACACCTAACAACCTTCACAGAATCAACATTAATAAGGTAAGTCCATCCTCAGCCTAAACCACCACTACCGTTAAACCATCTAGACTCCATGGTGGAAGCAATATACATGCAATATGCCGACAACCCACAAGATATTATGTAAGAAAAGACATGTCTCAACAACCTTTGAAGAACTCAGAACACAAGCCTCTAGCTCCGTGGGTCTGAATTCTGGCCGACGTAGACTAGAATTTAATAGGTTGTGACCCCTATTGCACTGAAATTCCTCCATTCCATGTTTTCCCAACTTTGAGCTGCCTAAGGAGTTTTTAGAGTAACACCCGTCTGATTTTTCCAATGAAGGATGGAAGGAAGAATAAAATAATTTACATTTTCCATGTTTTGCCTCTACTGACCCTGCTATAGCGGCTGACACACCGCTATAGCGGCACCGCCATATAGGAATTATTCCCGCTATGGTAGGATGACGTCAGCCTAGATCAATTCAAATTATTAATTTTTTTCATGCACCCCAAAATTTTCAAGATTCTGCATGAGTTGTC
Organism: Solanum verrucosum; assembly: GCF_900185275.1. Lineage (NCBI taxonomy): Eukaryota > Viridiplantae > Streptophyta > Magnoliopsida > Solanales > Solanaceae > Solanum > Solanum verrucosum. Next base: position 363,066 of record NW_026019989.1, on the reverse strand, counting down.
CTTGTCGTTACATGATATCATATTATTTCAATGAATATTCTTACCCCATGAGTTTTATAAGATTTCCTTCATAAAATTATGAATGATTATGGAAATAACTGCTTCTATCTTGAAAACTAAGTCTAATGATTTTTTAATGACTTCTTAATAACTTCTTATTTGTTACTTGATGTTTTCTCAAAGAATTCTTGAAATTTTTTCTTTTATGAACTCTTGAATTATGAACTATGAAATTCCCCAAATGTAAATCTTGTGATGTTGTTATATGTTTCCTTGACTATAATATTATGATATGATATATGTCTTTCATGAATGCAAAGTTATGATACATGAACTGTAACATTATGACATGAACTAAATTTATGAACTGTGGTCCTTAAAATTTATGAACATGATCCTTTGGGTTGATCTATGAACACATGAGCATAATGAAGCTAAATGGTTAACCGAGAAGGCATATGTACAAATGATGAACGCCTGTAACTATGTTAGTTGACGTAGGTTAAGAATCGTGGCATTGGTTCGGGAAAATCCTTCATTCATTCCCTTGGTAAGGGCTAGTTACACTTGACATGTACATGTATTTGTTGTACTCGTCAAGGTATGAGATGACTTATGTTATTCTACACGACGGAGAGTTTAGTTACTTAACTTTTCAGGTAAGTGTGAAACTGTAACGACCCAAACCATCGTTATTTAGGAAAAGCAAAATCTTCGAGAAATTACTCGGCCACGGTGGGGTAAGTTGGCGCCAGAGCGGGATAGGCGAGAAGAAATGTAAATAATGCGACATCCTATTTTCTCCTTCTTCCAAAAACACCTAATTTAGACGTAAATCACCCCAAAAACCCTCCAAAAGCTACCCTAAGCTTGGGAAAGAATGAGTAGTATATTTCTAACGTGATGAGATTGATGGATTGCGGATTTGTGGTTAAGATCACCATCCCATTGTCTGGAAATGAAAAATTCATCTATAACCCTCTGAGAATGCTTGGCATCCAGGTAGGCTATGTTTATTGATTGAGTAGTTATAAATCTATGCTAGCTGCATAGTATGATGTAAATCTCTAGTAGAATTCATGCATAGGATGTTGTGCACCATATTAAGGGATGATTAAGTTGTAATTCTAGCGGTTGCGTAGGATGTGTATCATGAAAGGGGAAAAACCTCGCCCTAGGGTTAGGGTTAGGTGATAGTTGTGATTTCATGTGGTGTGATGTATGTTTGTTCTTGCTTCATTATGATGCATGTTTGTATACAGATGTTTCATTATTGATTACAATAATGGTAAATGAGTATGAACAAATGACTACATGCCTTGAATTACTTCTTGATTGTATGATTATTGAGAATATACTTGTGATTGTGATTGTGGCTCGTTGAATGGATCGGGTGTTGCATTCTGACATATTAACTTGGATTAGTTGCAATGTTCCGGCATAAATATGGGATCGGTTGCCACGTTCCAGCATATACATTGGATTGGGTACCACGTACCGGTACACTAACTGTTTGGGTATGGGTTCCGTGAGAGGACCTTAATAACTTGTTGTATAATTGTATATTGTTGAGTATGCAATATGATACATTGTTCTTGAATTGATACATGTCATGATAACCTATATGTGTTTATTTCGTTATGTTGAGTAAATCGGGTATGTGTCCCGTTGGTTGAATGATTTCTGAAGAGTTGAGACAAAATCAGGATCTGATGCTGTAAGTGAGGACCAAAGGTCCAAGAGTTTCTATTGAATAGGTAGAGGGCTGAGTAGTGACTTGGGGAAGGCAAGGGTATGGCGAGAGCGATAGTCGGAATGCTGATATTCTTCTATGTGTTAGAATGCTAAGCTATGATCAATAACCTAGTAAGTAGGTTGACCGCGACGGTAGTTAGCGATAGTGTCTATAGTTTAGTTTCTCTGGAATGGGGTAGAAACCGTTTTGGGTGTAATGCGGGGTTATAAGTTGAGCTGTGACGAAAATGAATTGTAAGCTTGTCTTGGATGTTGATCGTGTTGGTATTACTTATTCCCGGAATGTCTTTGAAAGGGGATATCATGATTGGGTATGACTTAGAACGAAGCAAGTATGGTAGAGCCTATTAGGTGGTTGGGAATATAATGGTGGAGGAACGACTAGTCTTACTGCATGTTTCGCCAATTGATTTCATAGATTATGCGGTGGGTATTTGGTTGACTGATGATGCCTACCAGTATGTGTGTATTTTACTAATACTACTCTTTTGATAAAGTCTTGATGTAGGATCAGTATGTCTCATAGGTGAAGTCAAAGAAATTCTCCAACAACTTCTACTTTTCCTTCCGCATGGTGGGAGCCGTGTTTTTTATTTATTATGTCCTGTTTGAACTCTTAGTAGCTCTTGTACATGTTTAGACGAGATCCTTGGGGGTGTTAATTACTTTACAAGTCTTAACCCGAATTTGTTTAGAAAGTTTTAATTTATAAAAGCTCTATGATTTCACTTATATCCATTTTTCTTTAATTTTCCTCATGCCTTGACTATTGGGATATGAGGGTTCTCCTGCTTAGGAGTTAGAGTGGGTGCCCGCACGGCCTGATGGGTTGGGTCGTGACTGAAACAAATTGCCTTACATATTCCAACAAAATAGTAAAGTAATAGATAATGAACACAATACTTTTGCATGGAAAATAACTGGCTCACAAAAGATGTAAGAAACCACGACTTGTACCTCTACAGGATTTAACCCCAGCATTACTTAATCAATGAACCTTAACATAATTCAGATTATAACTTTTACAATCCAAGGAACTAACTCTAATTCCTGAAGTTAAACAATCAACCAGATCGTCAAACTTACTTCAAGTTATGAATTGAAATTATAACTCTTGAAATCCTAGGAACTAACTCTAATTTCTAAACTTCAAGTTATGAATTAATATTACAACTCTTGCAATCCTCGGAACTAACTCAAATTCTTAAACATAAACACAAACCTCCCAAGGTATGTTTTCCCAAGTATTTGAGTTATCTCAATTTGAAGATAATACTCCTAATTTAGTTTATAACTCATTGAACTTAAGATTACATCAAAATTACAACTCAATGAATAACTCCCAATACATAAACTCTGTAATAAGACCTCTTTCTTTAATGTGTTCCTTCAGTCTTATGGTAGCACTTGCGAAGAAAATTTTCCAATTATACCTTTTTATCTATATGTGCACAAGTATTCTAAGTGACTTTTATTCTATTCAAGTACAACTCTTCATAGAGTTTTTCTTCACTTCAAACTCCACACTGACTAGAACTCTCTTGACTTAGAGATCTAGTTCAAGTGAGACTCCTTCTTTACTTCAAACTTCTTGCCACTTTAGCACTTTAGACTCCTTTTACAAATCAAACTCATTAATTCTTTTATGTTGTAGTCAAACTCCAACACTTCAATTAGAACATGTTTGCTTTCTTAAGTTTCTCATCAAACTATCCTGCATTTCTTGATTACTGCACACTTGTCTTTATTCATTAATGATCTCACTACGAAATCAGGTTTTCGAGATAGTGTATCTATGAACCAAGTTGACTTACATGTTTCATGTTAGTTTTTCAATCATAAAAACAGCATAGAAACCACTAGCTTAGCTGATCAAGCCGAGATGAGACTCCATCTACTCACATGATGGTGTATGTCTATTACATTATTAGACTCCCATAATTAACGGAAATATCCTTAAGGTAATTCAATGACCTCACCTTTAAACCTTCTTATGTCACGATTATGATTATATTGGTTGCTTCTATTGGTATTTATATGTATGTCATGTTTCATTTTATCATTTTACATATATTACTATTCCACATGTACTTATGTCCTTTCTATCGAGGACCCTACCTCTTTTTATTGATGCAGGCTTTGGTACACAGAAATGTGATCAGGCCGCTTCCCAGGTTCTATATCTTCTGGTAATTGTGAGGCTCTCTCTGTTTCCAAGGTTTAGTATACCACTTTCTAGTACTTTATGCTTATGTGCTTAAGGTATACCAGGGATTTTATCCTGGTAGACATTAGTCAGTTTTTCTTAGAGGCTTCATAGACAGTTAGTTGTGCTTCAGTTTGGACCTTTGTGTCCTTCGTCAGTGATTCAAGTTCTGTGGCTTACATTTATGCAAAGTGTTTCTTTTATAAGACTTGTCTCTTCAAATGCTTTTAAACTATTTTTTGCGCTCATGTCTAATTGTATTTCATGTATAATTCTATGTAATGGTTATGCTCGCCCGCAATGACATCGAGTATCAATCTTGCGTAGGTTCTTAGTTTGGTGTGGCATTACATTTGTTACACAAGGGGTTGAGAGAACAAAACTTGAAATTTATTCTGAGGCATTCAAATATGACTCTATGGTTATAAGTTAATGTGAGATGTGTACTCTTAAAATTAGGGCTAAAGCTTCATTGAATTTGTAGAAAGGCCATTGATATATGCCATTGTGTAGCCTTCAGATTCCATGACTTCCCTTAAAAGAAGCCTTAACCTAAAACTACACCTTAAAGGGGAAGAAACCTTTTGCCACAAAATTTCTCGATCAAACCTTTTTATGTATATTAAATACTAAGCAAAAATGAATATAATTTTTATTACAACAACTTATGCCGTAGAATGGCTTCAATAAACAAGATCTTCAATTAATATTAAGTTATATGAAGGTTCAACTTTAGTTCCCTATTATGAAAACATATAACATACTTAGGGGAATTAATAACCCCACTAAATCAAATTCCACACTACATAAAAATTATCACAAAATAATAACTAATGTTCTGGTGATGTGATACTAGAATAAACTCAAAGATTTAACATGATATAGGATCTTGATACCAATTATTAGAACTGAACTTTAAGAGACGCAGACCATCTTCTTTTCTCAAATATATTATATCAAATTATCAAAGACATAATACTAGATACAAAAGCATACCTGAATCCATAAACGCTATAGAGATTCTACATCTTTTGATTATGAGTCTTCCAAATCAAGACGTGTGTTGTTCTGTCCTTTACAATGATGGGATGCGAGAAAGAAAACCCTATATTATTTGTGGATCATTAACATTTATTTATAATAGAAACAAGTTTAGGTACCTCTAATTTAACTCGTCATTAAACTAGAAATTACATCAGAATATCTATACCTAAGACCACATAATTTGTATGGTGTCGTTTAGACCTATTAGCTTTAAATATTAGCATATCCCTTTAGCTTAAGTCAGAATTTTAACCATAGAAATCAACATATAACTATTCTTCATACAATATATATGGAAACCCATAAAAGTTCAAATGATTACAAGTTGTCACAAATTATAAATTGAAAAACACAAGTATTTTTATGAGTCTGTGAGCATATAATTTACTTATCTATAGAAAGAATATATGTCTTTTAATATTAATCTAGTCTTAATTTGTCTTTATTTCATTCATAATTTCATGTGACAAGAGTTTGTGCTCATTAAATGTTGTGATTTAAACTAAATTTTAAGCAAAATAAAGGATTTTTTTAAAATTGATCAAAATGAACCTCAAAAATCAATTAGTACTTCATATAGAAGCCTGGCTAATAGAACAACATTTGTTCCTTCGTAGTTGTTCTATTCACACAAGTGCTGGATGAAATGAATAAAAGAAATGTAGTCTTTGAGAGAAGTCCTAAAATTAATAATGTATATGCAACAGAAGTAGTTATTTACAGAACTTTCAAATGCAATACATCTTTATAGAGGTGAACACCTTGTTGGTCGCTGTTACACCTATGAGTTTAGCATAATATGTAACAGTTACCATACTCTACTATAATAACAATTACAAGCCACAGTAACTATTAAGACCTATCTACCTGTCGAGCTTGGTTGCGCAAGCTTATCATCCTAGTGGGGCATATGATGGAATTTCCATGGATACAAATCTTTCAACCTCCTCTGGAAGTTCAGTGTCTTAATGCTACAGGAATACACAAATGCAAAAATGACTGCAAAACCGACCAATACGATGGCAACTAGTCCCATGAAGTTTGGATTATACCCAAAATTATCTATGATGCAGTCTTTAATCTTAGGTTCAATAGACATTCCTGTAACTTTTATGGTATCCTCTACATCACCGTAGAGACAATATAAAGAAGTTAATTAGTCACCTTTTTAGCAGCCTCTTTACCTTTGTGAGGCGGGGTAAGGTTTGCGTACACTCTACCCTCTCCAGACCCCACTGTGTACACTTTTGACCCTTTCAATTTACATAATCCTGTGATAGAATCTTATTTGTTAGTTATAAATTAGAAACAAACCTTTTTCTGCCAACTTTCCAGAAAATTCTTCCAACCATGACTGTTGCAGCAATGCTAAAGAAGAACCTCAGTGAAACCATAGCAATCTAGCGCCCAAAATAGTGCTACTCACAAGGTATATTTACATATATACACCCATTAACGATTTAGTGCAACATGGAATGATGCAATGCAAAAAAGTAAAAACCTAAAATCATCCAATAGGCTTCTCGTAGGCTCCCGAGACATCTCGTTGGCCTGCCAAAGCTCTTAAATATATGCAATAAAAGTGAAACCCAAAATATTCCATCGAGCCTCCCTTAGGCTCATCAAAATACGCAATGCAGAAAAATAAAGCCCAGAATTATCTCTTGAGTGGCCCTAATGTGCCTCAAACTCATAACAAAAAAAATTAACGGAGAAAGAGTCTCGAAAGTGTCCCATATACCATAAGTAAAAGTAGAACATCTTCAAAATCAGAGAACAAATAAGTTTAAGGATAACAATGTCTTGAAAAGTTGAAAATCCAAATGAAAATGATATTCTTATACAAAAACCAATTTTCGACAATAAAATCAGTAGTACATTTCCTCGGAGCCCAAGTCTTGTAAAATCAATAGTATACTCCCTCAGAGCTCATATGTAATAAAACAAAGGCATAAGTTTCAAAATCAAAAATCAATATTTTTTGCCTCTAGTTCATGCCATAACCTAATGCGAGTGCAAATGTGCATGAATGCTTGCCAATCACAACTATACAAGCAAGTGAACATACATACCATGCCAAATATGATAAAAAACACATTCCAACACACAATCATACTAATATAGAACTTTGTTAGTCTGAATCTAAGGCATTAGACTCACAATCTCAATCAAAAGAGATATAAACAATCAAGAGAATAAATAAATAACAAAAAACACACATTTCAACTACCAGGAACTTCTATTAATCCCCTAAATCATATACATTATTCTACAATCTTAACTTAAGCTAAGTCATAAAGAGAAACTACAACTTCTAAGAATTCCCGAACGACCGATTGTACGAAATTCACAATAAGCCTAAACCTATAGAATCAATATTCCTAACATTTCATAAGAATTATATGTTACACTATCTAATTGAGCTAAGCCCAAAGGGAGAAGTTGTAAGCTATCTCCTAGCCAAATGACAAGCCACCCACCGTCACAGAAAAGCTTTTCCCTTTTGCTAAGCCTTAGAACATTGGCACACTATCAAAAAAATAATCTACTTGCCAATACATAACTAATGATACACATATAGATATAGAGAATTTCAAGCCGAAAATAGGGTAGAAAATTGACCCTCTGGGCCTATCAACAAATAAAAAAACTAATTCTGCAATCATGTTCCCCAAGAGGTAGGCTAAGAGGGGGGTGATTTCAGACCTCAAATGGTCCAAAACTTAGAAACGTCAGAGAATGAGAGAGGGAAGAGTTTTACCTCAAAATCACAAGAATTAGTGGAAAACATCTCTATCTGAGCTCTCTTCAATGTAGGAAATGTTTTTTCCAACACTCAGTGATTGTCGCTCTTGTGGTACTTTTGTCGTAGATGTGACGTCGTAAGAGCGGTGGTCAATAGTTTCCTCTAGCTATGAAGGAGTAGAAGCCATTATCATAACCAACTACGACTGGTTCACCATTAGAGCAGCTCCACAGGTGTGAGCGGAGATCTGTAAGAGGGGTTGCACCATCACTCGCTGCTTCAACAGCTCCAACCAATTCCCTAAATTCATAACGGACTACAGGATTTATTTGGAATCTCGTGAATACAGAACAAATATTCTTGCCAACTAGAAAAAACTCCAAACTCAACATAATTGACAAAACAACCATCGAGGTCCTCTTGATAAATTATTGACCAAATGTCAATACTTTTGATTATAACAAATAAAACAACTAAGAACCAAAAATCAATGCAAAAACACTGGACCCAAACCAAAGGTCCTACTAGACTAAAATCCATATTCAAAAGCTAACAACATTGACAAAAATCTCATTCGAGCCCGTTTATAGATAATGTTTGACAAAAGTCAACCCTTTTAACAGAAAAATCCCAAAACAAGGGAAAATCCTCCAAAAAATTTCTTGAACACCTTGGTAATTATGCCACCCAATATGTCAAGTCACAACAACACAAAAGTTATGAGAAGGGAAAAAAATGATAAAATCACACAAAATAAAAAAAAATGACAACGAGGGTCATTACAACATCCACTACTGAAAGAACTTTTGTCCTCAAAAGTTAAAGATATGGCAGTACCCGAAGGATCGAAAAAGTGAGGATATCTGGTCCGCATGTCATGCTCGGCTTCCCAAGTAGCCTTCTTGATTGAATGATTCCTTTTCAATTTTTAAATGTCATTATAAAGGCTGGTTGAAGGTGCAATCAATACTTTGATCCTAGTCCCATAACAAGAGGGGTTTGACCTGAAATGTGAAAATTCTAACCAGGTGTTCAATTGTTTTTTACATGTACCTATTACTAGAAGGAGGTGGAAAGTATATATCCATCAATAAGTTGGTTATCAAAAAAACCTACCACAACCTTCTTTATCTAGATTTGAGATAGGCTATATACTTTATAGAACTCACATAAGTGCAGTTCTCAAGGAATAGGCAGAAGTTCAATTTTTAGTATGATGTACGAGTACGGCATACACTCTCCACTCTCAGAACCAACTTCTAGGATTACACAAGGTGTAACGACCCTAAAACGAACTAGTGAAACTAGAGCCTAATGTGTGTGCGTTTGTGGTTGTCTTGAGTCTTAATGGTGTTTTATGTTGTCCCAATGCATGGTTGAGGTGTTTAGGGGTTAAACATCAAGGTATGACTCCCCAAGGGCCACCCTAAGGGTCCTTGAGGAGGACCTTAAGTCTAACCCCCCAGACCCCTTGAAACATGAAAGTTGGCCAATGTGTTGTGACCTACGGAAGGGGTCCACGCCCCGTAGGTCCATCCACGCCCCATGGATGGCCTTTGTAGTTCAAAGGGCCCCAAACCAAGCCATAACCACCATTAATGGAAGGCCAGTATGTTCCATCAACCCATCCAGGGTCCGTGGATGGGGGTCTTGTGAATGAGACTTGGTTTGATGTCAAGGGACATGACCAACCTAGGGGTGAATTGGTAAATTCATTGCAAGTCCTAATTAGTATATGGACGGTTATTTTAAGTGTTTTAAGGTATTTTAATAGTATTAAAACATTAAAACACTCATTTAGATTTTATCTCTCAAATCAAAAGCCTTCCCTCCTGAAACGTTTTCTTTAGAAACTCCATTTGATATCAAGGTCAAGATCAAGCTAGAGTTGGGGATTTCAAGGTGTTTCTTCTTCAATTTCTTGGGATTCTTCAATTATAAGGTATGGTTATCCTTCATCTAGGGTTATCTTTCACCCTAGAGTCAATTTCAAAGAAGTTTTTAAAGTTTTCAAGGTTCAAGAAAAACCAAGGGTTTTAATCAATCTCATGGGTTCCTTCTTCAAACGATTTGAAATGATTTATAATGTCATATAATGATTGTATTGATGTTTAGTTGATGAATTATGATGAAAATATTCTATAAACCCATGATTTCTCTCAATTCCTAAATTGTGCCTTTATTAAGTGGGTTTGTGGATTATGAAAACTTATAATGGTAATATGTCTAAATTGCCTTGGGTTATTTAATTGTATCATTATCTATGCCTTAATTATGGTAAATTGTTGGTCTGTTGTTGATTTGAGATTTATGGCCTTGATGGCAAGTTTTGACTAAATTACATGTTGAAGTAGAATTATGCTAGGGATGTTGATCCACTTGAAAGGTGGAGGTATTTACTTACTAAGTATATGAATGTGATTTCAATGAAGTAAAGGTGATCATGTTGTGAATGTTAATGTGTTATCATTGAAAGGCTATTTCTCAATTTGACACTCATATATGATGATGATGTAATGTGAAGTGGTGTCTTCTATATATTGTATATCTAGGATTGGTAAGCTTAGACATCCTTTCTTGAGTAATGAATGTGTCTTTACTTGATGAATATGAATCGATATGCTATGGCATTCCTTTCATATATGAGTGATGAAGGTGTCTTGACTTGATGGATATGAATTGATAAGCTTTAGGGATTCTTTTAATAAATGATCTAATGTAATGAAGAGTCTAGAATCGATAGGCTAGTGGCATTCCTTTCTTAATGAGTTAATGTACCATGAATCAATAGGCTAGTAACATTCATTTCATGAGTATAATAATATAATGAGGGACCGTTAATCGATAGGCTAGTTGCATTCTTTTCATGAGAACTCTAGAGTTATCCTTGAATGAACCATGGATCGATAGTCTTATAGCATTCCTTCCTTGGTAATGATGTATCATGGGTCGATAGGCTTATGACATTCCTTCCTAATACACAAGTGTAATGTGAATGAAATAATCTATGGGAATGTAGGCTAAGCACCGAGTAGATATGGTTAGATGGAAATTCTCCCAATGTTAGGTTAGAGTTCCAAGGAACATCTTCCTATTCCAGTAGTATGTGCCCGAGTAGGATTTTATCCAGAGGATTTCATCCAAGCTAAGGATTCATCCGAGACAATGTTACCGTTCTACTTTTGGTGACCTTAATGTGGTGCCTTAGTGTGGATGGTGGTATGGGACGCAATCCATGCATCTAACAAGGTATATCATGAGGGTTACTTGAGGTGAAGATCTAAGGTGAAGGTAATGGTTTGCATGATGATATTGTCTAAATGTGGTTATATTGCATGATGATTGTACTTGTATTGTATGTCTCTTATGCTATTGTACATGATATTTCCAAAAAGTGGAATAATGCTCAGCTTGCAACCAAAATGTCCCTTTTAAAGCATGTTTTTTCATGGTCATCATACTTAGTACATTTCTGTATGCTAACCCATATTTCTCTCATTTTTACTACAAGTGTAGGTTCCGGCAAGTGATTGGTTCTAGATAAGATTGAAGTGCTTGTATAGAGTTTTCCTCATAGACTTGGTATGTCCTCATACGTCGAGGACAAAGACTGTTATTGTTTCTAGTTCTTTCTTATTTTGAGACTATTGTTAAGATTTTGATTTTAAAGGGACGTGACCCTATGTTGTTAAAGTTTTGTCTAAGATGGCCATGTGAGACTTAGACTTCCATTGTGTCTTTTGAAAAATTGGCAAATGAATGTTTTGAATCCTATGGTTTTAATGAAAAGTTTTAATTCCATACTATTTCTATTACCTATGCGATGAATGAATGCTATGAGGCTTGTATAAGACCACTTTGGGGTCGAGTAAGCCGTGTTACAACTAGGGGTGCTCTAGGGTCGTGACAAACAAGGTATCAAAGCATAGGATTTTGGAAATTGGTTTTAGGATAAAAGTCTCACAAGCCACGTCTAGTAGAGTCTTGTTCATCGGTGTGAATTAGGACTCATCTATGAGCAAGAGGCTATAGGGCGTTAGAAAGTTACACTTCTTTCATATTCTTGAAGTCGTGCGTTAGAGTTTAGTTTTATAGATGTCCTTTTCCTAATCCTTTTTTGTGTTTATGATGAACAAGGTCAACATAGGTTCAAGAAGAGAGCTCCTAACCAAGATTCTTCAAGTGCTCCTAAGGTTAATGAGGAGAAAGGTGGTGGATCTCAATTTTCTAAGCCTCTTTATGCCACTTGTGGAAAGAGGCATCTTGGGAAGTGCCTAGCCGGTACTAGTGGGTGCTATGGGTGTGGCAGAAGTGATCATCAAGTGAGAAATTGTCCTACTCTTACAACTAGAGAAAGGGAGGACAAACAAACTTTTTATGATGGCGCAGATCCCAATGCTCTAAAGAAGGACCGTTTCTATGTGCTTCAAGCTAACAAGGACAATGGAGATAATCCGGATAAAGGTGCCAGTAAGTTATAGTTCCTTTTGTTGTGATGAGATCCTTATGTTGTTTCCTGATAGCTTTAGTTGGGTTTTCTCCTTAGTGGGGGATGGTATGTTGAATGGTAAGGTTGAGGTGAGTGTTGATATCCTTATCTCTTTCCTTCTACTCTTAATCAAGCTTGTGACCAAGAGTTCCTAGTAGCTTGTTGCTTGTTATGGAGTCTTGTGTTAATATGAGTTTTCATGGTCTCCTTATGTTCTGCATGTTCAATTTGAATTCTTATTTATATGAGAAAATGAGTTTTCAAACTGTGTTCCTCACGTTAATATGCATCTATGATGAGTTTCCTAAATGTTTGATGATTTGATTTGTTGAACATGCCTAAATGTGCCTTATTGAAAAGTTGCATAATGAGCTTTTATGAGAAAATTGCTTAAATGTGATTAATGATGTTGTGATGAGCATGATTTGATTTGGGGAAGGAAGTTCCTCCTATATAATGAAATGAAGAATGTGAAGTTTCGATGCATAATGAGTTTGTATATGTAGTTCCTACCTTCTTCTTGTGTTTTGAGCTTATTAATGTGGAGTCGATATTTCCTCCTATGTTTATACATTTATATTGATGTTGCATGCATGATTGTTGGCTTCTAGTCTTGAGTCGTTACACCTTAATGTGTTTAATGTGTCATTCGACGACAAATATTCCTAAGTGGGGGATAATGTAACGACCTTAAATACGAACTAGTGAAACTAGAGCCTAACGTGTGTGTGTTTGTGGTTGTCTTGAGTCCTGATGGTGTTTCATGTTGTCCCGATGCATGGTTGAGGTGTTTAGGGGTTAAACATCAAGGTACGACTCCCCAAGGGCCACCCTAAGGGTCCTTGAGGAGGACCCTAAGTCTAACCCCCCAGACCCATTGAAACATGAAAGTTGGCCAATGTGTGGTGACCTACGGAAGAGGTCCACGCCCCGTAGGTCCATCCACACCCCGTGGAGGGCCTTCGTAGGTCAAGGGTCCCCAAACCAAGCCACAACCACCATTGAAGAAAGACCAATACGGTCCGTCAACCCATCCACGGTCCGTGGATGGGGGTCTCGTGAATGAGACCTAGTTTCTTGTCAAGGGACATGGCATGTGGACGGTTATATTAAGTGTTTTAAGGTATTTTAAGAGTATTAAAACATTAAAACACTCATTTAGTTTTCATCTCTCAAATCAAAACCCTTCCCTCCTAAAAAGTTCTCTCTAGATACTTCATTGGAGATCAAGGCTAAGATCAAGCTAGGGTTGGGGATTTCTAGGTGTTTCTTCTTGAATTTTGTGGGATTATTCGAGTATAAGGTATGGTGATCCTTCATCTAGGGTTAGCTTTCACCCTAGAGTCAATTTCAAAGAAGTTTTTAATGTTTTCAAGGTTCCTGAAAAACCAAGGGTTTTACTCAATCTCATGGGTTCCTTCTTCTAATTATTTCAAATGATTTCTAATGTCATATAATGATTTTATTGATGTTTAATTGATGACATATGATGAAACTATGCTATGAGCCTATGATTTCTCTCAATTCCTAAATTGTTCCTTTATTTAGTGGGTTTGTTGATTATGAAAGCTTATAATGCTAATATGTCTAAATTGACTTAGGTTATTGAATTGTATCATTATCTATGCCTTAATTATGGTAAATTGTTGTTATGTTGTTGATTTGAGAGTTATGGCCTTAAAGGCAAGTTTTGATTAAATTACATGTTGAAGTAGAATTGTGCTAGAGATGTTGATCCACTTTAAAGGTGGAGGTGTTTACGTATTATGTATATGGATGTGAATTCAATGAAGTAAAGGTGATCATGTTGTGAATGTAAATGTGTTATTATTGAAAGGCTATTTCTCAATTTGACACTCATGTATGATGATGATGTAATATGAAGTGTTGTCTTCTATATATTGTATATCTTGGATTGGTAGGCTTAGACATCCTTTCTTGAGTAATGAATGCGTCTAGAAATGATGAATATGAATCGATAGTCTTTGGCATTCCTTTCATATATGAAAGATGAATGTGTCTTAACTTGCTGGATATGAATTGATAGGCTTTCGGGATTCTTTTCATAACTGATCTAATGTAATGAAGACTCTAGAATCGATAGGCTAGTGGCATTCCTTCCTTAATGAGTCAATGTACCATAAATCAATAGGCTAGTGGCATTCATTTCATGAGTATAAGAATGTAATGAGGGACCGTGAATCGATAGGCTAGTTGCATTCTTTTCATGAGGACCCTAGTGTTATCCTTGAATGTACCATGGATTGATAGTCTTATAGCATTCCTTCCTTGGTAATGATGTATCATAGGTCGATAGGCCTATGGTATTCCTACCTAATACACTAATGTAATGTGAATGAAATAATCTATGGGAATTTAGGCTAAGCACGGAGTATATATGGTTAGATGAAAATTCTCCCAATGTTAGGTTAGAGTTCCAAGGAACATCTTCCTATTCCATATGTATGTGCCCGCATAGGATATTATCCAGCAGATTTCATCTAAGCTAAGGATTCATCCGAGCTAATGTTACCGTTCTACCTTTGGCAAGTGGAACACCTCTTTATAGTGTGGGGCTATATGACACCGGATTCGATGTCTAGCTTGCATGGTCTATGTCAGTTAAATGCTCATTCCCATCATGGGAGATGTGCATTATGGCTTCTTGTGAGGTTCTATGAAGTGTAGGTGGTAGTAAGGGATGCCATCTATACATTGCACGAGTAGGCTTTGATAGGGTCACAGTGAGATCTCTAAGTCTTAATGACTAATGTATGAAAGTCCTCTAAATGAAGCAATTGAAAAATGTTTACTCTTAAATGCTTAATGTGATATGCATGCCATTTTTGGGTTATATTATGAGTTATTTTCCCTTGTCATGCCTTATGAAATGTTATGTCTCATTTATATGGATATGGTGTAAAGCTGGAAAGGAAAGAATGGTAAGTTCACTTTTGGTGACCTTAATGTGGTGCCTTGGTGTGGATGGTGGTATGGGACGCTATCCATGCATTTAACAAGGTATATCATGAGAGTTACTTGAGGTGAAGGTCTAAGGTAAAGGTAATGGTTTGCATGATGATATTGTCTAAATGTGGTTTTATGACTTGAATGGTAATTATACTTATATTGTATGTGTCTTATGCTATTGTACATGATATTTCCAAAAAGTGGCATAATGCACGGTTTCCAACCAAAATGTCCCTTTTAAAGCATGTTTTTGCATGGTCATCATACTTAGTACTTTTCTGTATGCTAACCCATATTTCTCTCCTTTTTACTACAAGTGTATGGTCCGGCAAGTGATTGGTTCTAGCTAAGATTGAAATGCTTGGATAGAGTTTTCCTCCAAGACTTGTTATGTCCTCATAGGTCGAGGACAAGGACTCTTATTGTTTCTAGTTCTTTTTATTATTTTGAGACTATTGTTAAGACTTCGATTTTAAAGGGACGTGACCCTAAGTTGTTAAAGTTTTGTCTAAGATGGCCATGTGACACTTAGACTTCTGCTGTGTATTTTGAGAGATTGGTAAATGAATGTTTTGAATCCTATGGTTTTAATGAAAAGTTTTAATTCCATACTATTTATATTACCTATGCGATGAATGAATGCTATGAGGCTTGTATAAGACCCCTTCGGGGTCGAGTATGCCGTGTTACAACTTGGGGGTGCTCTCGTGTCGTGACACAAGGTATGTTCTAGATGATGATGAGACAAGGCCTGAAATGAATACTGTAATATTTTATTCATGCAACATAAGTAGTTATTTATAGACTTTCATATGCAGTACGTCTCTATAGAGGTGGACACCTTGTTGGTCACTTTTTACATCCTGAGTTTAGCATAATATGTAACAATTACCATACTATCCTATGAGACAATGGTAACCTATGATAACAATTATAAGCCACTGTAACTATTAAGATCTTTCCACCTCCTCTGGAATTTCAGTGTCTTAATGTTGTAGTAATACATGCATGCAAAAAAGGCTGCAAAACCGACCAATACAATGTCAACTAGTCCCATGAAGTTTGGATTATATCTAAAATGATTTACGATATATTCCTTAATATTAGATTCAATAGACATCCCTGGAACATTGATGGTATCCTCCACATCACCATACTATGCGAAAATGCACCCATAGACAGTCCATGCTACCGGGAAAATTGACTAATACCAAATCCACCTCTTTGTAATTCTCTAAGAAGATGAAAAGAAGAACTAGCATTGTGGGCAGTCCATGCCAATGGTTCAATATTTAACTTTTTATTTTGGACTTGTGTGAAAGAGTAAACTTACTTGTCTGGGGATGAACAAACCTAACAAGAGATTGAAAAGGGAGAAGAAAGCTAAAATGAAGATTGAAGCTACATGGTGGTTTGGTATGATAGCAACATTCATCTTTCCGTAGTACCTAAAATAGCGGAAGGAGAAGAAGTTCACAAGGTAGAACCAAATGAATTTAGTTGTTGTCAACCCAAAGCCAACCATGTATTGAGAAAGGCAAGCACAAACATATAAAGTATAAAAATGCTAGTAGAATGAAAGGAACGATGTATTTAATTCATTGTAGACTGAGTATATATATATTCTATACAACTTCTATAGCAAAGAGATAAACTTAGGAAAATGTAAGACTTATCTATAACCTAAATACAAGGCGGAAGTTACAACAGAGTCCTAAAGAGAAGGCACTACTAAATCTGATCTGTTATCCCCCCCCCCAAGGTGATGGTGTCAACAACACCCAACATGGAAAATTGTTGGAAAACGAAGCTTTGGGAAGAGGTTTTATGAGTATGTCAGCCACTTGATCAGCTAAGTGAAGGTGGTGAACTTCAATATCCCATTTCTCAACTTGTTAACGAATAAAGTGAAAATCAATGGCGACATGGTTTATCATACTATGACAAACTTAATTGGAATAAATGTATATGGTGCTGATGTTGTCATAGAAAACCTATGGAACTCCTTTAAGTGAAAGTCGAAGTTCATGAAGAATATTTTGATCCAGTTGGTTTCTGCAACAGCAACAACCACAGTTGTATAATTAGCTTATCTAAAGGACTGAGATATAGGAGCATTGTTTCTTGGAGGCCCATGAAATCGGTATGTTGTCGAGGAAAGTAATGTAGCCATAGGTAGAAGTACGATCATTTGGATCACTAGCCCAATTTGAATCTAAATAAACAACCAAACGAGCAGATAGAGCTTTGGCAATCTGTATGCCAAATTGGCAGATGTGACAAAGATAACAGAGTAATCACTTGACTACTTTCAAGTGAGAGTGGTGTGGCTTGTGCATAAACTAAGATATTGCTAACTGTGAAGGCAATATCAGGACGTGTAAAGGATAAGTAGTGCAACTTTCCAATTACCCGCCTATAAAGAGTACCATAATTTGGAGGATCATTCATTGAAGTTGTAAAAATGGTAGTTGAGGTAATGGGTGTAGGAGATCCTTTTCTGTCTAGCATACCAACATCCTCTAAAAGATTCATCATATACTTGTGCTGGGACAAAAAAGACCATCAGTAGAAGAGATAACCTCAACACCCAAAAATTAATGGAGTTGTCTAAGGTATTTCAAGGAGAAACAAGTGGAAAGACCATTTATTATATGACAAAACCCACGAATCTAATTTTCAATGATGATTATATCATCCACATAGATAAGAACATAAACAACGAATCCAAAATTATGTAAAATAAACAAAGAAGATTCCAAGTGGGACTTGAGAAACCCAACAGTTAGCAAATAATTTTTGAGCTCATTGAGTCAAGCTCGGGGGCCTATTTCAAGCCATAGATTGCTTTATTCAACTTATAGACACAGTTGGAGAGACTTTGATCGTCAAAGCCTGGTGGCTGCCTTATATAAACTTCTTCCCCAAGGCTTCTTTGTAAGAATGCATTGTTGACATCAATCTGATGAATTGGCCAGTTGTACTGCATCACAATTGTAAGCACCAACTGAATACTAACTGTTTAGACTACCAGGATGATTGAGAAGGTAGGTTGGGGGAGATATAGGGGAAGGGAGTGGTAACACTGAGGTACTTAGTTGTTGGCGATTTTTGTGTTGATAAGTGATTAATGTTCTGGATGGCGGTGGGGGCTGAGTATTATCGGGTAGTGGTGTAATAGTGTTTGGAAATGGAGAGGAAAAGTTCTAAGAATTACCTTAAGCAACGGAGACACCTTATGATTTGGCATACACTGTGTTGGGCAGTGGAGAGTGCACATGCAGAGCAACTGGGAAGGGATGACAAGAATCTAAACTTGATGGTTTATTAATCGCATGTAGAACATCAAAACATATTTCCCAAATGATATCATTGCTCTGTTGAATTATTAGATTCAAAAATATATTATGAAAAGAATAGGTGTCTTCAAAAATCTGAACATCCCTGGATAAGTACAATTTGTTGTTGAAGGGCTCAAAACATTGGTGGCAGTAATGTTTATTAGAAAATCCTAAATATACACAAGTACTCGATTTTGGCTGTAACTTATTTTTGTCATATGGTTTAAGCCACGGGTAACATAAACAACCAAAAACTCTAAGGGATTCATACTTTGGAGCCTCTTGAAATAAATTTCATAAGGGAATTTATTTTGTAAATTTGGAGTGGCTAGATGGTGTATGAGGTAGACTGCTTGGTGACAGGCAAAACTACAAAAAGAGGAGGGAAAGGAGGCTTGATCCAACAACGTTTTGGACGTCTTAACTACATGCATCTGTCTGTGTTCAATTGATTCCACTCTTTGAGGCGTGTATGGAGGTGTCACTAAGTGTTCAATACCATGGGTCTTGAGATATGAGGATAACATTGGAACTGACCATCACCATTAGTATAGAGAGTCATAATTTTTGTTTGAAACCGACGCTCAAGTAAGGGAGGTAAAACTTGAAAGACGTCATGAACTTCATTTTTTGGTTTTATAGTGAACATGCACATGTATTTCGAGTACTGGTCAACAAATAAGGCATAATATCTCTTGTTATCAATTGACAAAATAGGAGATGCCCCTGTTAAATCAGTATAAATTATTTGCAATGATCGTTCACTTTGTAATGAATTTTCAGAAAAAACTAACTTGTGCATTTTTTTAGAATAACACAAATTACAAACAAAAGAGTAACTAGACTGTGAAACTGGAAGAGAAAATTGGTGTAAAATCCTATTTAAAGTACGATAATTAGGATGGCTTAAACGCCGATGCCACAAGTGTAGAGGAACGACAACATTGCATTGAGGGGATGATTTGCACTGCCCGATGGCCACTAATATAGCACATCTCGATTCTGCCCATGAAACAGAGGTGTCTTTGTACTCAGATCCTTCACACAATAAGAAAAAGAAAACAATTCAATGGATGTATGGTTATCGCGACAAAATTTGGAAACAAAATGAAGATTATTTTTTATAGAATAAGAACATAAATAATTAAGATGCTTAAATTGCTGATTCGATGCACTTAAGTTAGTGTTACCGATATGAGATATTAGAATGGTGTTACCATCCCAATTGCTATCTCCTATGGACCAGGGTAGTACCGCACGTCAGTAAAGTTTTGCGTATTAGAGGCCATATGATGAGTGGCACTTGTATCAACAATCCAAAGGAGAGAAAAAAAACATATTTTGATTATCTTTTTATCTGAAGACTTTAAATTTGACTTTTTTCATATCTTCTTTGTTATGTATAGTTTGCCCGGGCTTATAGGTGAATGTGTGATTGTGATCTGCAGACCTTAGCAGAATGACCAGGACAATCACACAATTGGCACTTCAGAGTGTGGTCATAATGTTGTTGTTGGTAATTTTTACCAGCACACCATAGTTGGTCATGCCATGACTAGTTGGTGTTGGGGGAATTAGCTTTTGGAAGCCTGTTAGCAGTGCTTCCTTGGCGAGGATGCATGTTCGTTTGTTGTGCAACAGTAGCAGTAATGGGTGTTGAGAGTGGCTTGTTTGCTTCTTTATGCATGATGACAAGTTCATGGTCAAGTAACTTTTCATAAAGTTCTGGATATGATATAGAAGAATCTTTTGCACGGATATAGCTGCTATTTCACGGAATTCAGGTCCAAGTCCAGTGAGGATTTTGACAATTTGTTCCTCATTGAACACAGGAGCTCCAGCAGTGGCAAGTTCATCATAGAGAGATCAAACCTAGTGTAGATAATCAGTGACAGGAAGGGTTTCTTTTGTGAGGCGAGCAATACAATCGCACAAACTAAAGATTCTTGTTTGCGATTTGTTGGCATACGTAGTGTGCAAAGCATCCCAAGCATCTTGGGAAGTGGATTAAACGATACTCATAGAAGCAAGAGTTGGATCAACTGAGACCAAGATGGCATTTTGAATTAGTTGATCTTGGCAATACCATGAAACAAATGC
Source organism: Solanum verrucosum (assembly GCF_900185275.1). Lineage (NCBI taxonomy): Eukaryota > Viridiplantae > Streptophyta > Magnoliopsida > Solanales > Solanaceae > Solanum > Solanum verrucosum. The sequence goes on along the minus strand of NW_026019989.1, from coordinate 342,415 downwards.
AGGATTCTCGACATCGTGATTAATTTGAGCTAGTGTACGAGCAGGGGTTGGGTGAGAACCGTCGAGATGGCCAAAAAGGTTGTGACCCCACATAAGCATGGACACTTGTGCTTTCGAAAGGGAAAAATTATGGCTTCCATTTAATTTGATTAGTAACTGAGGGAGAGGATTAAACTGAACAATTATTGTATTGGCATCAAAGTTTCTTACAGTGATGTTTGGGGCCATTTTGATGGGAAGGAAGGGAGGGTTTTTCGACAGAATTTTACTCGTGAGAGTTAATTGGATCTGATACCATATAAAATATAAAGTTGCCAGTAGAATGTAAGGAACGATGTATTTTATTGATTGTAGACTAAGTATATATAGAAATCATACAAATTCTACAACAAAGCGATAAACAAAGAAAAAGGTAAGACTTATCTATAACTTAAATACAAGGAGGAAGATACAACAGAGTTCTAAAGAGAAGGCACTACTAAATATGATATGTTATTAAAAAAAATGTGCACGACAAGTCAAAAGTGCAAGAAAACCCAAATCTAAACTTTCCCTTCTATATGAACCTAGAGTAGACAAACCTTGTAGTAGCATTGTAAATGCAAGGGAAGCCCCATGCTCCAACAATTTTTATAAACAAGATCAAAATTAATCCAATATTTAACCCAAAACTCTAATTTACTCTACCAAATTTTAGCATGTCATAACCAATATGTACTTAATGAAGGCATAAGAGGAGTGAACGTGATTGTTACCTTGATTTTGACGTTCGGGGTAAAGTGATTAGAGAGATTTTTGGATGTCAAATAGGGAAATGGGAATGAACCCCCTTCTTCTCACTTATATTTATTTCTGATCCCTTCGAAGCCGCTATAGAGCCTGGGTAGCTGCTATAGCAGTATCCTAACCTTTATAGCAGGGTCCAACTTAGTATCCAAAAGAAATCTTGTTATAACCATCATGACGAGATATGCCCACCTTTTTTGTTATTCACCAACCCAATATGGCAACATCAATCGCCTCATGTATTCACAACCTCCTTTTTCTTTTTTATCTGTAGACAATGTTGTAGATTTGCATGTAGCACAATTATTCTTCACATCCAGCCACTTCATTACACACACTCTTCATGATATTAATGCCCACAGTAAAGAATGCCAATCTTTTCTTGGTCCTTGTAGTCAATATGCAATAACTCGTGAGACATATGAATGTCATCAGTGCTATTTCAAAGAAATAAGCAACAAGAAAAGGTATATAGCTCTACTGAAAAGCAAATCAAGAAATATTTAACAGTACATAATTGTATACAAGAGTAATAATTATGCAGAATCAATGAAGGATGCCTAATGCCTATTTAGTTGTAGAAGCTAACCTCCATAGGCTCATCCTTCGCGTAAAGAAGACTGGCTCTTTCATATACCATGTGTTACCCCTTCGCTGACTTATAATTGATATAAGAATATTATGATTTTGCTCTAGGGTTAACAAAGGGATACTACATGGCATATGACACAAACAATTACCTTTACTCGAAGGGTGATCTTTTGGAGGTTAGCTTCTAGCACTAAATAGGCATTAGGAATCTTCTATTGCTTCTACATGACTATTACTCTCGTATACAATTGTGTGGTGTTAAAATTTTCCTTGTTTTGCTTTTAAGTTGAGTTGTATTCCTTTTCTTGTTGCTTATTTTTTTTAGAAAACTCTGATGACATTCATATGTTACACGTGTTATTGAAAATTGACTACAAGGACCAGAAAAAGATTGGCATTCTTAACTGTGGGCACGAATATAATGAAGAGTGTGTAAAGAAGTGGCTACTGTGAAGAATAGTTGTGCGTTATGCAAATCTCGAGCATTGTCTACAGAAAAAAAAAAGGAGGTTATGAATACATGAGGCGATTGATGTTACCATATTGGGTCAGCGAGTAAAAAAAGGTGGGCATTTCTTGTCTAGATGGTCATAAAATGATTTTATTTCACCCAATAAGTTATACCCCGCTATAGCAGTCAGGATGCTGCTATAGCGGCCACCCAGCCACTATAGCAGCCTGTCGCAGATCAGAAGTGAATATATGGGAGGAAAATTGGTTTCATTCCCATTTCCCTATTTGACTTCCTAATCTTTCTGAAACTCTCTCTATTCTGATAGTAGGGTACTTTAGAAACACCCATCCATAGTAAAATCGATGTAGGCGGGATATTTGGGCCAAGGGAGCCATTGACACATCCCTTGGAGGTTTGAGATGATGAAGGTCAGTATAACGACTTTCTTTTCCTCTTCTATAGTGGAAAAATTCCCCCTACCCTCTCTTTCCTACCAAAGCTTTTCTTAGAAGATTTTTTTTTATTTCTAACTTGATAGTCGTGCATTTGCAGATTCATAATTAAATGGCTTCCAATTAAGAACAAGCTTATCCTTACATGAGATTTGCTGACGAACTTAGCCAGGCGAAATTCATGGACTACCGTACTATGGAAATTTATTACGTGAGGGCCTTCTACATGCGAGTGGTAGAAGAGAAGGCAACGATTTTTTACAACTAAATTCAGGAGTTTGGCTTAGATCCCTTTGTCGAGGCTCCTCGGTCAACCCTCTCAGTCTTGGTGAGGAAGTTCTTTGCTCTTCTCCCGATGGTCCTTTGGGATTCCCCTTAGCCTTTCTTTTGCATTCGAGAGGTGCAAGTTATATGGACGTTTAGACAACGAATAAGGTTCTAAGCGTGTCAAACGTTCCTAATGATAAGTTCGAGGCCAAGATGAAGGCAACAAATATGAAGTTGATGTGGGACTCACTGCTCAACGAGGAGTACCGGGGTAAGGTATATTAGCCCACTACCAAGGGAACTACTAGTGCCTATTTCTCTATAGAGGCATGGAAATGGATGACACTGGTGGGCTAGAGGATTCGTCCATAAGGCAACATTACTGATGTAACTTATCCACGGGTCCTAGTTGTGGTCTTTGCCTATTAGAGGGACTTAGTTAACGGTGGGGGCACAAAAAGTGTCCGATTGGAAGGATTTCTACCGAGGCAACAAGAAGGGATCGTTCCTTCCTATGTTGTTCGTAATTTTGCAGATGATTTGGGGTACACGAGGATGATACTGATTAGATAGACAAGATGGACCCCCATTCAATCTCCTGCTGGTGAGGAAAATGCTCACCCTGGAGCAGAAAAGGAAGAAGGTAGATTGAGATGGGAGTATTTGTGTTGTAGTAGGTATAGGCGAGTAGGGTGATGCCAATAATGAGGGAAATGTCTCTCCTTCCCACTCCCAGTATCCACCTTTCAATAGCCATGTGGTGGTGGATTTAGCTGCTGTTTGGAGAGCCTTTTGGAAGTTCCGCTATCAGTAACAGATCCCACCTTTTATTGTCGAGACGAACAAGTTACTTCGATGACACCTAAATTCAGAGAGGATCAAGAACTAGAAGCAGGACCACCGAATGGGCAGGATGTGGTAGACCATCAGTGTCATATTCACCATTATTTCTCCCCAGCAGAAGTTTCCCACCCTTGACCCATAGGAATTTGCAAAGTTCTCCCTCCTGAGTGAGGTGTGGACGAGTGAGTGGGGCCTAGAGGACCTCCCTCCCGAGTAGGACACTTCCCCTCTTTTGGGTATGTTTAAACTAGTATGGTTTTTTGCCGTTTGGGCATGAAGACATATTCTCTGCTTTATTTTGTTTTTGTTAGCACATGAATGCTAAGACTAACTTTTAATCACCAATATAAATGCTAAAGTTCTTCTTGGATATATTTATGTTTCTTGCATATTTGTATGATTATAAAGTAGTAATTTAAGGCGTTTCAGGAACAAGGAAAAAATAGAGCTTTAGGTTTTGTCTCGCCTATGCCCGCTACAGCGATTGACACGCCACTATAGGTGGAAATTTTTTGCTATAGCGGGAGCTATGTAGCGGCCCTATACTGCTATGGAGGCCTCAGTGAGCTTAGCCTAAAAAATTCAAAATTATGCAACGTTCCCCATCACCACAGTTACTAAAACCCCTGGAACACAACTTCTAATAATAAAATATTTTCCAAGATCATTTCCAGACTTATATGATACAGTCTTTGCATAATGGCCTTGAACATAACCCAAGATCATACCCAAAATATATAATAGGAACTCACCCCATACGATCACAAAATTTAGGACTAAACTATGCCCAATGCATGATCATTTGAGCACATAACAATTTAACATTCAATTATCACACATAAGCATTTTACAACTTTTCCTTGCCCACAATTCACAGAAATTCAAGAAAAGCAATGCACACAATGACAATCAACCATGTTATCACCAAGTTAATCTGGTTTTTACATTCTATTCGCATCAGGGATAGCCACTAACTGACCGTCCATACATTAAAGTGACTTTAAAGCCAAATACCAATTGGAACCTACTAGGTTCCAATCTTTCATTGCTTTTGTCCCTTCAACCGCGACCATGACATCTGATTTACTTCATCGAGATAACAATCGGAATCCAGAGATACCAATTGTACTCAACGTATCACACAAGCGACAGAGTGCACGAAAAGAGTGAATAAGTGGAACTATGTCCTAGAATGCTTCGTAGCTCCCTAAATATTAAATATGGATGTCAGCACTCTAATTCTCAATACTGTATTCGACATTTACTCTTGTTCTATGAAACCGATAACACGGGCACTAATACCAAATTGTCACGACCTAACCCTCCATACCATGTAGGAACCTACTCTTATAGATAGATGGGAGAGCTCTTACCATCCAATTTAAAAATGGTCAATGCGAAAATAGTAAAACATGAGGATTTTATTTAATCCATTGGAATAAACATGAAAGCTTGAGAATAAGAGTCATCTTTTTTATAATTATTTGAACATTCCTCTCAAGGAACTAGTGTAAACAGGTATGAGAGTGACTAAAAAGATACACTGTATAAAATAAAATATAAAACATCTCTCACCGTAAGGAAGGAGGAGTAATATTTTTTGAAGATCATAATCTTCTTCACCAATAAAGCGTCACTGAATCCTGCAACCAGATTATGCATGTAACAGAGCAAGAGTAGTATTTGTACAAAAAATACATAGTGGTAGGCATCATCCGTCGCCCGAACCCACCACATAATATCATGCAAAATAACCAGAGAAAAATGCATCTTGAATATGAAATCACTGTCCCACCCCCCCAAATTCACGCGCGCACTACCTCGCTACAAGTGTCATTATCTTGAAGCCCAAACACAACTAAATCTTCTGCTTCCAACTCCACTCACACCAGATCATTGCCAAACCTCCTATAACATAATAATTTCCCAAGCACCAGACTCCTAATCTTACCACTCCTTACCTTACACACTTCCATTATACAACATGTGAAACAATAGACCCAACTTAGCAAACCAATATAAACAATTCCAACCACCACTATAAAATAGCCTGAACTTCAAAAATTCACAATCATCAATTACAAAATTTAACATGTCCTCTCTGTCCACACAAGAAACCACCCCAGCTTTTAAGCATATCAACCCGATCCTTCAAAGACAACTTCACATGTATAGGTGCCAAAATGGCACCCGATTCATTAATAATAATTATTATTATTATTATAAGGGAAAAAGGTAAAAATGCCCTTAAAGTATGTGAAAGAAACAAAAATGCCCTCCGTTTATAATTTGGCTAAAAAATGCCCTTACCATCGATACTTTGGTTAAAAAATGCCCTTGCAGCGATACTTTGGTCCAGAAATGCCCCTATAGTTACAAAATGGGTCAAAATGCCCTTTTTCGTATAAATATATATTTTTTTCTTTTTAAACTCACAACTTCTTCCTAATTAAAATATTATTACAGAACATTGTTCTTGTTTTCTTTCTTCTAAAATCACTTTAACCAAATAAAAATGTAGGAAATATTTTTTTCTTAATCTCATTTTAGCAATTAAAATAGAATAACTTCATTTACCCTTTCGACAAATATCATATGTCATGTATATAAGATCATAGTATATCCATCATTAATTTATATTCCTATAATGATTAAAAAATAATGACAGTAAAATAACAAAATATTCACATTTTTTATTTTTTTCTGAATTGAAGTAAGATAAACAGTTGCTAATTTGAAAAAACATTATTAGAAAAAGAAATGTCTTAAAATAAAAGGAAAAAGGAAAAATATACCCCCTTAACTATCGTAAATAGTATGGAGATACCTCTGTCATACTTTTGGGACTTTGGTGCCCATGCCCTCCAAAAACTAGAGCATATATGTCCTTCACTCTAACGAAAGACTAAATAGTGGCATAATCTTATCCATCGATCCAATATTTAATAAATGTCGGGTCGGTGTATAAGATTATGTCACGTTTATGTCCGTTAATATAAAGGGTATATATGCTCTAATTTTGGACGGCAGGGCACCAATGTCCCAATAGTATGACGGAGGGTATCTACATACCATTTACGATAGTTCGGGGGGTATGTTTGTCCTTTTTCTCAAAAGAATAATAATATATTTATTTGGAAAATGAGAATTTTGACCCATTAAATAACAATAAGGTTATTTTTTTAACAATGTATTGACGGCAAGAGTATTTTTGGACCAAACTACAAAGGGAGGGCATTCTTCTTCCTTTCGCAAGTTTAAGCGCATTTTTGAACCAAAGTATTGATGGTAAGGGCAGTTTTTTTCCTTTCACGTCGTTTAAAGACATTTTTTAACCTTTTAATACTAATACTAATAATAATAATAATATATATATATATATGAAATTGATTTATTCAATTTTGTATCCTTCAGATTCCAAGACATTCCTTAAAAGAAGCCTTAACCTAAACCTACACCTTAAAGTAGAAGAAACCTTTTGCCATGAGATTTCTTGATCCAATTTTTTTATATATTTAATACTAACCAAAAATGAATATAATTTTTATGACAACAACTAATGGCATTAAAGAACAACATCTTAGGGAAATTAATAACCCCACTAAATAAAAAATAACACTACATGAAAAGCATCACAAAATAATAGCAAAAGTTCTTGTTATGTCATAATTGAAATAAACCAAAAGACTTAACGCGAAATAGGCTCTTGATAGAAAATTTAGAACTGAACATTTAGAGACGAAGACCATCATCTTTTCTCAATATCTATTATGTCAAATCATTGAGGACTTAATACTAGATACAAAAATGTACCTTAATCAATAAATGTCATCGCATTTTCTCCATCCTTTGATTATGAGTCTTCCAAATGAAGAGGTGTGTCACTCTATCCTTTCCAATGATGGGATGCGAGAAAGAAAACCCGACATGATTTGGGGATCATAAATTTTTATTTACAATAGGCATAAGTTTAGGTAATTCTAATTTAACCCTCCATTAAAATATAAATTACATGTCACGACCCAAAAATGGACTTGATGACACTCATCTTATCCCACTAAGAAAAGTCAGCCTAAACCTCAAATATCACAAAAATGTTGAAGTAAGACATAATGAAATATCAAAATATTATAAGTGCGGATAACTAAGTCAAACTTAATAAAACCCCCAAACCCTAGTTGTCACGTGTAAAAGTCTCTAAAGTATTACAATTGATTCAAAAGAAAAACACAAGTCTGAGATGACATTGTTTTCAGAATAGAACAAAATCATAAATAGGAGTAAGAAGGTCTGCTGAGATGACAAACATCTACCTCACAAGTCTCCAGGAATCCTCGAAAAAGAAGAAAGAGAAAGTATCACGAAGATCCAGGCTCATAACCTACAAAAATGTAGAAGCAAGGGATGAGTACCAAACCACACAGTACTCAACAAGTAAACTTCTAAACACAAGCTAAGGGAATAGAATACGGCTACTCCTTACACCCAATCTGAACCTCCACAACTACAACCTGCATAAAACCAGCCCAACCTAATAGTTTACAATTTACAAAGCACACAACTCAACAACAACACTCTAACAAATTACATATCCTAAAAAAAAAACTCAATATTCATCAATCACAACTTTCAAAGAAAGGCACTCACAAGATCAGCAACACACAAGATCAAGTTCATCAATGATAAAAATGTGCAATGCAATGAAATGTAATGTCAAGTATAATGATGCACGTCTAACCTAACGATACACACCCACCATCTCTCAGTCTGAGACCAATAGGGGACATATCTGTCCATGCATTCATCGCAATGCGTGACACGTCCCTCGATATATAGTATCTATTGCGGCGCACGACAAATCCCTCGAAATATAGTATCCATCGCGGTGTGCGATACGTCCCTTAAAATGATACATCCTCTTTAATTTCTTTCTCAGTTCACATAACTCTTGTCACAACCATGTCTCAGAACAATGCAAATGACATGTTCACACAAATAATTAGGAGATGACCATTTTCATAACATTGCACAATTCACAACAACACAATCGGGATACAACATCAACAATGAATCAACAAGCCTTTCAAAACCATTCTTAACACATCACACACCAATAATTAATTACATAGATTTTTACTACCCCTTTTTCATCATTAGAATTATTCCATATGGACAAGTCAATCCATCACCAAGTCCCATTACTCCCCAACACATATCGAAAGAAAATACACGATTCAACACACTTAACAAGGGTTTAGAAATCTACTTGCCTCAAATAGTCGAACAATCACTTCGGGTCTTGAGCCTTCCCCTTTTGGTTTACATCCAAATCAATTCAATCTATTCAAATAGATAATCACAATAAGATTTCAAAACTAACAACACCCATATCACTAAAGACTATCCTAGACCCAAAACCTCACAGCGAATCTATAATCAAGTTGTCCTAATCTTGATACCAAATAATATGTCAACTCTTTCAATCTTATTTTCCAAATTTCAAGTCTACGGTTAAGTCTCAATTTCTTCAAATATCACACTTATAGTGTTCATACAATGCACCTAATATTAATTATCTATCTCAATATAGCAAAACTTGAATTATAATGTGAAAATCATAGTCGAAATCAAGTACACTATCGACAACTCTAACTATTAAAAGAACAAAAGAGGAAAAAATTTTGTGAACAACACAACTATCTAACAGTGCGTTAGTAATATAGTTTCACTTATTGCATAGTTAAAACTATCAATGCCTCAATCATTTGGCAATGTTTAGCCAATGATTGAGCTATAAGTTTGTCCCCCAAAACCACCAAAAATGTTACACACCATTAACACTTCCCAACTTTCTTTTCCAACCCAATTAACATAAATACAATACAATTTCCATGACATTTCAAATCTAATTGTAGGATATTAAAACTAGCTAATATTTACCTTAATGTAAAGTAGTGGTTCCTACGTCGGCCACTGATTTGCGCAGGTATGTATTTCTTCCTCCCTTTCTTTTATTTTCTAAAATAATTATGTACTAAAAGTGATAAACCCTAGTAACTTATTTTAATATGGGTCAAATAGTATAGGGTATAAATAAATTATGACATTGACCCATTAACCACCAACTAAATAAATAAATCATTTAATAAATACCCATCAATTAAATAACCGTAGTTATCAAATAATTCAAAATTTTCAAATCAACTTCACCGACTAATCAAAAATTACTCGAGGCAACTATCAAAAGGGGTAAAATGCTAATTTTATGAAAATTCCCAAAAACACCTTTCTGGGTCATTACATTATCCACCACTAAAAACAATGTTCGTCCCCGAACATAAAGAAGAAAGAAGGAAAACAACATTACTAGAAGCTTGAGGTATAATTTTCAGAGTTAATGTTTATCTCTCCAAGTAAGCTTATCATTAAGACCATTCCATTGAGAGCAACTACTAATACTGAACATTCAAATTAAAATTTGACAGATCTACAAATTAGGATTGATTGTCAAGCCACAGAGAAACCCATGAACTCAATCTGAATTGAAATCTGCTACACCATTAGACAACCACCCAGACGAATCTTTCCTCGCATAACCATGATACAATTCTGAATCAATACTTACTACAATCAGAGGTGAACCTGAACCAACCACCACACACTCATAATGCACAAGCCATCACAAATATTATCAATATTTTCTTCTCACAACATAATGTTTCCATGAGCTTAAGCTATTAAAGTATGATCTTTAGACAACACATAATCATCAAGGAGAACCGAACCCATCTGATCCAAAGAAGGAAATGATCAAGTAACCACCTAGCAAGTGATACACCCGATAATGTAGAACCTTTAACAACACTATCGAAATGCTAGATCAATAGCTGTGATTGTAGACAACTCTTAAGAATGATAGAACTAGACAAAATGGTCTCCATATTCAACTACACAAAACTAAAACAAAATCTCAATGAATAGACTAATATTAAAAATGTCGAACAACTGTAAATACTCATGGTAGCTCTTCAATAAATTCTCATAAGCAAGGTGGTACATGTAGAGCCACTAGAATTCTTTAACTATTCAAGGCAACACTAAATATGTCATATCAAAAATAACCAAGTCTACCCAAGAATTCTATCCTACCAAGAGGAAATCACAGGATCGGTACACCCGATCCACCACTAAGGATCCATCCACAGAAGTGAAAACACACGTGAGCATATGTAGTGAATCATACTCCAACAATGTCCAAAACGAAGTAGGTGGTCACATAAAAATGTACGTTACCAAGGTTTGTCACCCCCTGAGGCTACCCACTAGATGCGAACACGGGACCTAGGATCACGAGTGACCCCAAGCTAACCTTGTTGGAATATCATAAGCAAACTAAAGTAAACTGAAGCACTAAATACTGTACGAAAGCTAATCATGAGATAATCTGAAATGATGGGGAATACCCATATACTAAATCTGGATATATGAAAAATTGAGAGTTTGAAATATAATAGAAAAGTCAAACTCTAATACTAAAGTTGAACTAACTATTTGTGAAATTAAGCCTCTATTGAGTAGAAATGTTGGGACATGCCCCAGCTAGATCTAGCAAAACTGAAAGTAAAGCTAAACTCAAGAAAGATAATCATGTCACTCGTCCTCAAAGAATGAGGACTCACCACTGATGTTGCTGGACTGAGGATCAGGGACCAATCTAAGTGTGATCTAGAAGCTGAGAACCTGAACCTACATCACGAGAAGATGTAGCGCAGAGTATGAGTCGGTACTTGAAAGGTACTGAGCATGCATGATAGAGTAAAGTTGATTAATAATCATAACTAAACCAAAGCATATACTGAGCAATGATATGATATAAGCATGATACTAAACTGAGAATACTAAACATGAAATAACTGAATGCAATGACCAAGTTCATAACATGCTAATACTGAACTGATAACATGGTCAATGGAATAGAATCTGCCTGAACTGTGGGAGCTACTAATGACTGACATACAACCACATGAGCTAAATGTGGAGTCCGATGTATACGCCCCATCTAGAGGACCCAATATACCCTCCCAGAGGTATAAAGGCTTGAATGGTGTGATCACAAAAATATTGCCCACAGAGGAGACTTACAACCTATGGGGCACGTAGTTCTGGGACTTACGAGTGACTGACCCTGGTCCACTCGGTATTAAGTCTTCTCCCAACTGATTATGAAATTTTGCAATTTATAACTGCAATGTTGTAAATTATGGATAGCTCAAATACTAACATGCTAACTAAAAATGCAAAATTAATGTACTGATAGTGAAATATTTATAACTGGAGCATGTATAACTGATTGATCTAACCTAGCATGTGCAATTCATGAACTACAAGACCTACATAGCTAGGGTTCTGTAATTATGAAGGAGTTAATACTAAAACATGCTAAAGATCACAATAAACTAATTAGGAATAGTAAAGTAACTAATTCATGATAATCTGTTGAAGTTCTAAAAACCCTAGGTCTAGTTAATAATGAAGGAATCAAGAATCTAACTGAATTCTAGGGACCTAATGGGCGAAAGTAACCCACTAGTGAAATCCCACACACCGAGTGATGAATTCCACGAAGAAATCGTTCGATTTATAGGCTCGAACTGATGGAAACTCGTTGCGTTCTTGGGAAGGGTTTGGTCGCCTCTTTTTCCTCTTTGCGTTGTTAGTTTTATGAATTTTGGTGAATGATGTATCTTGGGTAAGTTCTACTTATGTTTCTAGGCTAAAACTGACCATAATTACGTAGTTTAGGGGCTAACGACATAGTTTAGCGGTCCAACACACAGGGAAAAGACCAAACGACTGCTGACTTAACTATTGTCGGGTGCCACCGACGGACGGGACCGATGGACCATGACTGGACCGATGGTCTGTGCTGCTCAACTGTTGTTTGGCGACTGGGAGCTGAAACTGAAAGTTTGACCTACGGCCCTGGACAACGGACCATGGTCTAACATACTGTCCTAGCGTGGGTCTACACTTAGCCAATTCTCTGAGGCTTCTAGGGGATGGGCCGCAGGTGGCCATCCACGGAACACCAGCACGGGCCGTGGGTCACCCTACAATCCGTCGGTGGCAACCGTGGGTTGCACCTGCAACTCTGAAAACTACATTTTTGGTCTATTAAGGATATGGGGTGTTACAAGGTTGGATAACACAAGATACCCCTTCCATAGTGACCATATCAAACATTTCTATTTAGTTGATTACATCTCTTTAAATTTTCTAATCACCCACAATCAACCAGTCTTGTCCCCATTACAACCGTACACATACTTAGTTTATCAAACTCCACATGCTCTTCACAGTACTCGCTTGAAGCCAACACTCCTAATACTAACAAGGCATCAAAATCGCACAAGTCATTTACCTTACTCTCAAACTTCAACTAGTATCAAAGTATTCTTAGCAAACATGTTGTCACCTCCAAAAATTCCAAACTACGGTTCCCCCTCTTTCCATTTAAGCATTCCATTATAGAGATGAGTGACACCTATGATTGATAGACCTAACTCCAAATCTAATAGTACTTTTTCATCGAGGTACAACAATTGAATCACACCCAACGTCACTCTACGCAATCTTTCACATACCATGTTTCAATTACTATTTCAAACCATCACATACCCCATGCCAAAACTTAGAGAATCCTTAGTCACCCCAATAATTCTCTATACTATGAGCACATAACCTCTGTTTACCATACAGTATCTATGTAACACATCACCATAATTTGTGTAGTTTCGTCAACATAGTAGTTGTATTCCTCTCGAAATCTGCAATAATCAAGTAGAATTGTAGGTTCATACCGTAGTGCATCCTTAATTCATCTACCAAAATTTGAACAATCTAGCCTCACATAATAACGCATGATTTTTCACAAATCATTGTTTTTCAACCAAACAAAAACCCAATCTTCATAAACTCATTGATAAATTCTAAGTAAGTTTGTGTCGAATCAACTCACAACTCATAGTCATATCTAAACACAAAAGCAAAAATTCATACAACCTTCAACTTCGAACCAAGTATCTATACAAGATGACATATTTCTTCACCTTTATTGTATTCCTCCAATGATGTAAATTCCAAACACCTTGAACTCTCCAATAAACTTGACTCGTATTCCTTTCACTAACTCGGTTACCAACCTTATTCTTTAACCGACAACACATGACATTTTATCTCTTACTCTAAACAATAAATTTAAGTGAAACACTTCCTTAGATTCTTTAGCAATCAATAACAATGACCTTTATGATCAAAACAAGTCCTTTCAAATGCCCAATACTCAATGTGACCGATCATTTCTTACCTCACCAATCCATACCATGATAAAATATACTACCAAAAATGTACACTTACCATAAAAAACCTGGCTCTGATACTATTTTGTCACGACCCAAAAATGGACGTGATGGCAATCGTCTTATCCCACTAAGAAAAGTCAGCATAAACCTCAAATATCACAAAAATGCGGAAGTAAGACCTATAGAAATCTCAAAATATTTTAAGTGCGGATAACTAAGTCAACTTAATAAAATCCCCAAAACCTGGTTGTCATGTATACAAGCCTTTAAAGTATAAAAATTGATTAAAAAAAACATAAGTCTGAGATGACATTGTTTCTATAATAGAACAAGATCATAAATAGAAGTAAGAAGGTCTGCTGAGATGACAAACAACTACCTCACAAATCTCCATGAAGCCTCGGAAAAGAAGAAAGAGAAAGTATCACGAAGATCCAGGCACATAACCTACAAAAATGTAGAAGCAAGGGATGAATACCAAACCACAAGGTACTTAACAAGTAAACTTTTAAACATAAGCTAAGGGAATAGAATACGGGTACTCCTTACACCCATCCGAACCTCCACAACTACAACCTGCATAAAACCAGCCCAACCTAACACTTCACAATTTACAAAGCACACAACTCAACAACAAAACTCTAACAAATTACATATCCTCAACAATAAACTAAATATTCATCCATCATAACTTTCACAGAAAGGCACTCACAAGATTAACAACACACAAGATCAAGATCATTAATGATAAAAATGTGCAATGCAATTAAATGTAATGTCAAATATAATGATGCATGTCAGACCTAACGATACACATCCGATGTGTCTCAGTTCAAGACATATGGTGGACATATCTGTCCATGCATCCAGCGCGGTGCGCGACACTACCTCTATATATAGTATTTGTCGCGACACGCGACACTTCTCTTAAAATATAGTATCCGTCGCAGTGTGCGACACATCGCTCGAAATGGTACATACTCTTTAATTTCTTATTCTTTCTCAGTTCACATAACTCTTGTCACAACCATGTCTCAGAATAATGCAAATGACATGTTCACACAAATAATAAGGAGATGACCATTTTCATAACATTGCACAATTCACAACAACAGAATTGTGATACAACATCAACAATGAATCGACAAGCCTTTGAAAACAATTCTCAACACATCACACACCAATAATTAATCACATAGCCTTTTATTACCTCTTTTTTACCGTTAGAATTATTCAATATGGACAAGTCAACCGATCACCAAGTTCCATTACTCCCCAACACATATCACAAGGAAATACATGATTCTACACACTTAACAAAGGTTTACAAATCCACTTGCCTCAAATAGTCGAACAATCACTTTGGGTCTTGAGCCTACCCCTTTTGGTTGACTTCCCAATCAATATAATCTATTCAAATAGATAATCACAATAAGATTTCAAAACGAACAACACCCATATCACTACAGGTCTAGCCTAGACCCAAAAACTCACATCGAATCTATAATCAAGTTATCCTAATCTTTATACCAATTAATATGTCAACTCTTTCATTTTTTTTTCAAATTTCAAGTCTAGGGTTGAGTCTCAATTTCTTCAAATATTACACTTATAGTATCCATACAATACACCTAATATTAATTACCTATCTCAATATAGTAAAACTTGAATTTTAATGTGAAAATCATGAAAAGAAAATCATAGTCGAAATCAACTACACTATCGACAACTCTAACTATGGAAAGAACAGAAGAGGAAAAATAATATTATGAACAACAGAACAATCCAACAGTGTGTTAGTAATATAGTTTCTCTTATTACATAGTTAAAACTATCTGTGCCTCAATCATTTTGGCTATAAGTATGTCCCCCAAAACAACCAAAATGGGTACACACCATTAACAATTCCCAACATTCTTTTCCAACCCAATTAGCATAAATACAATACAATTTCCATGACATTTCAAATCTAATTGTAGGATATTAAATCTAGCTAATATTTACCTTAATTTAAAGTAGTGCTTCCTACATCGGTCGCTGATTTGCACAGGTGAGGATTTCTTCCTCCCTTACTTTTCTTTTCTAAATAATTATGTACTAAAAGTGATAAACCCTAGTAACTTATTTTAATATGGGTCAAATAGTATAGGGTATAAAAAAATTATGACATTGACCCATTAACCACCAACTAAATAAATATATAATTAATATATTCCCATCGATTAAATAACCATAGTTATCGAATAATTCAAAATTTTCAAATCAACTTCACTGACTAATAAAAAATTACTCAGGGCAACTATTAAAAGGGGTAAAACGCTAGTTTTATGAAAATTCCCAAAAACGCCCTTCTGGGTCATTACATTACATCCGAATATCTATACGTAAGACCACATACTTTGTAAGGTGTCGTTTAGACCCATTAACTTTAAATCTTCGCATATCACTTTAACTTGGGTCAGACTTTTAACAATAAAAATTAACGTACAATTATTTGTCATACAATATTTATGGATGCCCATAAAAGTTCTAACAATTACAACCTGTCAAAGATCATAAATTGAAAAACATAAGCATTTTTATGAGTTTGTGAGTAAATAATTTCATTATCTATAGAAAGAAATATATGTCTTTATTTCATTCACCTACCCTATATTTTTCTTTATTTCATTCATAATTTCACGTGGCAAGAGTTTGTGCTAATTAACTATCGTGATTTAAGCTAAATTTTAAACGAAATAAAGATTTTTTTTAAAATGATCAAAATGAACCTCAAAAAGTAACTAGTACTTCATTTATGTGTCTGGCTGATAGACCAATATTTGTTCCTTCGTAGTTCATTCTATTCACACAAGTGCAGAATGAAATGAATAAAAGAAATGTAGCCTTTGATCCAAGTCCTAAAATGAATTATGTAATCTTATATATATATACATATATATATATTGTCACGACCCGGGTACACCCTAGATGTAACATGGCGTATAGAACCCCAAAGGACTCCATACAAGCCACTTAGCTCTCATAACATTAGAAATAGAACAATAAGAGTAAAAAAATAGTCCAAGTCCAAAACATTATATAAACGAAAAGCGGAAGTCTAAAACTCATGTCTCATCATAGCCATCTATTACAATAGAATGAAATTGGGCCTACCCCATACATCAAGTTCAAAAGGGAAATACATGAAAGAAACTAAAAAATAACTCTGTCCTCAAAGCATGAGGATTCATCAAAGCTCGGGAAATTACAAACTCAACTACTAGCGATGAGACACGGAAACCTATCTGTCAGACACTACATTTGGGGAAATGTAGGGAAGAGTATACGTAAGTACAAAATAATGTACAAAGTAACGTTTATAAACATGCTAAAAGGGGACATTTCATTTCATGACATGCAATTGACCAAGCTAAAGCATCATATGAAAGAGTTATAAAACATAAGTCATAAATCATGGTCACTGCAAGCTAACATCATCTTTAAAGCTTTTGAACACCTGTGAGATACTCCTTGAGTAACCTTATTTCATTATTAATGTGGGGAATTAGCCTTAACTGACACAGAGACCATGTGAGCTATAACATGATCACTCGGTGTCTCCCACTCTGAAAAGGGTTGTTGTACTTGCCTTAGTTAGAACCATGGCCTTGACAAATTTTGGAATTGAAAATCCACGGACCCACCTACAGTACGTTGTTCAACCCACAGGTCGTGGTTGGCCCTCTTTGATGGCACCTGTAATTGGTGCAATTTGCTAGGAGTCCCTCTTTCGGATCCGCGGTGGTACAATATCTCCCCCTTGGGATCATTCTTCCTGGAATGATATTTAAACTGGTTCAAAAAGGGTAAGAGAGGAACTAATAACCCAACCTAACAATGCAATGCATACTACCAAGGAGGAACTATCGACTCCAAGCTAGGACGTTCTCAAAACATCATCAGAGGGGTGAAACTAACTCTAGTAGCCCATTATGCTTGCAATGCACATAAATAAGGAGGAAACATCAACTTCAAGCTCATCATACTCAAATGCATCAAAAGGAAGTACGAACTACATCTATCAACCCAATATGAATGATTTTTTAAGAATTTCTCGTGTTCAACGAGGAACTACCTTCTATAAGCTAAAAGCATGCTCAACACAATCTCATGGAGCTCATATGCAATTAGCTCTCAAAAAGCATATCTAAAGTATGTTCATCAATTCATTTTTATGAAATCTATAGCAACTCATACTCAATGCACAATAACATGAGGAAAATAAATCATATAAGTCATTTCTTTCAAACTTAAGCATTTTCATGAGAATGCATAAATATGGAAATCATGGAAACACATAAAACACACATGACTTCAAAACAAAGATCAACCATGAGGAACTCATTACCTTAAGCTAGAGCAGGAGTAAAAGGAAAATGATTAGTATATATGGACATCATATCGACCTCGGCCTCCCAAGTATCACCCTCAACTAAATGATTCCTCCATAATACTTTCATGGAAGCAACTTCCTTATTTCTCAACTTATTGACTTGCCGGTCCAAAATCTCAATCGGAACTTTCTCATATGAGAGACTTTCATCAACTCCCAAGACCTCTAAGGGAACTATAAATGTCGGATCTCCAACACATTTCTTCAACATTGTGACATGGAAAACGGGATGCATCGACGCCAACTCATTTGGCAGATCTATCTCATCAGCAACCTTACCAACACAACTCAAAATCTTATATAGGCCTCATTACACCTCTTCAGGGTAAAATTTTCAACAAAACCCAATCATTAACATCAAACTCAAGATCCCTTCTTCTCACATCGGCATAAGACTTTTGCTGACTTTGAGCCATTTTCAACCTTTCTCTAATTAATCGAACTTTCTCAATGGCCTCATGTACTAACTCGGGACCTATCAAAGCAACCTCACTTACCTCAAACAAACTTATAGGAGATCTACATCGTCTTCCATAAGGAGACTTAAATGGAGCCATATCAATACTCGAGTGATAGCTATTATTATAAGCAAACTCAATCAATGGCAAATGGTCATCCCAATTACCCTTAAAATCAATCACATAAGCTCTTAACATATCTTCCAAAGTTTGGATAGTACGCTCCGCTTGCCCATTGGTTTGGGGATGAAAAAATGTGCTATACTTAACACGAGTACCAAGCCCATTTTTGAATGACTTCCAAAACTGAGAAGTGAATTGGGTACCACGATCAGAAATAATGGACAAAGGCACTCTAGGAAACATTACCATTTCTCTTATGTATAACTTAGCATAATCCTCAGCCGAATAGGAAACCTTTACGTGAATAAAGTGAGACAATTTCGTCATCCGATCTACGATAACCCAAATCTAGTCATGTTACCGCCGGGTGCAAGGCAAAACAACCATAAATTCCATATTCACATCTTCCCACTTCCAAGTAGGAATACCAATATTTTGGTATAAACCTCTCGGTCCTGATGCTCAACCCTTACTTGTTGGCAATTTGGACACTTAGCCACAAATCCCACAATATCCTTTTTCATCCCGTTCAACCAATAGATCTCTCGGAAATCATGACACATCTTAGTGACTCCCGAGTGAATGGGAGCTTCTGACAAGATATGTTCCATCAAGTCATTAACATTTGGAACACATAAACGACCGTGATATCTAAGCACTCCATCTCCCCCTTGGGAGAAAGCCTCAACAGATTGCAAGCTTGGCTTTCACATCCACCACAAGAGATGATTTTGAACCATTGTGAGCCATAACACCACCCTTGGTGGAGTCGACTAACTGGACACCTAATCGAGCCAATCTTTGAACATCTCGAACCATCTCTTTCTTATCTTCATCAATATGGGCAACACTACCCATAGATACTCCACTAAGAGCATCTGCCACCACATTTGCTTTACCGGGGTGATAGAGCACTCATGTCATAATCCTTCAATAACTCAAGCCACCTTTTTTGGCGAAGATTCAAATTCTTTTGGTTAAACACATATTGCAAAGTCTTATGGTTGGTAAATACATCAACATTCACACCATACAAGTAATACCTCCAAATCTTTAAGGAAAAAACAACTACCGCTAATTCAAGGTCATGCGTACGATAATTTTTCTCATGAATTTTATGTTGCCTCGAAGCATTGGAAATAACTTTCCCATTTTGCATAAGCACACATCGTAACCATTTTCTAGAGGCATCACAATAAACCACAAAACCATCCGTTCCTTCCGGTAAAGTCAACACCGAAGCAGAAGTAAGTCTATCTTTTAATTCTTGGAAACTCTTCTCACAAGCTTCGGACAATATAAACTTAGCCTTCTTTTGAATCAAAGTCGTCAAAGTAGAGGCAATTGAAGAGAATCCCTAAATAAACCTTCTATAATAACCGGCCAAACCCAAGAAGCTTCTAATATCCGAAGGAGTTAGAGGTCTAGGACAACTCTTGACTGCATCTGTCTTAATAAGATCTACCTCTATACCCTTGCTTGAAACAATATGAACAAGGAAAGCTACAGACCTTAGCCAAAATTCACATTTACTAAACTTAGCAAAGAGTTTTTGGTCCTTGAGAATTTGCAACACAATCCTCAAATAATCAATATGATCATTCTCACTTCTTGAATAGATCAATATGTCATTAATGAACACAATTAAGAACATATGAAGGTATTGTCTAAACATCATATTCATCAAATCCATAAATGTTGTCGGAGCATTAGTCAACCCAAATGACATTACCAAAAACTCATAATGACAATAACCAGTTCGAAAAGTCATCTTCGGAATGTCATTTTCTTCCACCCTCAATTGGTGATAACCCGATCAAAGGTCAATCTTAGAGAAATAACTTGCTCCTTCAAGTTGGTCAAAGAAATCATCTATCCTTGGAAGATGATCCTTATTCTTAATAGTCAACTTGTTCAACTGACGATAGTCAATAAACATAAGAACAGAGCCATCTTTCTTTCTAAAAAACAAAACTGAAGCACCCATGTAGAGATACCCAGTCAGATGAAACCCTTATCCAACAAGTCTTTGAATTGTTCTTTCAACTCCTTAAGTTCTGCCAGAGCCATTCTATAAGGAGGAAGAGAAATAGGTTGTGTATTTGGGAAAAGGTCAATACCGAAGTCTATTTCCATTTCGGCAGGAATACAGTGAAATTTGTCTGGGAATACCTCTGGAAACTCATTAACAACGGGGACCGACTCGAGAGAAGGGGTTTCAGAATCTACATCCCTCACCCTAATTAAATGATAAATGCAACCCTTATAAATCATCTTTCTAGTTTTAAGACAAGAGACAAATTGACCCTTAGGCATAGAATTTCCCCCCTTCCACTCTAGAATAGGATCATTTGGAAGCTTAAACTTGATCACAGAGTCCTACAGTCAATAGAAGCATAACAAGAATGCAACAAATCCATACCAAGATTAATATCAAAGTCTAACATATCAAACTCTACCAAGTCAACAAGAGTAACTCTATGGGACAAGGAAATGGGACACTTTCTATAGACCCTCTTAGACACAACAAAATCGCCAACATGAGTAAAGACAGAAAAAGGTTCTAATAACACATTGTGGAGAACATAACACCTCATCGCCATATATGGCGTCACAAAGGACAGAGTAGCACCCAGATCAAGCAAAGCATATACATCTATTTGAAAAAACTTAACATATCAGTGACCACGTTCGGAGAACTCTCTTGTTCACCTCAGGTTTAGAGAGCATAGAAGCGGGTTTTCTTAGGAGCATTGGAATTTGAACCACTAAAAGGAGCTTGCTTGCTTGCCTTTCTTTTGCCGCAAGCATTGGGTAATTCCTCATTTTGTGACCACTCTTTCCACAACTAAAGTAACCATCCACATCGGCTAGACACCTGCCCTCATGCTTCTTACCACACTTAGCACAAGTAGACATAGGCAATGAAGAACCACCACCATTACCTCATTTAGGCTCAGGGTTAGACACACTATCTTTGTTGAACTTATGAGGAGCATTGGAGGAACCTTGACCAGAAAACCTTTACCAAAATCTAGGACGACCATGTCCATCGAACCTTACATGTGAGAAATTACAATCACTGGTCTTATCCCTTTTTACCTCTCAAGACTTTTCCTTGAGTTTCTCCTCCTTAATTTGTTGTGCATGCACCATGAGATGAGAGATGTCCATATCATGAATGAGCATAGTGGTTCAGCACTCTTTAACCTGCATTACAGATACACTCGAAATGAACTTACTCATCCTAGCCCTTGAATTGGCAACGGTTAATGAACTCAAGCATGTTAGCTTCCCACATCTTAAGGGGAAAGAACCTTTCAAGAAAAGCACTCTTAACTTCTCCCAATCTAGAGGACCCACATCTTCTCATATCCCTTGTTTCCACTAGTTAAACCAAGTTTGAGCAACACCTTTCAATTGATAAGCATCTAACTCTGCTTTCTCTACCGGCGTCATTCGCATAATCATCAAAATCTTGTAGACCTCGTCGATAAACTCTTGAGATTCTTCCTCTACTATAGACCCATAGAACTCCGGAAGATTTATCCTCTTGAAGCCGTCGTACTCAGATTCGGGCTTACGGGAACCACAATCTTTCTATTTTCTTTGGTCATCACGGCTTGAGCCAACACTTTAAAAGTAACCCTACACTCCGTATTATATACTTGTTCAGCCAAAGGATCGATCGGAACTTAAAGAGTTTGGGGAGAAGCTTCTTGTTCCACATTCTCCCTCACATTCCTTCTAACATAAGCTCTTCGAGTAGCCATATCCTGAAGAACATAGGATAAGGGTTATGAGAGAGACTTTATAGATTTAAACTCTATCGCATGACTTAATAGTAATGAAAGAAGTAGAGTTTCCTAATCATCTTGTAGGCTCTCATTCACACTATGAACAAGACTATACTAGACGTTGCTTATGAGACATCTTAGGACCATTCTAAACCTTGTACTCTGATTACCAAATTTGTCACGACCCAAGGTACCCCCTAGATGTAACATGGCGTATAAAACCCTGAAGGACTCCATACAAGTCCATTAGCTCTCATAACATAAGAAATAGAACAATAAGATTAAAATAATAGTCCAAGTCCAATACATTCTATAAACAAAAATTGGAAATCTAAAACTCATGTCTCATCATAGACATCTAATACAATAGAATGAAATTGGGCCTAGCCCATACATCATGTTGAAAATGTAAATACATGAAAGAAACTAAATCAATAAATCTGTCCTCGAAGCATGAGGACTCACCAAAGCTCGGGATATCATGAAGTCAACTACAAGCCACGAGACTCGAAAACCTATCTGTCAGACCCTACATTTGGGGAAATGTAGGCAAGAGTATGTGTTAGTACAAAACAATGTACCAAGTATGATAGTCATGCATAAAACATTTATAAACATGCTAAAAAGGACATTTAATTTCATGACATGCAATTGACCAAGCTAAAGCATCATATGAAAGAGTTATAAAGCATAAGTCATAAATCATGGTCAATGCAAGCTAACATCATCATTTAAGCCTTTGAACACATATGTGATACTCCTTGAGTAACCTTAGTTCATTATTAATGTGGGAAATTAGCCTTAATCGACAGAGACCATGTGAGCTATAACATGATTACCCGGTGTCTCCCACACCAAAAAGGGTTGTTCTACTTGACTAAGATAGAACCATGAACTTCTAGCTTAAGTGGATCCACTAGCTAATCAACCTATGGGGGCACATAGTTAAGGGTTAAGGAGATTGCTACTACAAACGTGGCCTCTACTAGTGGGAGAGCTTCCATATCATCAGACTTCTTCTAGAAACCCGGCCTCTACTAAGAGGAGAGATTCCATCTCAATGTCAATATCCACTCGGTGCTAAGCATAAATCCACAGAATAGTATTTTCTTACTTATTCTCATTATCCATGGAAAGGCATGTCATCTTGCCAATCCAAGATAGTTCATTAGGATAGCTCTTATTATTTGATTCAACTAGGTGAGAAAGCATTTCAACCTAAGAATCCTTTCTATGTTAGAAAACCTTTCAGATCATGCTACTATGTGTTTATGAGAATGTCCTTCCACAACACAACATCATCATTGGTAATTTACTTATTCTCACAACACCATTAAAACATTTACATAATTCTCATGAAAACATGCATAATTCCATAATCACCTTTCAAGGCCAAAAACCCTTTTTCAATCATCAACATTTAGAAAACAAGGGTTAGATATAGATTTCATCATAAATTCATGCAGTCCTCTCATAGAATGCTTAATTTCATCAAACTTTTCCTTTAAGATCAAAATCCCAAATCATATGATTCATAACTTGAAAACATGGAGATTACACGGGTTCATAGGGGAAAACATCCTAAAACCATTGCAATTCATTAATTCTTGCTTAGAAGATCATAATCTAATCAATTAAATCAATAATGAAAAGAACCCATGCTAATTGAAGAAAACCATAACTAGATTGGGGAATTCTACCTTTCGAAATAGAGGAATTTAGGACCTCCATGGATGAAAACTATCATACCTTGAATCCAAATGCTAGACTTCAATGGAAGAATTGGAACCTCAGCTTGAAACCCTAGGTTGAATCTTCTTCTTCTTCAAGTTTCTAGAGAGAGAATATTTGGTGAGGACTTTGGTCTTCTTTTTGGGAATTTGGAAGAAAGAATTAAAATGGGCTGAATTTGGGGGTAAAAAGTCTTACATAGGGGTCCTAAACTGACAATATGACATATTATAGGAACTAATTAATTAGGTAAAGAGCCAACTACCCCTGAACTTAGTTGTGAACTGTCACCCACGAGACCCCATCGATAGACCGTGAATGGACCGTCACACTCTTCAATAGGTTCAGGAAGTTTTTGCCTGGACCAACGACCACTGGATCATGGACCGTGGATCCACCTACGGTCTGTAGGTCCCACCATAGTCCATGGCTTGGAAATTTTTTTGAATGGCCAATCCACAGACCCACCTACGGTCTATGGTTCAACCCATGGGCTATGGTTTCCCTCGTGGATAGCACCTATAATTGCTGCAATTTGCTAGGCTTCCCTCTTTCGGGTCCGGAGTGTTACATAAATACATATATATATATATATATATATATACATAAAATAAGTAGTTATTTAAAGAATTTTCAAACGCAATACATCTTTATAGATGAGGATACCTTGTTGGTCACTCTTTACATCCTATGAGTTTAGCATAATATGTAACAATTATCATACATACTCTACTATGAGATAATGGTGACCTATGATAGAAATTACAAGACATTGTAGCTAATAAGATCTATCTATCTCCTTTGGAAGGTCAGTGTCTTAATGTTGTAGGAATACACAAATGCAAAATGGACTGCAAAACTGACCAGCACAATGACAACTAGTCCCATGAAGTTCAGATTATATCCAAAATGGTCTATGATGTTGTCCTTAATGTTAGGGTCAATAGACATTCCTGAAAATTTTATGGTATCCTCCACATCACCATACTATGAGACAATACACACATAGACACTCCATGCCACCGGGCAAATCCAGTAATACCGAATCCACCACTTTGATTCAAACAAATAGAACAGTTGTGCACATTGCTCCAATGATTGTCATTAAATCACTGCTAGTTTCTCTATATACAAAAACAATATAAAGATTTAAATTAGTCACTTTTATAACAACCTCTCTATCTCTACAAGGTAGGGGTAAGATCTGTGTAGACTATACCATCCCCAAACCCTACTGCGTACACTTTTAGCCATTTTAGTTTACTCAACCCTGTGATAGAAACAGACCTTTTACTGCCAACTTTATAGAAAATTGTTCCAACAATGAGTCCTGTAGCTAATCTAAAAAAGAATCTAACAAGATTATAGTTTGGACTTCTCCAGTGAGTCCACCATTCTTTCCATAAGAAGGATTTGAATTGTCCCCATGTTGACTGAGAGTATTTTGTACAAAAATAAAGGTATTTGTCTCCAGGAGGAGGTGCACACAGCTTTTTGACAAGAGCTTTAGTTCATCTAGGTACAACCACATTAATCGTGTTAGGTATTTTATTTTTTAAAATGTGGCAAAGACATTTAGTAGTGTGCTCATTTTGACTTACTGATATGAAGTTGTGAGTTATAGTATTCAGCAAAATAAATTCATAGTCGAATCTCTGAGTTGATTGAACTCACATCTAGCATCCAGGTGGTTGGATTGCATTTCTCTTTAATTTAGGAACTCCTGGAATTTCCTGTATTAAGTGGTTGAATAAGTATTTTGTCTTTCTTTAAAGATACATGTAGGACAAAATATGCTTAAGTACTTCAAAATACCTAACAATTTTCTGAGAATGTCGACGTAATGGCTCACGTAGATTACTTTTCCACATTTTTCATAAAAAGTAGTTGATCACAACATAAAAGAACATATTCTAAGAGGATTTTTCTTCCACCTTTCACAAGTTCTTATGTTTACCTCATGGAATTCTTCAAAACTATCGATACTTGGATGGTGAATTCTACACACAATAGTTCTCCCAGTATCCACTGTGTTTCTAACGGTTCTCACAACAATAGTTTTTTCCCTTGCATCCAGACCGAACGTTATCTTCCATGAATATAATTGAAAGATTAGCAACAAGCTCAACTACTATGGTCAATCTTTTTCTCCGTTATATTGATAAACCAAACTCCTAGAAGCCCGACGATTACATCCTAGAGATTGTCTAGCTCAACCAAATCCATTACCTCATCCACAAAAATCTGGAAAGAACATTGTTTTAGTATTTAAATTATATAATGCTTGTAACTTAAGCAGATTTTAGGCTCTTACCATCTTATCCTCATTGCTGACTTCTTTAGGAATCTAGAGTAAAGCCGAAAATATCAATCATTAATGGACAGTTACTTGAGGCGAGTGTATATTAGTTTGTTCACAATAACCTGAAACTCTAGAAAAGGTTTCTGGCTTCTTTGGAAACCCTGATATTCTTATGTCACCTTCATTATAATCAGCTATTTTTCATCATGCTAGAAAGTCCATGAGTGTAGTCGTCCCTGCACCACTGACTCCCATTAAAGAAGTCAATACTCCTGGCCTAAATGCACCGGTTACTCCAGGAAGTTGTTGGAGTTTGTCCTTGCACACTAGATGGTCCTTCATTTCGTGAAAAAATTGATAACAAAGTTTGATTCTTTTGTATAAGCATTGTCTTTAGGCTCATTAATATGATACACAGCTCGAGTCGTGTGTATCTTAAGTATAATTTGTTGCGGTTTTTAAGGATGATATGAGAGAATAATGTGTATCGTACATGTATAATGTCTATAAAATAATTCACATTGTCGAAGGACATCGCCAGAGGGGTAAACGGAAGAATCATTCCTTTCTTTGCATCACCATTTATCTGAACGCCTTTAGATATGGCACGACTACTCATACACCAGAATTTCTTTTCTCATGCTAAGAATAGTATAATTATAATTAATATTTATATCACCGAAGAGATAATGTTCATTATTAAAATCATAATCTTTTTTGAGTTATGTTCATTTATTATAAAGTCATAGGGATTCCTTGCCTTCTTCTTGATCACCTTCCACATTCGTTTCTTGCTTTTTGGATATAATATCTTGTGGTTTCCCTGTAGATGTTATAGTGAACATAGTGGGCAATAAGCTCAAATTTCACTGAATGGAAAATAAAAGTATTATTCATTTTGAAGAAGAACTTATGATTGAGGTACATTACGACAAAAGTTAAAAGAATGTTAAAGAGAATTGTGAACCCTAGTAGTGCAACAGTTCCTATCCAAAACCATTTTTTTTCGTGGAAGACATAAAAGTTTTTCATCACTTCAATGCCTAACGTTGTTGTGTTGTCTGAGGCCTGTGAATTTCATATTTATGGTTAGTGAAGTTCACTGTATATATAGTTTTGTTTAGTAATATGGCAAAATCAGGTGACGACAATGGTATTTAGAACATACGTATTTGCTCATCCACCTTTGAGTAAACATCTCATTTATAGTTAAGGCGTTGAACCCGTAGGAGAGAGGTGAAATCAAAAAGGCCCACCTCCATCAGTTTGGAATGGGTCCTGTCACAAGTAACCAATGTTCTATCAGTGAATCAAATTTGACACCTCCTTCATCTTTCCTATCTAACAATTTATTTGCATAAATTCTCTCTGTTCTTTTCCTGACCTGTTGAACGGTACCATCATTTGCATATACCATATTCATCGCTTTGAACTAAACTTCAGGTAGGATAAAACCACCCAATAGGAACACCAAAAGGAGAATGAGAGATCCACAAGTATGTGCAATAACCATCTTTCTACAAAATTCGGCAATGAGCCTAAATATTTTTGTAGCCATTTGTTGGATTAGGAATATCAACAATAGTTTCTTGAAGAACCCAAGTGATGATTTTGAGATTCGGACTCATTTAGGGCTTTGTTTTGATAGTATAAGTATACTCAAATGGCTATTTTATGCTCTAAACTAGAGTTAAAGTGTTGATTTGCGGCTATGGAGGCTAAGAATCAAGGCAAGGACATGACCGGACAAAAAGAAACTAAAGAGCTGAAGAAGTGAAGAAAAAGCAATCCTGGTGATCGCCAAGACCACTCGGCGCACCGCCGATTGGCTCTTTAGCTTGCCCATCATTCCAGCATGCCAGCCCTGGGGAAGAACCAAGTTGGTGACAAAAATGGGCAGTTGCCGGATCGCCAACACTAAATTGGATTGCCCAAAGCTACAGGACCTGAGATGCTGAAGGCCAATGTAAACTGGCGATTGAAGAGGACAATTGCCGGATCGTCGATCGACTCGGCGAGGTGCGACTTAATCCGCCGAGTGGATTTTCACGTTAAATATTGGGAAACTATATATTGAATTTTAAATGGAATTTTGAGGAGTTCTCTCCCAGATATTACAGTTCCTATTCTTGAATTTGATGAGGTGTGTTTGAAACGTTCTAATAAAAATGGTGCCACTGCCAGGGAGTGGTGTTATTTGAAATTCTTTTATTTGAAGTTGAATTGTGATCTTTTTGGCTGTAGTTTAGTCAACTTACTTTAGTTTTGTTTTGTGTTATTTGTGTTGAACAAAGGAAGAGATGAGCGTAAACGGGAGTAATGGTAGACAAGTGCATTACCAAGATGATATAAGGAATCTCAATGATGTAAATGACACAAATATGAATGACCCAATTCAATTGGGTGGTGTTGGTGCAATACGTCTACCTTTGGCTGAAGGGAACGTTGTTTTTCACATCACTAGCACAATGCTTCAGGTCCTACAATTGAAAGGATTATTTGGGGGCTGGCTCATGAGGATCCCTATGAGAATATTCAAAACTTTGTGGATGTTTTTGGTCCGTTCTCATTCAAGAACATATCACAAGAATCAACCTCTCTCAGGTTGTTCCTATTCTCTTTGATGGGTGAAGCTACCAAATGGTTATCCGAGTTACCGAGGGACTCTATCACCACTTGGGATGAGCTGACCACAACGTTTTAAGTGAGATTATTTTCTCCATCGAACATGATGATGATCAGAGATAGCATCCAAGGTTTCAAATGCTTGGTAGGCGAACAAATCCTCGAGACGTGGTTGAGATTTAAGAAGTTGGTGCTTCAATGCCAAACTCATGGACTAACAAATGATGTTCTACCACAATACTTCTATAAGAGTCTTGATTCGGTGAACAAAGGTGTTGCTGATCAACTTGTTCCTGGTGGTATAATGAAACAACCCTATGAAGTAGCATTAAATAGAGCATGGTACACTCGTGAGGACCAAGTGTCTCCTCTCACATTTAGAATGGCAAAAGAGAAGATCGAAAAAGATCAAGAGAGAGACCAAAACATGGCAAAAATGATGACCCAACTGGATATATTGACAAAATATGTGATGGGTAGTGGTGCGAAGAGTGTTAATGTTGTGGGTATAGGTGGAGTGAACCCCGATGAAGAGCAATTTGAAACGATGTACAATGAGGACGCGAACTTCCTAGCCAATCAAGGAGGAGGTTATCGTGCAAACTATCCAAGATCGGGTGGAAATCTTGGTTGGAATAGAGATGAGGGTTGGAGCAACCATGATAGAGACTGGCGTGATCGTAATGCCACTAGGAAGGAAAGAGAGGGTGACAAGGACAGGTACGTCCCACCCCATGATCATCAAAATCCTAAGGAGTCTGAAAATGTCCGTATGAAAGACATGCTCTTATGTATTCTCAACAAAGTTGAAGGGTCAGATAAAGTGTTGAAAGAGATGAATGAGGATGTCTCTACACTTAATCAGATGGTTACCTCCCTTTCCGTGTCAATCAAGCAGTTCAAAACGCAAATGGGTCAAATCTTGACCCAATTGAATCCAAGACAAAAAAGAGGGTTGCCTACTGATACAACGGCCAACCCCAAAAATGAAGCTTAAATTGGTATCTCTGTCGTGCCACGATGTTAACTAAGGCGCTTCTTGGGAAGCGACAAAAGTTTTTGTTGTTCTAATTATTTTTCTTGAATAACGAGTGTTGATTGTTCAGGTTGAAAAGTGAAAAGGGTTGGAAAATGGGTAGTTTGGCGAGCCAAGGTCCATTTAACGTCGCGCTGAACAGATCGACGATACCGGACTTGGACCGCCATTAGAAACACCAAGCTTGAAGGGAAACTCTATAAAACTCACTGGGCTACATGCTCACTCGGCGACTCACCGAACAGGTCGACGAGCCCGACTTTCTCCACCATTTGAACCCCCAAATTGCTGGGAGACCTATAAAACTCGGTGAGGTAAAATGCCACCTGGAACAGCACTGAGTAGTTTGAAGAGCACGACTTACTCTGCTGAAGGAAGAGCGAACTAAAATGTTTTAAAGTCCAAACAGTTTAAAATTTCAAAATCCTTCATCTTCTCCCACTTTTAACCCCCGTAATCTCACTCCCTACCTAAGATCTTTCATATTTTCCTTGTTTTACTCTTACATTTGGTGAATTCTTTGCTTGGATTGTGAACCTTTGCCACCTAGCATTACAACTATTATTTTCGGTATTAAGGTTGGTTGTTTGAACCCCGTACTTTAATTATGTGGTTGAAATCGAATGCAATAGGTAAATTAATGTTAATTGTTGTTGGGTAGCATGTTTTAATTGTGTTTAAGTGTTGGTTTGCATGTATATTGATTGAATTGATGCCTAATTGCCTTAAATTGATCGATTCCCATGTTCTTGCTTGTAAAATTGAGTCTAAATAGTTTGGTTGCGGTGTTTATGCATTGGGTCTAGTGGGAAAAAATCTAAGTAACCCTAAATTGTGCTAAATGACGTAATTTGCCCAATGATGGAGTATTTTTGACGTCATTCTTAAGGGCAAAAGTCATCAAATGGCCATTTTTTTCCAAATAGGAGAAGTCTGAGTACCCCGAGGGCATGGGTAGCATGGGTCTAAGCTTAATTGAATAGTGTTTGTGTTTAATTTTGAATTTGGGGATTCCGGCTTGATTTTGAAGTTTGGGGTTGAAAACTGGCACGTTAGGCCATTTTGCGAGCTACATCGAGCTCGCCGAGTGGTTTGATGGTTCGCCAAAGTCCCCCACAGATTGCCCTTAATATCAAAAATTGGTTGAGTTTGTTCTGTAACTTCCGGCGAGGTGCCTAAGCTCGCCGAGTTCACTCGGCGACTCGCTGAAATATCTTCTTGATCGCCCTTTTGTGCCCCTAAATCCCTAAAATACATTGTAACTTTCAGCGAGCCACTTCTAGCTCGCCGACTGGTGTCGGCGATTCACCGAATGGCCTTGAACATCGCCGACCTTTCTTGATTTTTGAAATTTTTTGCATTGGTACTTTCAGTGAGCCTGATATGGCTCGCCAAAGTGACGCGGTGACTCGCCGAATGGTTCGGCGAGTCTTTCTACATTTCATTTTCTGCAACTTTTCTGGAAATTTTTCTAATGTTTTCCTATGTAGTTTGCAGCGATGGCTAGAAAAAATTTGAATGACAGTGGCATGCTGCCCCAAAAGCAGGCACGTTGAGTCGTAATAATGAGGAAGCAATTGTTTCCAATGCAAATGGCAATAAGTTACCTCCGAATGGATAGGGCAAAGTGCCCATGGCCAAGAAACCAGAGTACAACTTCGGCAGTGAGGGAGATACCCATGATTCTCAGGCCTCATTTTCTGAGCCTAAGGATGATCAGTTGTTGCAGGCCCGACAGATAGAGTTACGCTCCAAAGCTCGACATGATCCGTATGGATTTGGGAGCCGACCCCTCTAGCATCAGTCCCAGTGCCTCCTTCAGCACAGATGGTGGTTCCAGCACCACTAGTACAAGGTCCTCCTCCTGGTCACTCAACTGGTTAAAGTCCGATGGATTGAGGACCATCTTGGAGGAAAAGAGATTGTCCACAAATGGAGTAGTGGACAGGCATCCAGAAGTGTGGGACACCCTCAGGATCCATAGATTCGAGGTCTTTACAAGACCTGTGGCCCATACATTCCCACCTGGGTCCGGGAATTCTACTCAGATTACGGTGATCTAGACCTCAGGGGAAGAAAAAGGCTAATGCCTTCAGGACATTTGAGTTTGTGATGGTCCAAGGGAACAAAATTAGATGCAGCAATGATGATGTAAATAATGTGTTTGAGAGGGCTACAGTGTGTATTCATGACTACCAGAGCATGACCTAGACATAGACTCTGGATGACCTCAAGGGTTGGCTGGCAACGCTAATTTCTGATACCACCTCCAGGTGGTTAGAGCAGGTGTGCCCATAGAAAAGAAGTATCTTAATGTGGCAGCTTGGTACTTGTTTAGGTTCATCAGCAGATTTATTCAGCCATCACAAAATGAATCCATACTCAGACACCCAAAGGCGGCCTATCTAGGGGTCATCATTTCTCGACAATCACTGAATTTGGGACTATCGATTGAGAAAGAGATAGCCATGAGGGCTAGACAGAGACAGACCTCACTCTCATTCCCAGTATTCATCACTGAGTTGTGCAGATAGGCTGGTGTCCCTCGAGATGAGAAGAGGGATGTTGAGATTACACCCACCTCTTCTACTGACATCAGGTGTATTGAGGCTGAGTACCTGAACAATGAGGCTAACAGGAGGAGAGCAGCTCCGGTGGACACATCCTCGGAGGTCGATATTGATTCACTACCTGCAGAGGCAGTTATGCCTACTCCAGCCACTAGGCCTTCAGTTACTTCTAGCTCTACTCCTTCTGACATTCCTAGCACTTTTGTTGATTCCCCGCCCTTAAATCTGCTGCTGGTACTAGTGCCTCCAGGTCTCCGATCACCCAAGCCATACCGCTCAAGATGGGGCATCTAGCCCATTTTACTGATGTGCGTGCTTCTGAGCTAAAGGCTGAGATTCTCAGGATGTTTGAGAGAGTTATTAATGTTGCAATGACACCTCTTCGAGCTTCTATTGATGCCCTCACAGCGAGAGTAGAGGTTTGTGAGAGAGGGCGGGCTGCTACTAATGCAGTGACGACTTTTAAAACTGATGTTTCTAAGCTGAGGAAGGATGTGGAACATCTGAAGTCCATAGACTTTACTTCACTATTTGGGATGGTGGAGATCCCAGATGACCCGAGTGTAGATATTCCAACATGTGCTAAGGTGCGTCCGGCTACTACCGGAGATGAGATTAGGGTTGATATTGTTGTTGCTAAGTCCGAGACCGAGACAGATGAGGAGCAACTTGATTTGTGGGATGAGGTTATTTATGAGGACCTGGCCGACTTAGAGGGTGCCATGTTCGAGACAGCTAGATAGGCCTCCTTGAGGGATACTTCCATGGCAGGCTCCATTGGAGCAAAGGTTGATGAGACACCGGATGTGCAGACTGATGGAGTGGCTGATATGCAAACTTAACCCAGACTTAGCTTGGCAGGATGACTTTCTACCTCCCTCTCTGTTGTTTTATTCACTATTCTATTTTAGTTGCATTTGAGGACAACTGCTTATTTTTGTTGGGTGGGGTGAGCTATTTCCATAGCTACCTCTTTTGACTATTTTGTGCATATTGGTTTTATCTTGATAATGTTTTATGAATATTGAGTTTATTGGATTTTATATACATCTTGGCTGTTGAATTGTATTGTGGATGCTTTAGCGTGTGGCCCATTGTTTTGAACCTAATATGAAAATTTTGTCACCTCTT
The DNA here is from genome assembly GCF_900185275.1 of Solanum verrucosum. NCBI lineage: Eukaryota > Viridiplantae > Streptophyta > Magnoliopsida > Solanales > Solanaceae > Solanum > Solanum verrucosum. The sequence goes on along the minus strand of NW_026019989.1, from coordinate 308,453 downwards.
TTGTGTGTGATTGTTGTTGTTCTTGTGCAAATTTGAGTGTCAGTTCTGGTCAATACCAATGACTTTAATAGTGCTTCTAATTGAACAAAATGAATGGGCGGCTACTATGAGGCAAATGAAGTTACATAGGCAATATGTGAACTTTTAGCATCTTGTTGTGACTAGATGATTGTTGAATGTGTCTCTTGAGATGAACATTGCACGCTAGCTATATAGTGTGGAGTCTTGTTTGATATTTGTACCAATGCTTTCTGTGGTGAGATCACCTTGAACATTGTGCATGATGACACCTATAATTTTCCCTGTTGGTCCGGTTGATTGAGTGATGAAAGCACTTGAAATGATCTTAGGCAAGAATTTAGAAGAGTGAACCAACTTGACAATATACCTGTTTTGTGGCCTACCTTGTGAGATGTGTGAACCTTGCTTGGCACCTTTTGAGTCTTACCCCTTTTGTTGGAAGAAACTTGGGAAATTGTGACCTTTCGTTGTCCATTCACCCATAATTTTCATGAAGTATTGTTTTTTTGAATAGCCAACTTAGGCCAAAAGCCGAAGTTGGGGGTGTGGTGAAAAGAGAAGGAAAGTAAAAAAGTGTGAGAAATCCCCCTTTGTGTGATTGCTTTGAAACATATTGAACCACTCCATGTAAAAAAAGAGAAGAAAAGAGAAAAAGGAATGAAAAAAAAGAAAGAAAAGAAAAAGACCGAAAAAATTGTGAAATAAAGTAGTGAAAATTGCAAAAGAAATGGGGTATCTGGTGGTTCATATGAAGTTGAATAATGGGGTGGATTGTGAGCATGTTTGGAATGTTAAAGAAAGGAGGAAAGTGATGTTCAAACCATAATGAAGGTAGTTTCCACTAAGCCTAAATGACCATACCTTTACACTCAACCTCGTTCCAAGCCTTGAAAAGACCTTTGTGATCTTGAGTGAGCTGAAATGAATGTTGATTGAAAAATAAGGGAAAGCATATTGGTTAAGTCATGCATGTGTTCATCTTTCTGAGTGTAAGGGTTGTATCTGATTCTGGGACTTTAAATTTTTGATAAATTTTGTGGGAATATGGAATCATCTTTGTTGTGAGGGAATTTGAATACCTTTGTTGAACTTGAACTTGCATTTGAGGAAAGCATTGTGAGCTTGAGTACTCTTGATGATGGTAAGTCACAATTTGAAACATTGAGTGCACGATTGATCATTGTATGAGTAATTTGAACCTTGTTGTGTGCATTTATGTTGAGTCTTATGCAACACTATTTGTAGACATCCTTATTGAACTGCTGATCTTGAGTTTTACTTTAGGACAAGCAAAAGTTTAAGTTGGAGGTGTTAATGAGTCCGACCTTTGTACTCATTTAGAGCTTTGTTTTGATAGTATAAGTGTCCTCAAATGCCTATTTTATGCTCTAAAGTGATGTTGAAGTGTTGATTTGCAGCTGTGAAGGCTAAGGAGCAAGGCAAGGACATGACCGGACAAAAAGGAACTAAAGAGATCAAGAAGTGAAGAAAAAGCAATCTTGGCGATCTCCAAGAGCTCTTTAGCTCGCCCAACATTCCATCATGCTAGCCTAGGGAAAGCACCAAGTTGGTGACAAAAACGGGCAGTCGGCGGATAGCTGATTGATTCCACGACACTAAATTGGATCTCCCAAAGTTACATGACCTGAGATGCTGAAGGCCAATGCAAAGTGGCGATGGAAGAGGACAATCGGCGGATCGCCGATCCACTCGGCGAGGCGTGACTTAATCCGCCGAGTGGATTTTTAGGCTAAATTTTGGGGAACTATAAATTGGATTTTAAATGGAATTTTGAGGAGTTCTCTCCCAGATATTACAGTTCCCATTCTAGAGTTAGTGTTTTCTCCAAGTTTTCAGTTCTTCTTGTAGATATTTGGGGATTTTGACTTGGGTTTTTGAACTTAACTATTTTGGAGCATTGTAAAGGGTTAGAGACTATTACCCAGCTGACGGCTAATCGATTTGGTAATTGTTTTTACCTTTTTATGATGTTTAGCCAAAACCCCATTTCTTGGGGTGTGATCATGTAATTATGGGTTGAATTATCTTATGGGTATTGATTATTATTGATTTAAATGCTATAATACAAGTGGGTTTAATTGTTATTTGTGTTTTAATCTAAGATTAATAATTGCAAATGCAATTCGAACTTAGAATTCTGGGCTTGCTTGAAAAAGAGGTTTTAGAATCAAAGCTTTCAATTGATGATTGTAGTTATCGGGTTGATATGGGTTTAGCTCGAAAGAGTAAATTCTAATCTCTATTATACCTTTCTAGCTCGAGAGAGTAGATGAATTAAGGTGTGGGTTGTTCTTATTTTCTAAGCTTGTTGATATTCGAAAGAAATCACTTGAATCGAAGTAGTTGTTCGAGAGAAAGCTATTTCACCCATAGCCTAGCCTACCGATTGAAATATAGCTATTTATAAGTAATCTCAATTACCCATATAGTGAAATTTGCCTATAATCAGTCACATCCCGAGAATTCCTCTCTATACTATTATTTTTCTCCTGTTTTCATTGTTGTTTCACATGTTCATTGCAAATACAACCCCCCCCCCATCTGACAATCGTTTTCATCCCTTTTAGATTTGTTTGTATGTTTCCGATAATTTTTATTCCTATAACTGATTAGACCACGTTTGTACTTCATAACTTAATTTTAGACACGTACCGCTCCCTGTGGGTTCGACCCCAACTCTTTGTTGGGTTTTATACTGATTAACGATTGTTTGCACCTCAAATTGGATGAGGTGTGTTTAAAACGTTCTAATCACTAAGAAAGAAAGAAGACATCACAATTAATTCCAAATTCAGCTACCTACAACTTTAAATACACGAGGAATAAACTCATTGTTGTGTGCTTTCATCATGCTTTATGTGTCATCTGTGCAATTGCAATAAGTTAGTACAATACACTGGCATCCAAGATTAAAAATTCAAGCACAAAAATGAAAAACCAGTGAAATGATTGTTAAATTACCTGCTAGCTTCATGGGCAAAGCATATGGTATAATATGTGGTGGTCGTCCATACGACAGACTCGAACACAATAATTGGTACTTTTAGGAGAATATTTGGTAGAGTGAACGCCCAAGGTTGATAAAAGAGGTTGTTGATAATGCTCAACTACACCTTTTATAATTCAAAGTGTAGGTGGTCGCTAACAAGTTTAAACCCAACGATGAGTTGGGGTCGATTCCACAAGGAGGGATATGGCAAAGAATTCAAGTACGAAGTATTTAAGTGTTCTAATTTCTAATTTCTTGTAGAATGGAAGTAAATAACACACAACATAATATAATTTGAAAGGTTTTCATTATCAATATCAAGAGAGTTTGGTAACCAATTGCTAGCAGAAACAACTAACACGGAGTTTGAATAAGTATAAAGAGGGCCTTAGGAGTGTGTGAGTGGGTAATTGTCAATTACTTTATGATGTTGAATCTCAATGGGTAGGATATGTTTTGAATATAATAGTTATCCTTCAATCATCTACTATGCTTCAAGTGAGTTCTCTCGAACCCCAACAAGTTTCGCAATACAAAACAACCCTATTCCTTAACTTAACCCACTTTCTCAAGTTGGGTTGTAAAAACATAGGCGAATATAATTATCAATCATTTATTCTACTCTATGCATCTTTCGCAAGTAAACATTGAGAGCTAAGGCTATAACTAAATTTGCAACTTCACTTCATAGATTAAAACATGAATAAATGATTGAACTCATTTCAAAACAACATTAATTATAGCAATTAACAATACTAATAAGCTAATTGATGTATTAAATTACAGAATCACACCCTAAGGAAATGGGGTTTTGCCTAAATAGCAAAAAGCAAGAAATCATTACCAAAATGTTGTTCCATTGAATTGACAAAATCTCTCAAGTTTAAATGCTGAAATTAAGACTAGAATCTCAAATACTTAACAAACTAAGTTCAAACACCTCTCCAAGAGTATTCAATAATGTCAAAGTATGTGAAACTCTATCAAAACAGTGTAATATACAGTGTAAAAACTGCTTTTTCTCTTTTCAAAAATCAATTTATACGTTTCCAAAAAATCCCAAAATGTCAAAACCCGGGTTCACTCGGCAGAGTTAGTTGAGGCGTTCCGCCGAAAGGCCCTCTTCTCGCCTTTTGGCTTGACTTCTGCATGAAATTGTTTTGGAAAATTTGTCGAGCTGGTTGTGATCGTCGTTCCATTCGACATATCGCCGTTGTGTCTTTTCACTCACTGAATTGGCTTAGTTTATGGGCTACTTCCTAGGAAAATTTGGCGAGCTAGAGACTCACTGAGTAGCTCTTTGTGAACTCCGGCCTCTCTTTTGTTCAGCCTTTTCATCTTTTTCGCTTCTTTTCGCATCGTAATGTCTTTGTCTTGTTCTTAAGCCTTCATTGCTGAACATGAAAAAATTAAGATCAATGATGAACACAAAATAGGCAATGAGGACACTAATTCATTAAATAACAAGCCCTAAATGAGTCAAAATTACTGACTCATCAACACCCCCAACTTAAACTTTTGCTTGTCCTCAAGTAAAACACAAGATCAATCAGGCCAACGGGGATGTCTACAAGTAGCGCTTCTTGAGACTCAACATGAAAGTGCACACAAGGTTCAATCCAAACATGCAATGTTGAATTGTGCACTCAAAGTTTCCAAATGTGACTCGCCATCATCAATTAGAGTTCATGCTCACAAATACTCACTTCAAATGCAAATTCATTCCCAACAAAAGTATTAGAATGCCCTCACATCAAGAATAAATCCATGCTCTCACAAAGCCAATCAAGGATTACAATTTAGGAATCGAAATCAACTCTCACACTCCCAATGAGAAAAACATGCATGATTTTACCCATAGGCTTGCCCGTATTTTCCAACCAGCACAACACTTGGCTTATGCAGCTTGTAATTGGACTGAGTGTAAGGGTATGATCATTTCAGCTTAGTGACTCTACCTTCATGAAACATGGTTCAAGTTTCACTTTTTTTCCTATTCTTTCATTCTTTTCAAATTCACAACTCATCCTTGGCCTATTCATAACACACAACTTTTTTTTGGTATAACTCACTTGAATGTTTGTATTGAGCTAAACTTGTAGGATTCGTTTCATTCTTATAAGAAACGTTTCAAACTCTTGTGTGTAGTGAGGGTAAGAACATTGTTCTAGTTAACTTTGTGTCCTACATTTTGAAGTCTATATTAATTAGTGATAGTTAATATAGTGGGAAATGGATGTATTGCTTTGGCTCAACAAGTAATAGCTTTCTTACTTAGTGTGAGATTAGGGTGTTAATCTCATTTTTGTTGTTGGAGCCTTTATTTCACTTTCGGTTGGAGTTTAGTGAAATCAGTTTGAAATTTTGTGTGATAGGTCGTGGTTTTACTCCCATGAGCAAGAAGGTTTCCACATAAAACTTTTATGCGTGTTTTACGTTGTGTTTTTTAGTTTCTGCACTCTTATTCTGTTGGGGACCTGGTCCTGTGATCACTGGTGGACGTGTACATTCCAACTATTGGTATTAGAGCATTGGATTCTCTATCTGGTTAACACCAAGAGAAAAGATCCTGAAGGAATGGCGGCTCAACCAAGTCTGGAAGAAGGTCAATCCACCACTCGTCCTCCTCAATTCAATGTCCAGTACTATGGATGGTGGAAGACCAGAATGCACGATTATATTATGGTAGAGGACAGCGAGTTGTGGGATGTGGTGCTTGAAGATCCTTACGTTCCTACCAAGGACATGAATGAAGGAGATCAAACTTGGGCGGTTCCCAAAACTAGAAGGGAATATGATGAAGCAGACAGAAAGAAGATCAAGAAACATTATAAGGACAAGAAGTTGTTGGTATGTGGAATAGGAGCAGATGAATACAAGAGGATTTCGGCCTGTAAAACAGACAAGGAAATATGGGACTGCTTGAAGACAGCCCATGAAGGAACAACTCAAGTTAAGGAATCAAAGGTGGACATGCTGACTACTCAATATGAAAATTTATGCATGAATAATGGTGAAACTATCCATGAAATTCACTCTAGATTCACCTCTATCACTAACGAACTTCGATGCCTTGGTGAGCCCATTCATCCAAGTAAACAAGTTCGAAAAATCCTAAGAGTTCTTCCAAAATCCTGGGAAAGCAAAGTAAATGCCATCACTAAAGCTAGAGATTTGAATACTCTCACAATGGATGAACTCATCGGAAATCTGCAGACCTATGAGCTGAATAGACAACAAGATTCATCCAAGAGAGATGGAAAGAAAGAAACTTTTTTGGCTCTAAAAGCCTCTCCAAGTGACATAGCTGAAGATGAGGATGAGATGGCTTATTTGACTAAAAGGTTTCAAAAGATAGTCAAGAAACACAATTGCTTCCAAAGAAAGGGAAACTCCAGCAGGATATCCAATTCGAATGATATTTGACATAAATGTGGGACACCATTACATTTCATGAGAGGCTGTCTGAATAATAATCAAGAATATAGAAATCATACAAGTGGAGACAAGGATAAGTGCAGGGACGAGGTCCCTAACTATGCTAAGAGAAAGGTCAATGCAGATCAACTGGTGAAGAAGGCCTTTGCAGTATGGGGATCGCCACAAGTGACTGTGACAAGGAAGAATATCATGAATATGTCTCTATGATGGTAGTAAAGGATGACGAAAATGTTTTCAACCCCATATTCCCATTAATGGCAAAATCTCATGACGAAGATGACAAGGATGAGGTAACACTTTTCGATCTCAAAAATGATTTAGGCACATTATCAATTAAAGGATTGAGAAAACTTTCTGCTGAGTTAATTGACTCTGTTGATGAATTAAGAAATGAAAACTTGATTTTGAGTGAAAATTTGAATCTCTGTGAAGATGAAAAGTCCGCCCTTATCTGAAATGAACGTTAGGCTGAGTATTCTAGAGACCAAAAGTCGTCAACCTGAAGAGAGACCTGGTACCTCTAAGAGTGGAAAAAGAAAACTCAGTAGCTTTGAACTTGATTTAGAGGATAGTCTTAAAATTTCTGAGTCTAAGCTAGGTGTAGCACTCGAAAGAAACTCACAGTTAGCAAAGAATATCAGTAAAGTTAAAGAAGAGCTAAATTAATCCTTGAAATGGACTGACTCTTCAATGATTCTTTCAAAATCAGAAAATCATAAAGTTAACAGTGGTAAGGGTCTAGGGTGCCAAAATATAGAACCTCCCTATAATCCACATATCAAGTACATGTCTCTGTCCGATAACTTGTTATGCAACCACTGTGGAAGAAATGGACACCTAAAGAGAAATTCTGAATCCTTGAAGGTACCTGGTCCCAGATACCGACTCAATAAGAATACTTTGCCACCATGGACATGAAGGTTTCTCATTAAGCCTCTAGATAGTTTTTGGGAAATCCATCTCAAGTGGGTTCCCAAGGCTAACAAGTTATATGTTATGCAAGTAAGAGGAAGTAGAAGAAATCAATGTTGGTTCATGAATAGCAGATGCTCATAGCGCGTGACTGGGAAAACTGAAAACTTTCTCTATCAAGGTACTTCAAGGTGGAGGTGTCTCATTTGGCGATAGTAAGAAAAGGTACATTTTTTGTGAGGCATGTTTGGGAAGTCTATGGAACACACCATTGAGGATGTGTACTATGTCAATGGTTGAAGTACAATCATTTAAGTGTTTCACAGATTTTTGATGAACAAAATGAAGTTATATTCTTATTAGATAAATGTGTTGTCACAAACTTGCTCTCTCGGGTGATGATCTTGACAGAAAAGAGATGCAAGAACATGTATACTGATGATTTGAACATTGTTTGTAGTAACACCCTCACTTTCCTTAGTGCTTAAGGTGATAAAGTTGATTTGTGGCATAGAAGGATGGGGCATGCAAGTTCATCACTGTGGAAAAACTAGTTTCTGGGGACTTGGTTCGTGGTTTACCAAACTTAAAATTTGCTGAAAACAAAATTTGCAATGTGTGTGTAAAAGGAAAGCAAATACGATCATCTTTCAAGCATAATAAGGATGTTTGCACTACCAGGCCTCTAAAATTACTTCACATGCACTTGTGTTGACAAGAATTTATTTTTAGTAATAGTGGCTGATTTTTTCAGGTTCACCTGGACCATGTTTCAGCGAGGCAAAGATGAAACTACTGATGTGTTGATAATCATTACAAAAGTGATACAGAAGAAGCTAAATTGCAAGACTGCGGGAATCAAATCAGACCAAGGTATAGAATTAGAAAATGCCCAAATCGAAGGCTTTTTGTGTTGACCACGGAATTCAGAACAACTTTTCTACTCCCAGAACCACTAAACAAAATGGGGTTGTCAAGAGAAAGAATATAGAACCTGCACAAGGACCCGGTCCTTCCATTGCTTCAAATGCTACTGACAGAGAAGAAGCAAACAAAAAAATTTTAGAAGCAGGTGAATGAGTTGGTGAAACAAGAGATAAGGCTATCAGGAAATCAAGGTGGAAACATCAGTCTTCTCATCCTATGGATAATTTTATCCTTCCTCTTGAATATGGAATGCACGCTAGATCAAAGAAAAGAAATCTAGTTGCATTTTCAGCTTTCATCTCCACTATTGAATCGAAGAATATAAAAGAAAGGCCCTAAAGGATGTTGACTAGGTTAACTCAATGCAGGAGGAACTTCATCGGTTTGAAAGAAGGAAAGTGTGGTAGCTGGTCCCCGAACCTCTAAATAGAACCATTATTGGGACTAGGTGGGTGTTCAGAAACAAGCTGGATGAACATGGGATTATCACAAGAAGAAGTTCAACATGTAGGAGGCCAAACTAATTAATACACCCATGAGAGCTAGTACAAAGCTTCACAATAATGAAGCAAGCATGGATGTGAATGAGGCTATATATAAAGGAATCATTTCCTCTCTCTCCTCTATCTAACTGCAAGTAGTCTAGACATTGTTTTAATCATGGGGATGTGTGCTAGATTTTAGGAAGCTCCAAAGGAATCAACTGAAGGCAGCAAAAAGAATCCTCAGATGTTTGAAGGGCTTGGAGGACCTGGTCCTATTGTGTTTATCAGCAGACTTTTTTATTTAGAGGAATTTGGTGATGCTGATTATGTTGGGTATCAAGTTGATAGAAAGAGTACCTCGGGAATGACTTGTTTTTTAGGCTCATATCTCATTTCATGGGGAACTAAAAATGCAAGATTTGGTTTCTCTTGCAAAAACTCAGGCAGGATATGTAGCAGATGCAACATTAACAAGGGAGCTGGTCGAGATAAACAAATTGTGGTTGAGGATTCTGAAACTTGACTGAATAGATCTTGCATGAAGCAATCAACCCTCTCATTACTATGCAATGGGAGCAGGTACCCTTGTTTTTCAGTTATGTATTTTTAGCAAATTGAGTCTCATACCTTTTGTAGGTATACACACAGAAAAAGGGCTGAAGGAAAAGGGAGGTCAGGACGGATCTAGGCAATCACCTTCAAACTATAGAGAGGGACCCGGCCCGTTCTCGCAAGTTAGCAATCTTAACATTGCATGAAAATCGTTGCAATTGCCACATGTCTGCCATTCAGTATCTAATCGTTGTCCCGTCATTTGAATACCAAGATGACACTTCCTTTCATATAATACACTCTTTCACTTCCCTTATACTCCATATTTCTTTCAATCTCCTTAGAAAATTGAAATCCCCTTCCAAAAAATCAGAAATTTTCAAAACATTCTTTTCTCCTCTCTCAAAAACACTTCAAATGTGTAAACTATGTTCCTACAGAAAAGTTCCCGATGAAGAAATCTTTGAGTGTGAAGAGGGACGAAATCCAGCAAGAAGAAAAAAAGAAGGTGGAAAAGATGATGTTCAAAAAGGAAAAGGTTGATACAGTGAGAACTCAAAGTATTCTGAATGGGAGAGTGTCTGACCTTAAAATTAAAAAAATAAAATGGTTCCTCAATTATTGATCTATTCTTCTCGGAGGCCTTGAGTAAGTTTGATTTTACCAATCTCTCTGTCATGAGAAACTCATGCTAGCGTTGGAAGCTATGACAATTGCTCTTGCTAACAGGGATACTGAAATGGTTTGCTTGAAGGCTGATCTTCTGAAACAACATTATCAGAGGGACAAGGTTGGGAAAAAAACGGGTAGCCCTGAAGGTTCAACATGAAGTCTGGGCAGCAAAGAATGTTAACTTCAATAGAAGCTTCTGTAAAACAAAACATGTTAAGGGATATGCTCTACTTATCCTATTCTTTTAATCCGTTACTCCTAAGTCATCCCCTCTCTCCCTAAATTCTCATGTAAGTCCTCATTCCTCTTTTTCAATCGAAACTGAATGGGTATTGTTCTGGTTCTCATTCGTAATCATATTTGCAATGCTTTGATTACTGATCTTTTATTTATGGATGGAAAAATCCTTGTTTTTACTTACTTGTCTCATTACTTTATCCATTTTTACTCATATTCAATGTTGCCCAAGTCTCCCTGAATTTGCTTGAACTGCATGTCTGTCAACCTGGTTTCCTACTTTAACTCTTTTTATGATGTCAAAAGGGGGAAAATTGTTAAGGTATGAGATCAATAATGGTAGCTACTTGAAACTTGAAGAGGACATGGTCATGACGATAGTGGAAATCAATGCTACCAGAAGAGAACATGGTCATGCCGATAGGGGGAACAAGTTGAACAAGTTTGTCATCATCAAAATGGGGGAAAATTATATTTTGTTGCTAATGTGAAGTTTTGATGATTTGACAAACTTCAAGGGACCAATCCAGTTACCTGAAGAGGCATGCTAATAGAGGAACTATTGAAAGGGGGAAGAAGGTGAATAAGTCTATTATCATCAAAAAGAAGGCAACTGTTACTTTGGAACTGATGCTATGTTTTGATGATTTAATAAACTTAGGGATATAAAAAAGGATCAGATCTTTGTTATCGAGACTGACGACAAGGCAAATGAATGAATAAGCTTTGTGTGAGGAATATTTGTGTGTCATCATTAAAAAGGGGGAAAATGCTATATTCTAGGTGTTTTGATGATCCTCGCAAATTCATGGACCTGGTCCCTGGTAGAGTGCTCTCATCCAGACTCAAAGTGGGGTACAACTGTAAAGCTGTCCTATTAGATTGATTGGTGAGAAGTACAGTGTACTTCACCAATAGAAAGGGCGGATGAGGTTGTTTGTTTCAGTGGTCAAAACTCTTGTTGATGACTGATATATACAACAATAAACAAACAACACTATTCATTCAATAAAGAGAGAGCAAGTCTTTTTCAAGAACTCTCAAAGAAAACACTGCAAGGGACCTAGTCCCCGAAAGACTGCGTATGAGAAAAGTCAAACGACAACTGTCTAAAAGCTGACACACCTAACATGGTTGGTGCACAACTTTGAGAACAGCAAGCTCTCAACCAATGGTGTCGTCCCAAGGAGTTTGTGTCCTTTTAATATAGTCTCTTCTCCAAAACACAAACTCAAGATTTTGCAAACAAAAATATTGAATTTTTGAAAAATTCATAAGCTTGAAAAGAGACGACCATCTTCAACAAGAACTCATACAACAAGAGACCTCATCAACTAAAGATTTGTTTTTTGTACCTGCTACTGTTCTTGAATATTTGTATTGAGCTAAACTTGTAGGATTTGTTTCATTCGTATAAGAAACGTTTCAAACTCTTGTGTGTAGTGAGGGTAAAAACATTGTTAGGGTTAACTTTGTGTCTTACATTTTTAAGTCTATGTTAATTAGTGATAGTTAATATGGTGGGCAATGGATGTAATTATTTGGCTCAACAAGTAATAGGTTTATTACTTTGTGTGAGATTAGGGTGTTAATCACACTGTTGTTGTTGGAGTCTGTATTTCACTTTTACTTGGAGTTTAGTGAAATATGTTAGAAATAATGTGTGAGAGGTCGTGGTTTTACTCCTTTGAGCAAGGATGTTTCCACGTAAAACTCTTGTGCCTATTTTACGTTGTGCTGTTTATTTTATGCACTCTTATTCTATTGGGGGCCTAGTCCTGTGATCACTGGTGTACACATACATTCCAACATAATGGCACTACAATTATGAGAAACTTCAATTGTTTCGAAGTCCATGTTTCTCTTCTTAGTGACCAGCTCTTTCATGAATTTTGCATATCCCGGCATCTCCAATAATGCTTCCACTAAAGGGTGATTTATAGAAAGTGTCTTAAACACGGATAGGAATTTCTTGAACTTTTTATCCTCATTTTTCTTTTTGATAAATTGAGGAAATGAAGAAGCCATTTTGTGAAGAGGTTGCACTATCTTTGGAGTTGAGGTAGCCTCTTCTTTAGTTTTTTGTAACCCTTCGGTGGGGCTTTGCTTAGGATTTTCCTCCTTCTCTTTGAGCATATCACTTTCCGGTGCTTGAACGGGCCTCTCTTCCTCATCAACATATTTCTCTTCTTCATGAGCGTCCATCACTTTATTACCCTTCACATTACCAACCGCTTATCTTTCCACTTCGAGTCACAACTGCTAGATCTTTGTCAATAGCAGCCCTCAAAGTTGTTGCACACTCAGCCTCACCCCTTTCAAATACCTTGGGTTCAAATTGCTTTGAAAGTAGGCTCAGTTGATCCTCAAGTTATTTGATTGCATACGTGTGAGAACTTACTCTATTATTCAATGATTAGAAATCAACTTTCATCTCCTTAAGCATGTCATTAGATCCTTCAACCTTATCTAGGATACGCGACAACAATTCATCCACTCATAAGTTACCCGAACTACCCTTTGATCTTGGGATGTCACTTGATTGTGTGTGATACTCTTCATGACTCTATTCTCTCCTCCAAGGGTCATTTTTTTCAATCCAATATTGATAGTATCGTCTCCTCTCTTCTTCCTTATGCGAGTTCCAACCTTGATTCTCACCCGCCTTTAAGTTGCTCGGGTGAGAACCCTCCTCAACTCTAAACACTATTTTGACTTTTTTGGGTTCACCAACCTTCTCTAGCACTTGTTTTGTAACAACTCCATTTGGGACATCATTTGCTAATATTCTCATCCCTCTATTTCTCCTTGTCAAGTTTCTCTTTTGTCATCCAAAAATTTAAGGGGGAAACTTGGTCTTCTTGAGTGTACCATGCCTAATTGATCTTTGTCATTCATCAAGAAGGGACGAGGCTACCTCAAATGGTTGTAAGATTATCCTTCCTCGAGCCAGCTGGTCAGCTACTCCTTTGTTCATTTAGTCTTAACTACGGTAAAAATATTGAACTATCACATCACCGGAAGCCCATGAGTAGGACATTGTAATAGTGACTTTTGAAATCTTAGCCAAGTTTCATGAATCGGTTCTCTTTATACCCAATTGAAGTTTTTGATATTGTCACGCAATTTCATCATCTTGGAGGGTTGGAAGAACCTTATGTAGAATACCTCGGTAAGCTCCTTCTATGATAAAATGGAGTCCATCGGTAGCCCTGGCAACCACATAGTTGCTTCCCCCATTAAAGTAAAAGGGAACAACTGGAGCCGCACTGATTCCATGTGAAATATCCTTCAGTGAGAAATAACTACATATCTCCACAAAGTTCAGAACGTTCTCCTGGGGATTCTCATAATCCAGCCCCCCAAATATGCGTTTAGCTTGCAAGAGTTGCAGCATTGTGTTTGTCACATGGATTGCAGCTGGACCCACAACTGGAGGTAGGCGAATAGCACCTACGCTCCTTAATAGAGCTTCATTGGCGTGAAAGAAATCACAAACATCATTTTGGTGACTGAGTTGGTTCACGGTGCTTTCATTTGCACTTATCATGTCACATGATCACAAACAACTCACAACAAAAGGTAAGTCGATTCGACTACAACACAAAGAGATCATAATTCAAACATCAATAAGAGAATTTTAAACACCATTCCCTGGCAGCGGCTCCATTTTGATTAACGCTCAACTACACCTCATCTGATACTAGTTGTAAACGATCGTAATCTAGTATAAAACCCAACAAGTGAGCTGGGGTCGATCCCACAGGGAGCGGTACAAGTTCGAATTCAATTATGAAGCTATAAATGCAATTTAATCGGTTGTAGGAAGAAAGATTATCGAACACACTTAAATAAATTGAACGGGTGACACAAATGTCAAATGGGAGAAATGGTTGTCAACTAGAAACTAAAACAATCACGAACAACATGGGGAAATCAAGTAATTAAGATATACTTGGGGGTGTGACCGACTAGCTGCCAATTTTGCTAAATGGGTGGTCAGTAATTACTAAAGGATTCTAGATTTTAGTGGGTAGGCTGGACCTTAGATGTAATAGTTTTCTCTCGAACAACTATCATGATTCAGGTGAGTTCTCTCGAACCTCAACAAGCTTAACATTATAAATAGCCCAAAACCTCACTTTATCTATTCTCTCGAGCTAGATAAGTAGAATTGAGCTTAGGATTAACTTTCGAGCTGAACCCACAACAATCCGATTACTACAAATGCTAATTTATAACCTTGGTTTTACACCTCTCTCTCAGGCAAGTATAAAACACTAAGTGAAATTGAAACAAACATTCCAATTCATCAATCGAAAAATAGCTATAAATCAAACCCACTTCAAAATAGCAATAAGATCAATGATCCCTAACACCCATCAACTAAATTAGACAATTAGTCACATGGTCACACTCGAAAGAATGGGGTTTTTAGCTATTCATCATATAAAGTAAGAATTCAATACCTAGTACATTCTCCATGGCTGGGTGTTGATCTCCAAACACTAAAAATGATGCAATGTAGGTTGATTACAAAACCCAACTCGAAATCTACTTGAAAATTACTTCAAAACTAAACAAGAACAGTGTTTCGTTCTAAGTATGATTTTTTACAAATGTTTGGATGTTTTCTCTCTTTTCAAAAAATCAATTTATACCCTTTCAAAATTTAGCCTTTGGGGCAAATCGGCGAGGTAAGTCGTGCTTAACTAATAGTTCAGCGATTCGCCAATCACCCATGTCCATCACCTTTTAATTTTGAGTTTTCAACTAATGTGCACTGTGACTTTAGGTGGTCTATGTTGGGGTCGCCAATTGATTCCGCAATGCACCGTTTACTCCTTTGGATCACCATTTTGCTTGCATCCTCATTAATTATTATGTACAACTCGGCGGACTAACTCTTCTTTGCCAATCCAATCGGCGCTTAGCCGATAGGACTTATCCTTCGCCCGATTTCTCTCATCTCAGGTGTGGCATACTATAACTTTCGACGGCTGAAGAGGCCACTCGACAGATCTCCAAGTGGGATCGGCGATCTTCAGCTTTGTTATTCTTTTATTTCTCTTTTGTTTTCCTGGCCACAAATCACTACATCAATATCATTTTAGAGCATAAATTAGGCATTTGAGGACACTTAAACCATGAAAACAAAGCCCTAAATGAGTCAAAATCTCTGATACATCACCCATTTGCTTTCTTTCCAAGATACGAACTTCAACCTGCACATCCAACAAATGTTATTCAAATAACAAAAAAAAAAAAACTTGGGTTGCCTCCATGAAGCGCCTTAGTAAACATTGTGGAATGACAAGGATATGCATTCAAGTATCATCTAAACACACCACCCCAATAACCGTTTTATCAATCACTTCAATGAGTGATACCACATTGATTTTATTTGGTTGCTTCATTGATTTACAAACATTGAATTCGACTTCCTCATTATTTACCCGAAATTTCAGGTCACCACTTTCCTCATTAACAATGGCTCTTTCGGTGGCCAAGAACATCCTACCAAGAATGATAGGAACCTCGGCATCAATCTCGTAATCGAGGATCACAAAATCGGCCGGAAATATAAATTTATCCACCTTCACCAGAATGTCATAAAGAAAACCAATAGGATGCCTGATAGATAGGTCGTCCATAAGGAGACGCATAGTTGTTTCCTTATGCTAACCTAGCCGAAGTTGCTTGAAAATGGCATAGGGAATCACATTTATACTTTCCCCCAAATCAAACAACGCTTTAGAAAACTGAAACACCCATATAGTACAAGGGATAATAATGTCGTTGGGTTATCTTTCTTGAAAACCATGTTGCTTGTCATAATTGTACTACAACTATTGGATACTTTGATCGTCCGAAAATCCATAATCCTCTGCTTAGTAACCAACTTTTTCATAAAATTTGCATAACCAGGAATCTCTAACAACGTCTCTACCAAAGGAATATTAATAGAAAGAGATTTGAAGGCAGAGAGAAATTTTGGAACTTCGCATCTTCATCCATGTTCTTCAGCCTTTGAGGAAACGGTGGAGTAACTTTGGGCAACGTCTTTGTGGGTACCAAGGAAGGAACAACCCGCTCATCTAACTTTTGAACCTCAGCGGAATCCACGTCTTTCGGTGCATTAACAACTTCACTTGGAACTGTGTAGAGTAATTCCTCAGCAAGTTCATCACTCTCAGCAACAATAGCTCTCTCTTTGCTTTAACTTGCATTCGCATCATTCGGTACATCACTTCCCACAACCCTACACCTCCGGGTCATAACCAACATGCATTAGGCAACATCATTCATCGGGTTGGCTAAGGTATCATTCGGGAGACCCCCTTTTGGTCTTGTATTTAAGTGAGCCAAAATTTGCCCCATTTGCGTCGCAAGTTGCTTTGTGGAAACTGAGTGAGAGGTCACTATTTTATTCAACGAGAGAACTCAACATTCATCTCCTTGAGTACCTTACTTGTTCCTTCTACCTTGTTTAGGATGTGGACAAGCATATCTTTGGTGCTAAAACTTTCGGGGTCATCATTTGGTTCTTTCGGTTTTGACCGTTCGTGAGGAGCCACATGACGATCTCTTTCACCATCCCTATCCCTCCAATTTGCACGCCTATCACGGCAATCTCGATCCCGATCTCTCCCACTACCATCACGATTGTTGTTCCAACCTTGATACCACCACTAATAAGTTGATCGGCAACACCCACGGCCAAATCTTGTCTCCTAATACAACCCTTATTAAGTTGATCGGCAACACCTTTGTTGACAGTGTCAAGACTTCGGTAGAAATATCACAAGAGCACATTATTCGGTAATCCATGAGTAGGACATTTGAGAAGTAGCTTTAGAAACCTCAACCACTTTTGTTGAATTGGTTCACCATCAATCCATTTAAAATTTTGAATGATGTCCCTCAACTTCACCATCTTCGAGGGAGGAAAGAATGACTGCTTTCGGTTCTTAGACGAGGAAAACAATCCAATCAGTACAGTCAGTCCACCCTTCTAATGTGTGGGGGTCTAGAGTACGGTAAAATAAGTTACGATGGGGTAAGGTTGCATCCCAAGAGGATGACGGCTAGACGATTTTTGTGTGTAATCTTTCATAAAATACTTTTGTGAGTTCCTCCCAAGAAGTAATAGAGTCTCTTGGTAGCTCAGCCAACCAATTTGTTGCTTCCCTACCAAAGTGAAGGGAAACAAACGAAGTCGGATTGACTCTTGAGAGATATTCTTAAAGGAGAATGGTCCACCTAAAACCACAAAATTACAGATGTGATCATGAGGGTCTTCATGAGCAAGTCCCACGAAGAAACCTTTCATTTATAGCAGCTGAAGAATAGTCCCACACATGAAAAATAGTGTTGCCCACAGTTGGGGGAAAATGAATAGCACTAGCACTTCCTATTTGATCCGCATGGACATCATTCAAGTCTATGATGTCATCATTTTGTCCAAGCTGACTCGCATTGCTCCCGTTCATACTCATTTCTTCACCTATTAAAAGCAAACAACAAAAACACAATAAGAAAAATCTACTACAAATAATTAGTCCACAATAAACACTTCAATAAAAGAATTATAAACACCACTCCCCGGCAGTGGGGCCAATTTGGATAACGCTCAACTACACCTTTTATAATTCAAAGTGTACGTGGTCGCTAACAAGTATAAACCCAATGATGAGTTGGGGTCGATCTCATAAGGAGTGATACGGTAAAGAATGCAAGTACAAAGTATTTAAGTGTTTTAATTTCTTGTAGAGTGGAAGTAAATAACATGTAACAAATATAAATCAAAAGGTTTTGATTATCAATATCAAGAGAGTTTGGTAACCAATGGCTAACAGAAACAACTAACATGGAGTTTGAACAAGTATAAGAGGGCCTTACAGGTGTGTGAGTAATTGAACACTAATTTTAGTTAATAGGTAATTTTCAATTGCTTTAAGTTGTTTAATCTCAATGGGTAGTATGAGTTTTGAATATAATAGTTAACTTTCAATCATCTATTATGCTTTGAGTGAGTTCTCTCGAACCTCAACAAGTTTCGCAATACAAAACAACCCAATTCCTAAACTTAACCCACATTCTCAAGCTGGGTTGTAAAGACATAGGCCAATACAATTAACAATCATGTATTCCACTCTATGCATCTTTCGCAAGCAAACATCGAGAGCTAAAACTAGAACTAAATTTGCAACTTCAATTCATAGATTGAAACATGAATAAATCATTGAACCCATTTCGAAACAACATTAATTATAGCAATTAACAATACCATAAGCTAATTTATGTATTCAATTACATCATCACACCCCTAAGGAAATGGGGTTTAACCTAACATAGCAAAAAGCAAGAAATCATTACCAAAATGATGTTCCATCGAATTGACAAAATCTCCCAAGCTTAAATGCTGAAATTAAGATTAGAATCTCAAATCCTCAACAATCTAAGTTCAAAAACCTCTCCAAGAGTATTCAATAATGTCAAAGTATGTGAAAATCTCTCAAAACCGTGTAATACATTGTGTAAAAATTCCCTTTTCTCTTCAAAAAACCAATTTATATGTTTCCAAAAACTTCCCAAAATGTCAAAACGCGGGCTCACTCAGCAAAGTTAGTTGGGATCGCCGATCGACTTGGAAATCCACCAACAAGCCCTCATCTCGCCTTTTGGGTTGACTTCTGCATCAAATTATTTTGGAAGATTTGGGTGCTGATTTGCGATCACAGTTCCATTCGGCGCATCTTCGAGTTGGCTTAGTACATGGGCTTCTTCACAGGAATATTTGGTGAGCTGGAGGCTCACTCGGTGACTTATCAAGTTGCTTTTTGCGAGCTCCAGCTTCTTTTTTCTTTAGTTTTTTCATATTTTTTGCTTCTTTTTCGCATCATAATATTCTTTCCTTGTTCTTAAGCCTTCATTGCTGCACATAAATAAATTAACATCACTTTGAAAAAAAAAATATGCATTGAGGACACTATATCATTGAATAACAAGTCCTAAATGAGTCAAAATTCATGACTCATCAGTTGTCCCTAAGCTTGTAGAACACGATAAGTCTATGTATGGTAAGTGAGAGTTCAGAATAACCGTGGAACATATTAATGATCATTCCAAATACTAGTGCACCAATGTAGATATAACCATTATCTCCATTAGTAATGTGTATGTTACTCCTCAATAATACGGTTGATGCAATAATTGCAACAATGATTATTTGGACAGGCTTGAAAATAGTGACAAAAGAGTTTCTCTTGATCAAAAGACATTCCTTGTCGAAGTTGGAGTTTAATAGCTCTAGTGTTGGAACTGTGTACTTTTTAAACACTAGAGCTACTTTGTGACTTCTTGATGTTTCATAAGGAATTGAGAGTTCAATTTTTATCTGTAAGCCCATGCGGAAGTGCTTATATCTTTTTCCAAATTCAGTTACTGAAATGTACTTGTATGGCTTGTTTCTATCTTCCCAGTATTTCTCTTGGTCCTTTCTTGATGTGACTTATTCGAAGGTTTAAACCTTATATTCTTACATATTTTTACCAAGTTTACTTTTCATATGTATCAACACTTGGGGCTTGTGTAGAAATCTAAATTGATATTCCAATTCGAGGATTACCTCTTGCAAGAAGTCAGTAACACCTTTTCTCTTTGGACATTTAAGACCACAACTTTCAAAGAACTAGAGGACAT
This sequence comes from Solanum verrucosum, assembly GCF_900185275.1. Lineage (NCBI taxonomy): Eukaryota > Viridiplantae > Streptophyta > Magnoliopsida > Solanales > Solanaceae > Solanum > Solanum verrucosum. Next base: position 288,491 of record NW_026019989.1, on the reverse strand, counting down.
GTTCACGACGGCCTTGATAAACAATCTCGCCTTCTGATAAGAGAATCATATCGTCAAAGAGATCAAATGTTTCAAGAGAAGGTTGAAGGAGAGACATCAAGATGGAGACATCAGTGAGATGTACAATCTATTGTAAACATTTTACTATCTAAAATATCGTTGAGCTATCTAGTCCAAGAGATATCTCGTCCATGAATAGTTTTTTTGTCGATCCAACAATCATCTCCCCTGCATCAAGCTCAAATTAAATTATTATCTCATTGCATTTTTGTTTTGGAAGTATTTTAATTTGTCATCTGAAAGAGTGCAATGGCAATAATACAGAATGTAGGCAGCTGGAAATAAACCTGTGGTGAGATGCTTCTTCTGGCCACTTGAAATGCCTTGTATCATTTCATGTCCAAAAATCGTGTCTCGACAGACATCAAGTCCCAAAATCTGCAACATGTTTTCTTAAATTAGATAGCGCAAATCCAGTTGGAACATAAATATACTTCATTTCTTCGGCTCGATTTTAACAACTTTAAGGAGAATTGAATAGTCATTTGATTTCATGATTTTTATGAGAAAAATCCAAATTGATTCATGAAATATTGTACATGTTTGAATAACTTTCCTACATGTTATGTTACGTCTACATCATCAAATTTTAAGGCCTTCAATCATCATAGTATTTCACTTGGAGAATCATTCACTCACTGTAACGACCTGAACTGTCGTTATTTAGGAAAAGCAATAACTTTGGAAAATACTGGGGCCACTATCCCGCCAGGGCAGGCGAGATGCCGCTAGGGAGACAGCACCATAGCAGGAAACGTAGCCACCAGAGTGCGATAGGCGAGACATAATGTAAATAACGCAAAATATTATTAGACGTGAATCACCCTCAGAAACCCTCCAAAAATTGCTCTACGCTTGGGAAAGAAGGAGGGAGATATTTCTAGCGTGAGTAGGTCGACAGCTTGCAAATTCTTGGTCAAATCCAGTGTCACGAGGTCTGGGAACAAAAATCAAAGCCATAATTTTGTGCAGCTGCTTAGCGCCCAGGTAGGCTAGGTTTATTCAATTGAGTAGTTGTAAATCAGTTATTCACTACGTAGTGTAATTGGAATTGATGGTAGAAATCATGTGTAGGCTTTCGTGCACCGAAAAGAGACAGTAGTATATATATATATCCCTAGGTTTTCATCAGACGTAGACCGTAAGGAAAACCCTATCTCGTGAAATAGGGTTTAGGCAATGGGTGTGATTCTTAATTGCATAATGTGTGTCGATTGATGGGTATATGGTATGCGTGTGCCCATATAATCCAATAAAAGTGGAAACAAACCTAATGAATTGATTACAACAATGCATGCCACAAATTTGAGTACTTGACTATATGATGTGAGTATTGTATATCATGGATGTGATTGTGCTTATGATTGTGATGATTGGATCGGGTGTCACGTACCGACAAGCTAACTTGCATTGGATCAAGTGTCGCATACCGACACACTAACTTGTATTGGATCGGATGTCACGTACCGACACACTTACTAGATCGGGTGCTACGTTTTGGCACACTAACTTGGATTGGGTACCATGTACCGGTACAGTAACTATTTGGGTATGGGTTCCATGAGAGAACCATTAATTGTCATATATGTGCATTTCTGAAAATGTGGAATTTATACATTGAATCTTTACATGATAACTGGGTTGCGCATTATATATATATATATAGGCATATATGTGGGTTGCGATGTTGTAAGTTAATTGCAGATGTCTTCTGGTGAAGTGAATCGGGAAGGGTAGAGTCCCAAATCGGGTTGTGGTATGGTAAGGGGGAACTAAGGCTCCCGGTTCCATCCTTGTTATCTAGAATGTGGTCATGAGTATTATTGTTGATGTTTCGGGTGGTAGTTAGTGATAGTGTTTATAGATGGGTTTCCCCGAAATGGGCTAGTAATCCTTGATAGGCGTAATATGGGGTTACAAGTTGAGTAGAGATGGGAATGAAGTGAAGGATAGTCGTGAGTGTCGACCGGGTTGGTAGTAGCTATCTCTGAAATGTCTTCTAAGGGGATAGAATGATTAGGTATGAACAAAAATGGAGCGAGTAATGGTTAGAGCCTCTAAGGCATTTAGTAAATATAAAGGTGGAGGAATGAATAGTCTTTTGTATGTTTCTCGCTAGTTGATTTCTTATATTATGCGGTGGGTATTCGGGTTGACCTATGCTGCCTACCAGTACGTGTGGTTGTACTGATACTACTCTTGCTATGCCTTTTTGGCATAGTGTGGATGCAGGTTCAGTGATGTTTCATAGGTGAAGACAAAGACAATCTCCAATAGCTTCTACTTTTCTTCCATGTGGCGGGAGTTGTGTCATTTATATATATTGCTATATATTGTACTCTTTGTAGCTTGTACCTACTTAGAATATATCCCTAGGGGTGTTAATTACTTTACAAGTCTTAACTGAAATTATATTTAAAAACCCTTATTTATAAATTTACACGAATTTCTTTTATACTCCAATTTTCTTAATCTTCCATATGCTTTAACTATTAGGAATCGAGGGTTCTCCTACTTAGGTGTTAGAGTAGGTGCCCGCACGGCCCGATGGGTTGGGTCGTGACAAATTGGTATCAGCGCCCAAGTTATTGGTCTCCCCGTACAAGAACAAATGTGGAGTACACTCCTACGGATGGGCGTGTTGACGTCCACATCTAATCCTCAGGAAGCTATGAAGCATTCTAGGAAATTTTTCCATATTTTCTCTCATTTCGTGCAAGTGTCACTTGTGGTATGAGTTGAGTCTAATTGGTATCTCCTGATTCAAATTGGCATCTCAACGAAGTGAACTAGACGTCGTAGTTACGGCTAAAGGAACACGAGCAGGATAAATTGGATCTGATAAGGTTCCAATTGGTATCTGGCTGTCACTCCTAAAACTCCAGGGGTGCAACTGGCTCCTAAAGGCGAAACTCATGCCCGAGTTGACCCTGCTGAACCATTTGCTACTAGCGCATGGCAGCCACACGCAATTAAGAAACCAAACAAGTATATCTCGGATTAAAATTAAGCCCTCAGTCGGCAAGGCCCTGTCAACAGATTTATAAAAGAAACAACTACTCCCAAGAGTTCATATAAAGAAATAGCCAACTAGCACAGAAGTCCTGATTGGGCCGTCGAGGCCACCTTGATCTCTATACCAAAACTTAAAGATGATATATGTCAACACAATACTTCAAACAGCTAAGAAGCTTCAGCAAACCAACGAACAATGCCAGCATGGACATAATGTAGCTATAAACCCCACACACTAGTCTGCAAGCCTCTAAGAGTAGTAAAGATTGGCGGGATAGGGCCCCAGCTTACCCATAAAAATATATACAACAAAAGCTAACAAACCTCCTAACTCTGGCAGCTCCAGAGGAAAGGGGTTTGTCAACTAGATAAAAGTCAATCATGTTGCTGAGGAGGTCTACTGGGTCGTCTATCGGGACCTGCAGGCATTAATGCGGTACCTTAGGCAATGGGGCATTAGTACAAAATAATGTAACGAGTATGAATGGCAATAGACTATGAGCAGGTATCCTAATATACTGGGAGTAATCTGATAAATAAATAAAGGATAAGATATGTATACTGACCTGCTCCTAAATCTAAACATATCAAAGATAATAAAACAACAACCTAACCAAGCCCCCATAAGCTCGGCAAGTACAAATAACACAAAAGACCACCTACCCAGACCTCCATAAGCCCTGAAGGTGCCAATCAGTCTATATACCCCTATCGGTAGTCCCCTAGCTCCATAGGCAGTCACATAGCCCTCTTAGGCAATATTATAGCCTTGTAGGTAGCACATAGCTCTCTTAGGCATCAATATAGCGTATAGACAAATCATGGCCCTCTTAGGCTACATCATGGCCCTGTAGGAATCACATAGCCTTCTTAGGCGTCAATATAGGTCCGTAGGCACCTCATAGATCTTCTAGGCATCAATATGGCCCCGTAGGCAGAACATATCCCTTCTAGGCATAGATCAGATTCCTGCAGCTAACCACAATAGCCCCAAGGGCAACAATAACAATCCAATAGGCTAAAAGCGAGCAATTTAGCTATAAGAAACCTATACGAATAGCCTCTAAGTCGTGCCCAACATAGTGATGCTACTAACTGAATAAGAATCCCGACAAGGGAGGATTATATCCACTCGAGCAGCCAACAATCAACAATAATGGCTACAAGTACAATAGCGATAACAAACCCATTACATTGCTCATAAGCTTTAACGAAACATGTCGTGAGAAGGGAATATCCTTAACATACATTTTTCACTGAATTCACATGCCCTAACGACGTTGAATCACAACCCCAATCGATACTACAACAAGGCAGGACCATAATCAACACACAAGAATAGAAGATACCACGATAATCCGATAAAAGATATGTATTTCTATCGCAAATTGCTATTTGCGGCTTATCAAAGCTAGAGTCGATTAAAGAATAGGCTAACCTTGATCTTAAGTTCGTAATACACCTCAAAACCTTAAAAAATATCCAAACCCTTGATGTCCCAACACCAAAGTATGATATGCTACAAAATCGATAAAACAAATTATACCGTCATGACTAGCTCAATGAGTAGAACAACTTTTATCAAGGACTTAAGTCGAGAAAATCTATAATTTGGTTGACTAAAAATGGGTTTTCTAAATTTTTTGGTTCTTCAATGAAAAAGTCGAAGAAGAAGATATATATAAAGTTCCACCGACCTAGGGCCCCACCTCACGTGTCTGCTTGTGCAGTCTCGCAAAAATGCGAATATCTCTCTATTCTGAAGCGGTATGAACAAACGATTTGATGCGTTGGAAACTAGACACATAGACCTTCAATTTTATAGGTTGGGGGATCCAAAACTCTTTACATATTGGGAGAAAACCTCTGAGACATTTGACCCAAATTTTTGAGAAATCTTTAAAAAGGAACATATGATAAATTTCGCAAACTTTTATTTTACCACTTACCTAACTGTAAAACTTGAGATACAACCCTTGAACACATAAAATATGACATACCACACAATTCTTAATTTGTTACTCACCCTCTTTGTCTTTCCATAAAGGTACGAGTTAATTTAGACGTTTTGAAAAGTCAGGGTATTACATTGGCCCTAGGGTCTATATAAATGCATGGATGATGAACTAATTTAGAATTTGGACTTTTCTGTGAGTTGTAACTTGAAACTATGAATGAATGTTTTTTGTTTTCTAAATTAACTGTGAATGTGAAAGTTGTATTTGCTTGGATGTGATGATATGATTAAGTGCACAATAAATGTGTGTCTGAACTTTGATATGTACAATATGCTGGCTGAATTATTGAAATTATGCAAGTTGTAACTGCTTAAGTATCGTGAAACTCGTTGTGAAAAGAAGGTCATGACTAAGTTCGATGCAAGGATCTAGATGATTTACAATGTGATTCGTAAGCGAAATTTAGACATGTGTCGCAACCAACTAATAACCGTGTGAATGTCTGGGTGTATCATGGGGACAAGTGTGTTGTAATGTTGAATTAATGTGAATGGATTTTGGAGCAGATCGTGGGGTTGACTTGGGGTAGGTGACTATTATCCTAGTTAAGGGGATTATCCTAAATGCCTAGCTATAGTCGGGGAATCTAGGGGAAGGTTATAAAAGAGAAGAACCCCAAAATTATTGGCAGGGATTCTGTTTTCATCAAGGCCACAGGGGTGGGATTTTCCCGCTAAGGCGAGATTGCCAGTGCGGGATTTCGACCACCAGAAAGGACAAGGCGAGACCAAATCTCAGCCCTGTCTCCCCCGTTTTTCCCTACTCATGAATGTAAATCCCGAATTGTATATGAACAAATCCCTGCAATTCAATCAGTGTTCAGCAATCGAGTATAGATTATAAAACTTAATAATTAATTATTTGCTATGAAGAACAACAGAAAAACCAGCATCCTTGTGCTACAAAAACATAAAGAAAAATGAAAAGATAAAATGAAGTTTTGTTCTAAATTACAAGCCCAAAAAGGGCGAAAAACCAAATCAATATCCCTCGGACTAGGAGGTGTCATTGTCAGAGTCGTGGTCCTCTAAGGGTGCCATGCCTTCACGGCTTCACCCATAAAGGTGAAATGCTGGAAGTCTCCTGTCTCGACTCGGGGAATCTCTTGTCCAGGTCTAACAAAAGTGAAGACGATCTTCATGGTCCCTCTCCAGACTCTTCCTCCTCTCCTAGTGCAGCTTGTGATGGGAAATCTCGACCTCCAGGGCAGTGCTAGGTGGAACCGGAGTGGTGTTAGAAAAAGAGCACCCCAATCTTCTCTGGACAGCCGCTAAATCCTCCTCCACTTGTGCACCTGAGAGTCGGCGCTGGGACCAGGTGGGATGAATGTCGTCACCTCCCTCATCATCCGTCTCTGCAGCTGCCTGACTGTTGCTGGCCCTGTCCATCCTCATCCTCTTGCTCCAGGAAGTAGAACCCTGGCTAACCAAAAGAGGGTGAAGGGGGATCCATAGTGAGTACCTCATCGTTGTCTAAGAAGGACACCCCACCCTTTTGCACAACGCAGTCACAAGTTCTTGTAGGAAGAAAGCCTTTTTGTTACCCCGGTAGAATATCTTCCTCACGAAGATAATCTGCGCCCACACATTCACCTCAATGTTCTGCACCGCGCACAACACCACTAAGGCCTAAGGAAATTTCACGTCGATGTGGTTGTCCAATGTGTGAATCCTCGTAGTAACAAAGTAAAGCCACCTCTTAGCATCTGGTGACCAGTCAGCGCTAGTGATACCCTCGGCACAAGCCCAATAAACACTATCCTGATGCGCAGGCTCCACCAGCGTATCCCTTACCCAACCCAGATCTATCTCCCTCAGCTTGGCGTCATATTCCTTGTTCGAGACCTCGGGCACCTCTAGCACCTCATTTATGGTTGTGGCGTTCAGGTATGTCAAATCCCCGGATGCAAATGGAAGGATAGGGATCGTCCTAGCGAACAGTAGGTAGAATGGCATATAACTACCGCACTAGTCGAAATGTTCAGCAGCGGGAGCCTCAGTTAGTGGAGCCCATCTGAACTCCATCAGGCGAGTATAAAAGGCATGTCCCTTCTTCTCCAGTTTAAGCAAGACAAAACCTCTCTCACAGCAAAATTTGAGATCCTGATAGTCGTGATGCCTATCCCGACAGGCAATATCGAGAAACCAGACGAAAGGGAGATTTTCCTCATTCGCACAAGCCATTTAGAATATCCTGTAAAGAGTTAACAAGCATGTTAGAACCCGATGGGATTAGACAATATCTGGCTTAAGGGGAAAGGAAATTTTCTATCTTTAAGGGATGCAGGCCACTATTTTCCTGAGTCCCGCCACAGCGGCCCAAATTCCGCCAGGGTGGGATAAGGGAGGCCGATATAGCGGGATGAAGGCAGATAGAACGGCCTTCATCTGGGACGAACACCAAGTGCGATCATGGTGCCTCTTCGTCCGAAAACCCCTATTATTCATAGAATTTCAGCGATCCAGAATATATTAAGTACCCTAAAACTTAAATATGCTATTGATTTCACAAAATAACCCCTAAATAATAGCCATATTCAAGTTTCACACCAAGCAACTTTTCAACTTCCCCCAACCATTTTGGAACTAGTTCGACCATATTTTTACGAAATCCTTACGCCAAGGATGTCGTGGAGACATTGGGAACGTAAGGGAAGCGTCCATGCTACATTTTTGTATCAACCTAGCAACCTAATTTTATTTTTGAATAACTACCCATAAACCATTTAAGTTCAATTAATTAATTATCATGCTCGTAGGTAAGTAAGTAACGAAGTAAAGAGAGTAAATAGAAAGAAATTTACCTTGATTTTGACCTTCGGAGGAGACTAATCGAGAGGATTTTTGGAGACTTTTTGAAAGTATAGGGAGAAATGGGAAAAAGGTTTCCTTTTCCCCCTCTTCTGCCTCTGATCCCCCGCTTCAGCGAGAGATTCCTGCCACAGCGGCCCCGCCTCAGTGGAAGGGTTGCCGCCCTCGCGGGCTAGGCTATGTAAATTTGGACCCAATCTTTTTTGTGGGTCACGTCAATTTCCTAACCGGCCCTTTGGGTATAGCATCTTTCGTGTTTCAATTTGGAAGGTCACAATTCCTCGCGACTTCGTAATGGACCGATCCGTTAGTTTAGAATTACTTCGAAATAGGGTGCATATTTATCCCTTCGCTAGTTGTTCGGAGACGAATGAGAGGTAAATTGGTATCTATTGTAACGACTCAAACCGTTGTTATTTAGAAAAAGAGAAAACTTCAGAAAATATTGGGAGCATAGTCCCGCCAGGGCGGGCGAGATGCCACTAGGGCGACAGCACCACAACGGGATAAGTAGCCGCGAGAGCGTGATAGGCAAGAAATAATGTAAGTAATGCGAAGTATTATATTCTCCTTCTTCCAAAAACATCTAAATTAGACGTGAATCACCCCATAAACCTTCCAAAAGCTGCTCTAGTCTTGGGAAAGAAAGAGGAAAAGATTTATAGCATGAGGAGGTCAATAGCTTGCAAATTATTAGTCAAATCTAGCATCACGAGGTCCAGGAACAAGAATTAAAGCCATAATTTTGTGCAGCTAGTTGGCGCCCAAGTAGGATATGGTAATGGGGAACTAAGGGACCCAGTGCTATCCTTGTTTGCTAGAATGTGTTCATGGGTATTATTGTTGAAGTTTCGGGTGGTAGTTAGTGATAGTGCTTATAGATTGGTTTCCTCGGAATGGAGTAGTAATCCTTCATAGGTGTAATATGGGGTTATAAGTTGAGTAGAGACGAGAATGAAGTGAATGATAGTCGTGACTGTCGACCGGGTTGGTAGTAGTTATCTCCGGAATGTCTTCTAAGGGGATAAAATGATTAGGTATGAACAAGAACAAAGTGAGTAATAGTTAAAGCCTCTAAGGCATTTAGTAAATATAAAGGTGGAAGAATGAATAGTCTTTTGTATATTTCTCGTCAGTTGATTTCTTATATTATATGGTGGGTATTCGAATTGATCGATGATGCCTACCAGTACGTGTGGTTGTACTGATACTACTCTTGCTATGCCTTTTTTGCATAGTTTGGATGCAGGCTCGATGATGTTTCGTAGGTGAAGACGAAGACAATCTCCAACAAATTCTACTTTTCTTCCATGTGGCGGGAGCTGTGTAATTTATATATATTTCTATACATTGTACTCTTAGTAGCTTGTACTTGCTTAGACTAGGTCCATGTGGGTGTTAATTACTTTGCAAGTCTTAAGTGGAATTATATTTTAAAACTCTTATATATTAATTTACACGAATTTCTTTTATTCGCCAGTTTTCTTAATCTTTCGCATGTTTTAATTATTGGGAATCGAGGGTTCTCCTACTTAGGTGCTAGAGTAGGTGCCCGCACAGACAGGTGGGTTGGGTCGTGATAGTCACCCTGAGCATGTAATTGGTAATGAGACTGATTTCGACTCTCTCCACAGCATTCGCCTATAAAAATTAGTATTATGTTGTGACATTCAAATGGGGAGAGAATTTTTGGAAAAAGTAAAAATGAGTTTCTAAGACCATGATCACAACCTTTCTGAAAAGATCTATTTGCTCCTCTGGGAATATTCCAACTTCCCTTTCCCTCTTAGTAAGTTCCTCTAGAAGTTCTAAATAATAGAATTAAATTTTACTGAATAATAACGCAAAGAATGAACTGATTTGTGAGAACTGAAATGTACCATATCGAAAGACAACCCCTTGGCATCGAGCAAAGAAATCCAAGGTCTCTTTAACAGTCATTTCTCCAACATGAATGTCATTCTGTCTAATGTATGCTGATGTTTTTTGGGGTACAAATCCCTCGAGATCATAGCCATTGTAAGTGATTTCTTATCTAACCTGCACCGTAAGTGTAACGACCTGATTTTCATCGTTATAGAAAAGCCAATGGGGAAAGAATTGAGGCCAGAAAAACTTTTTCATAGTAACTTGGAATTTTCTAACCTAGTCCAGATTTGAACGAAATCGAAGTCATTATGGTGTTGGGAAATCTGGTAAAAAATGAGAGATCTATTAATGAATTTGATTACATGAATAGATATTTAAGACGTTAAGGATCCCGTACAACTTTATGAAATTGAATTTGGGTGAGTAGAATTCGTGAAATTGGTTTTAGCGCTAAGGGTATTTTCTGAGTGTCGTTGGTTAGGGGTGTGTTGTGAAATGGGGATTTTGGAATTCTTTAATTAGCTCACTGTCTCGCGTAACCTGCTTTGCCGCTGGGTTTTGCCGCTATAGCGGGGTGACGGCCGCTGTAGTGGGCTTTGACGCGACTTAGGGTCGTTAATAAACCCCTAAATGACCTTATTTGGTACTTTTCGATTTTTAGAGCTAAGGAACGAACCCTAGGCGACTCCTACTCATATTTGACCATTCTTGAGGTTAAAAGTAAGTTTTTCACTCCCCAAATCCATTTTTCGATCAGTAGAACGTAGTAGAATGGATAAATATTGATGGGGGAGGGTTTTGTTATAGATTCTATAGTAGAAACAACCCTAAATTGGGTATTAGGACCTTGGGTTTGGTCTAGGGTTATTGGGTTTGTTATAATCTGGATAATGAGACCTTTGATAGTTGATCCTTGCGTTAATTGTATGTTTTCGACCCCGAACAGGCGAGAAGAATCCGGAAAGGGAAGATTCAACTATATTAGGGCATTCAAGCTTGGATTAGAAGTAGGTGATGGTTGTGATTCTATGATTGTGTGATGTATGTTTGTTTTTGCTTCATTATGATGCATGTATGTATATGAATGTTGCATTATTGATCACACTTGTTGTAAATGAGATAGATGAATGATGATTACCATGAAATCATGACTTAATTGTATGATCTTGATGATATACTTGTGATTGTGATTGTGGTGTGTTGAATGGATCGGTTGCCACGTTCCGGCATAACTAACTAGGATCGGTTGCCACGTTTCGACATAAGTTGGGATCGGTTGCCACATTCCGGCAAATCGATTGCCACATTTTGGCATAAATATTGGATCGATTGTCATGTTTCGACATAAATATTGGATCGGTTGCCACATTTCGGAATAAATATGGGATCGGCCGCCACGTTTCGGCACACTAACTTGGATCGGGTACCACGAATCGGTATGCTAACTATTTGGGTTTGGGTTTGGGTTCCATGAGAGGACTTCTGAATTAGGTTCCGTGAGAGGACCATTAAATTATGTTATGTATCTACTTGAGATGAGTTCGTTAATATCTACTGACGATTGATAATGGAAGACGGTATGTTGCTCTAAATTGATATAACTGTGATATGTGAGAATCGTGGAGTAGTTCATTATTCGTATATGTTGATGATATAGTATATGTTCAATATGTGCATGTGATTATATTGTTGTATTGACTAATGTATGTTTCACTAAATGGGATAGCCGTGCGACCCTACCAGTACAATATGGTTGTGTACTGATACTGCACTTGCTCTTTCTTTGTTGAGTATAGGGTATATTCAGGTGGCTATTGATAGACCTCAGTTACATGACTATTGAGCGTGATCAGATTTAAGGGTGAGGCAGTTCTTTCAGGCTGCCTTCGATCTTTCTTGTTTAAGTCCACTCTCTTCGGACTCAAATTATTTGTTAAACGTGTTTGTTTAGTTTCGGGGTTGTACCCCTTGTTCTTAGAATTGTAGTTAGTAGAGTTTTGGTACATTGACTTTCAGGTTCTATGGGTTGTTCTTCCGCATTAGTTTGGTTAGTTTATTTAAACCTTTGGAGTTTATGAGAACGCTATAAAATTTATGCATTTAAACATGCTTCTGTATCTTTAAATGCCTTAGTTTTTGGTTGAGTTGTTTAGTTCGAGTTGTAGTAATGGTTCTCCCACCGGAGGGTTGTGTGGGTGCCAATCACGACGGTCTGGGTTGTGACAGTAACATATAACAATTAATTTTACTTGTTTAATAATTTACAATACATTATATGCACACGATTATGGACATTGCACATTTTCACTCAAGTAACTAACCTTTAAGCTATGGTCAAATTTTCCTGCCAAAGCCAACAAAAGGGTCGTCTTCCCAGAGGAAGGCGGGACTAATAGAAGGGTCATCCTGTGGAGCAACGAAAATTCCAGTCAGAATAGGTATAGTTCAACATGTATATTATGCATTTTTTATTTCCCGTATATATATTCCTCAATGAAGGATTGGTATATATCTAAGACAGATCGTGCCATTTGTACAAAGATTTATTCGACATGTAAATGTTTGAAATGTGTCAATATAACAAAAATGTATACCTTTTTCTTCTATTAGAGATCAATTACCTAGAAGGTTTGATAATCTCATAAGCATCTTTAAGTATGATGAGTTTGGTTTTTTCAGTAGTCCTAATACTTAGACAAGTCAGAGCAGATTCGGCAAGGTTTCTAGCTGCATTCAGTAGCGTTGGAAAAGCTCTGTCTCCAATATAGTAATTTTTTTCTATCATTAGGTTCTCAAAACTAACTTCTACTGTAGGAAGGCTAATTCCAACTCTGCAACCACAAAATAAATCATGAATACTAAGGTAATTCAGAAAAGTGTGTCCTCTCTTTTAGGTGTATAGTAAGAATTAATGGGAAATGGAGGGAAGATGAAAAGAAGAATTTCGAAGGTTCTCTTATGCTTTAGTAAAACTCAGTTTTCCCTCATTGGTGGTGGAAATAAATGTTTAAGGGGTCGTTTGGTAGAGTGTATTAGAAAAAATAATGCATGCATTAGCCTTGTGTATTACTACTATCTTGTTTGGTACTCTTTTTGAACCTATGTATAACTAATGTTTGCATTAGTTATACACTCTATTGTGTATTAAGTTGTGTATTGTTAATACCATGGATTTCTAGGTATTTGCAATGCAATGGTTTTAATGCATGCATTAGCATTATCAAAGACCCAATTGCCCCTCAAAAGCTATTTTACATCTTTTCCACCATAATAGTGGAGGGTATCTTTGTAAATTAATTTTTTTATGCAATGCATACCATTTTTTTATGCATCAAACCAAACGATGCATAAAAATAATCTATGTTTAATTAATGCATGCATAAGTAATACATGCATTGCTAATGAAATCATTATTAATACACTCTATTTAGCATTTTTCTTATACACTCTACCAAACGATCCCTAGTTGTTTAAATAGAGAAACACTTCAACTAGTTTTTGAAAGGGTTGGTAAGAGGGGCCTCCCTCGCGCCGTCATCATCGCTCAGTCAGCTTTTATTTTCAAAAATGATCAAGAGATTATTTTTTAAACAAAGTTTGTTTTAATTGTTTATTTAATTATTTAAATAATTTGTTGAAACGACCCGACCTTCGGCTTCGGCATTGACTTTGGATTTGGCTTTGTCTTTGGCTTTGGAAAATGATCAATTGAGAGATTATTTTTTGGACAAAGTTTGTTTTAATTATTTATTTAATTAGCCAAAACAACCCGACCCAACTCAGATTCGCGCGACCCATGTGTAAAATGTCCCACCGTTTGAAATGACTGTTCTAAAAGGTTGTAACTTTCAAGAACAACCAATACCATTCTGAAGGGTTGCAAACTTTCAGTCGTGTGGTTTTTTAAAGGTTATAACCTTTCGGAACTAATGCTTCTTGGATATAAATACCTGTGAATCGTCAAAATTTTAACTTACGAAATTTCTGAACTTCGCCCTTTTCTTCTTCACAAATTCATTTTCCTGTACTTTACTGCCATTGAGTGGCTCGCTGACACTATTATTTTGGGTATCAATACACTAGTGAATATAATCGTTCTATCCTGGGAGGATATATTCCAATTCAAGCCTCAGATACTAGAGAGGAATAATTTCCTTAAGGGGACACTGTGCATTCAGTGGGCTCAATTTTCTTTCTTTTCTGTTTCATTGATTGTTACAAATTTTGGTATGTTTTACAGTCATTAATTTCTGTTAATTGATTTATGTTCTTCAATACTTGATTTAAACTTTGGAATTTACCGTTTCTACAAAGTTTTGTTATTAGTAGTATTGTTTTAAAATACAGATTGCATAACAATTTAAAGAAAATTATTGTTTTATTTGTTAATCTATATTTGTGGGTGGAGACAAATACCTTTGTGGCTTAATACTCCAATTAAGTTTGCAATTTAATTTATTGCTAACTTAATTAGTTGTATCGATTTTTCTTTATCAGAAATGGCAATTGATAGTGCAACGACTTCGGTGGTTGTTGCTCCACCAACCTGAACTATTATACCACCTATAGAGGAACTGGGAAAATTCTCTGGTGTGCATTTCAAAGAATGGCAGCAACGAGTATTTTTCTGGCTTACCATCTCGGTATGCATAAATTAACCAATGAATAAACTTTAGTGCCTGCTGTAGATATGTCATACAGAGAAAAAATCATGATTATTGAAGCAGACTTCGATATGAAGGACTTGGGAGTTGCTGACTTGATCTTAGGGATAAGGATTGTCAAAACTCTTTAAGGACTAGCATTATCTCAATCTCATTTTATTGAAAGAGTATTAGACAAGTTCAAATACTTGAATTTCAACGATGTCAAAACTCCAATTGATATAAGATTTACATTTCAAAAGATGAATGTGAAAGTGACTCTGAATTGGACTATGCTAGAGTGTTGGCAAGTTTGATGTATATTATGAATTGTATGCGACCCGATATAACATGTGCTATTATCAAGCTGAGTCGGTTCACTAGTAATCCTAATCAAACTCACTAGATGGTAATGAAACATGTGTTAGGGTATCTAAAACATACACAACAATATGCCTTGCATTATAATAAATATTATGTCGTGATTGAAGGATATAGTGATGCAAATTGGATCACAAGGTCAAATGGAGTAAATTCCACAAATGGGTATGTGTTTACACTTGGTGGAGGAGCAGTCTCTTGGAAATCGCCCAACCAGACATGTATCGCTCGCTCTACAATGGAATCTGAATATATTTCCTTAGATAAAGCCGGTGAAGAAGTTGAATGGCTCTAGAATTTCATAGAGGAAATTCCATTTTGGGCCAAACCATTGGGACCTATATGCATATATTGTGACAGTCAAGCAGCAATAGGTAGGGCGGGGAGCATAATTGTAACGACCCTTAAAACGAACTAGTGAAACTAGAGCCTCACATGTGAGTTTGGAGTTGAGAACTTGATGAAATGATGAGAAATGACCGTGACGTCCGGAAACTAGTCATTTGAACTAGTGAGTTGTAAGGGTCAACTTTAAAATGGTCATATCTTTTAGCTAAAAATGAATTAGGTGGACCTTTACCTATCCAATTAAAGGTCTCTGAGTTCTCTTTCCAATGCCACAGAGTTTGCCCAATTCCGACCTTGGAGTAAAAAGTTATGCCCGAAATAGTAAAGCACTATCCAAAAGGACGAGTTTAGACGGGTTTAGTGAACATTTTTAAGTTTAACTTTGTGGGTCCTTAATTCTTTTCCTAAGTTGAGTTCCTATTATTCTTTGCCTTTCCTAGCAATTATAAAGCCCCTTTTTGACCAAAATTCTTTCATTTAAGTCACTCCAATTAGAATAAAGAAAGAAACTCACCTCCTCTCAAATATCTTTCTCTACAATCCTCCATTGAAGAAGGTCAAGAACTATGAGCTAGGGTTTGACGATTTTAAGGTGGTTCTTTCTCAAATTGCTTGGGGATTCTTAGTTAAGGTATGGGGACACTTTATCTTTGATTCCTTTTTCAATCAAAGAGCTAATTCAAAGTATTTTCAAAGTTCTTCAAAAATGCTAAAGTCCTAATTTCAATTCTAGCATGGGTTCTTGCATAAAAAAAAAGTTTTAAATGATGATTTATATTGTTATTAATGATTATTAATGGTTTTTAGAAAGAAATCCCCGTGAACCATGTTTTTTCTCAAATTCTCTAAATTTCACCATAAAGTGGGTGTATTGATTTTGAGTAGATGATTATAGAATTGTGTTTAGAATGGTATGGGCTGTTCATATATGGTATTATATATGTTGAATTGTGAAGAATTAATGTTGAATTGAAGGATATGAGATTTGAGCCTTGAACGGGCAAATAGTGAATCGGTGCTTATGTTGATTATTGGATTATGTTTAGCTTGTATTGTATAGCTAAATTCTACTATTATCTATGTTATTCTATTGTGATATTATGGAGAATGGTAAGATGGCTTGATCTCTTAATATTGCTATAATTGCTTCTTAGGTTGGATCCACCTTCGGTGGAAGTGTTGCTTGTTGCTTTGGAATTATGATTGTGGCCATGAAGGGCATTGTATGAGTATTGTTGTATTGTTGTGTGATTATATATATATATGAGGCTATATGTAAAGTCCTATATGAAGCTATATGTAAAGTTTTATATGAAGCTATATGTGAAGGTATGATGTGAATGAGTTTTATGTGATCTATCCTATGTAAAGTGGATAGCATTGTGAGTTAAAGTATGACTTCTCATGATGTATATATGAAATGATGTCGTTCGAGCCCCAGCAGGGCCACTGGAGGCATTACAAACCGGCCGCGTCTCCAGGGCCCCGTGGAACTAACCGTGGTGGACCCGCCTTGAAACAGCGGGACCCGGTGGGTACAGCTAGTCGGGTTCGCAAAGCGACGCCCGGAAACCACGGTAAAAAAAAAAAAAAAAAAAAATGATGTCGGATTATGAAGTATCCTTAAATGAAAATATTGTGACTTGGTTGGTAGACTAAAGTGTCCCTCTTTGTTACTTTAAGTCTTGAATGCATGAATGTGTGAAGTGGGCAGAACTAAGAAATGGTGCCCTTTCTATAAACGCTAAAAGAGGAATTCTAGGCCAAGACTTGAATTGGCAGAACTAATAAATGGTGCCCTTTCATAAGTCTAGCTTTCCTAAGTAAATGTGAAACCTTGAAGTGGTGAACCCTAGGGGTAATGACCTTCTTCTTGAGTGAAATGATAGACTTCGAGATGGATGGAGCCGGAACGGCATGAAAATCCTTATCTAAGAAAGTCAAATGAGCTATTCTTATGAACCTTGATTGGCCATAACTAAGAAATGGGGCCTTTCTTGAGAAGAGATACTATGAGTTGGTTGAACTAGAAAAGGAACCCTCTCTAGTACATATGTGAATGAAAATACTCTATGGGAAACAAGGCTAGCACCGAGTGGATGTGGTTAGGATGGTGGCCCTACTTGAGTATGAGACTAGGGCACAATGAACTTCCTTGGACATACACTAAACCATGTGCCTACATGGGTTGCTTACTAGTTCTACCTTTGGCAAGTAGAACAACCTCCACGGAGTAGGATAGACTCCGGATTCCATACCTAGCTAGTATGGTCTATGTCGTTATGCCTATTCCCATCATGTGGGATGTGCACTCTAGTTATTGGATAGGTTCTACAACGTGTAGGTATTAGTATGGGATGCTATCTACACATGGCACAAGTAGGCCTTGAAGATACTAAATTGAGTTCCCTAAGTCTAATGACTAGTATGTGAAAGTCCCCTTATGTGCTTGAATGTCTCCAAAATGGATTCTTAAAGAATGTTGGTCTATTGATGTTATGTTGTAAAGGAAATGTCCTTATCTAAGGTAATCTTGGGGAACACTTAAGTATTCTTGAAGAGGTTGTATGGGCGGTCACTTCTTGTCTCACTCAAGTGTGTCTTAAGGTTATATTAGGTAGAGGTCCTATGGTAATGAAATGACATGTGTTCTTTTAAAGTTAAGCATGGGTTGTATATGGACATATGTTGAGTATATGTATGGTTGGCTATGGTCTTATATGTTACTATTGACTTGTATTATGTCTCTTATACTTGTAAAGGAAAGGTTTTATCAAATTATATGAAAGCATTTACTTCCTCGAAAATGTCCTTTTTGGCATGTTTTTGCATGGTCTCCATACTTAGTACTTAATTGTGCTAACCCATTTCTTTCCCTTTTTAGACTAAAGTGTAGGGATTTGGAGATGATGACATGTCATGGCTATTTGATAGGTTTCTAAGTGTTGAAGATGAAGACTTGGTGAGTCCTCATATATTCGAGGACAATACCCAATATGTTCTTTTATGTCTTTTTAGTATTGTTTAAGTTGTGTATGGGATTAGTCCCGAATTTTGTACTCTAAAGTATTAGATGGTTTTGAGACATCATGTATAAAGTCTAGAAAGTCTTCCGCTTGCTATTTCTTTTTTATGAAATGTTTTCTTGGTAAAGAAAGTTTTTAATTCCTTATGGTTTTAGTGTCTATGAGATGAATGAATGCTAAGAGGCTTGTATTAAACCTCTTCGAGGTCAAGTACGCCGGTTACGACTAGGGGGTGCTCCCGGGTCATGACAATAATGTACAATTAGAAATCTCGGCATATATGACGGAGACATAATACCGTAAGACAACTGCTCTCTAGTGGAATTATTACAATTGTCTATGTGAAGTCAAGAGACAATATGTCAGATCATCTAACGAAAGGCCTAGTGAGAGAGGCAGTTCAAAGATCCTTTAAGGGAATGGGTTTACGGCTTAGGACAAGTCTACAGGGAGTTAACTCTACCTAGAAGACAGGGGATCCCAAGAGCTAGGTTCAAGATGAAAACAAAGTTGTGACTGACGGTTCAACAGTGTCAATCAACTCAATCCATTCTCATAATGAAGAAAATGTTCAGGAATAAGGTTAAAACATTAAGACTTGTTAACGAATTAATAAAGCTTAAAGTTTTTAATGATTTTCTAAGTTTGATAGATTTGACCAAATAGTGTATCTACGAGATATGAAGTCAATACCATCTCGTGGTGGCAAAAGTATTTTATAACATTTATTGACGATTGCACTCGATGTTGTTTTGTATATTTTCTTAATAGTCATGATGAAGCAATTGATGCATTTAAGCAATACAAGAATGAAGTGGAGAATCAATTAAATCGAAAGATAAAAATTATTCGGAGTGATAGGGGTGGAGAATAGGAATCTCCTTTTGCAGAGATTTGTTTGGAATCTTGTATTATTCATCAAACTATTTCACCCTACACACCACAAACAAATGGAATGGCGGAACGCAAGAACATACCATTAAAGGAAATGATAAATGCCTTGTTGATCAGTTCTAGTTCACCACAATGTTTGTGGGGGGAAGCTATCCTTACGGCTAACCAAATACTCTATTGGGTACCCCATAGCAAAACACAATCTATTCCATATGAGTTATGGAAAGGAAGGAAACCCTACTTCAATTATTTCAAAGTGTGTTGGTGTTTAGACAAGGTAAAAGTTTCTTTACCCAAGAGGGTTAAAATTGGACCTAAAATAGTGGATTGTGTATTTATTGGATATGTTGTGAACACTAAGACCTGACAGTTTTTGGTTTAAAAATCTAATAATCATGAAATTCATGTTAATACGGTAATTGAGTCAGATAATGTTGAGTTCTTTGAACACATTTATCTGTAACAAACTTAATGTGAGTCGACAAATGAAAGATCTAAACTACCATGGGAAGAGTCAACGGAAAATAGGCGTAGTAATCGGCAACAGAAATCCACCTCTTTCGGACTAGATTTTGTGGCATTCCTTAAAATGAGCCTCAAACATTTAAAGCAGCGATGTCTTCTTCTGAGTCAACATTTTAGAATGAAGCAATCAATAGTGAGGTTGAATCAATTTTGAATAACCATACTTAGGAATTGATTGATCTTCCTCCAGGATATAAACCTTTAGAATCAAAATGGATCTTTAAATGGAAAATGAAAGTTGATGGGACTATTGACAAATATAAGGCTAGACTTGTAGTCAAATGATACAGAAAAAAGGAAGGTCTGAATTTCTTTGATACATACTCTCCAGTAACGAGGATAACATCTATTAGGATGTTAATAACAGTAGTTGTCGTGCATGATCTTAAAATCCATCAAATAGATGTTAAGACAACCTTCTTTAATGGAGAGTTGGAGGAAGAAATTTACATGGAACAACCTGAGGGGTTTGTAGTTCCTGGTAAAGAAGAGAAAGTGTGTAGACACTTTATAGGCTCAAACAAGCATCCAAACAATGGCATGCTAAAGTTAACCAACCAATCTTGGCAAATGGATTCATGATTAACGAGTATGATAAATGTGTCTACATTAAAAACATTCTTAATCATGAAGTCATTGTTTTTTTGTATGTTAATGACATGTTATTAATGAGTAAAGATATTGACGATATAAATGCTACTAAGCGCATGTTGTCCAGCAAGTTTGATATGAAGGACTTGGGAGTTGCTTATTTGATCTTAGGGATCGGGATTCTCAAACTCCTCAAGGACTAGCATTATCTCAATCTCATTATATTGAAAGAGCATTGGACTAGTTCAAATACTTAAATTTCGTCTTAAAACTCCAATTAATATAACCTTAACATTTCAAAAGAATGAAGGTGAAAGTGACTCTCAATTAGACTAAGTCAGCGTGTTGGGAAGTTTGGTGTATATTATGAATTGTACGCAACCAGATATAGCAGGATCTATTAGAAAGTTTAGTTGGTTCACTAGTAATCCTAATCACACTCACTAGATGGCAATGAAACGTGTGTTGTAGTTGAAACATACACAACATTATGTCTTTCATTATAATAAATATCCTACCGTGATTGAAGAATATAGTGATGCAAATTGGACCACCGGGTAAAATGAATAAAATCCACAAGTGGGTATGTGCTTATACTTTGTGGAGGAGCAGTCTCTTGAAAATCGTCCAAAAAGACATGTATTGCTCGCTCTACAATGGAATATGAATTTATTGCCTTAGATAATACCGGTGAAGAAGCTGAATGGCTTCAAAATTTCATAGAGGACATTCCATACTTGCCCATACTTGTGGGACCCATATGCATACATTGTGGTAGTCAAGAAGCAATAGTTAGGGCAGGGAGCGTCTTGTACAATGGGAAATCTCATCATACGATGGAGACATAATACCATAAGACAACTACTCTGTAGTGGAATCATTACAATCGACTATGTGAAGTCAAGAGATAATGTGTCACATCCACTAACGAAAAGCCTAGTGAGAGTGGCAATTGAAAGATCATTTTAGGGAATGTGTTTATGGCTTAGGACAAGTCATCATGGCGGTAACTCTACTTAGTAGACTAGAGATCCCAAGAGCTAGGTTGAAGGAGAAAACAAATTTGTGACTCAAGGTTCGGCATAGTCAATCAACTCAATCCATTCTCATGATGTAGACAATGTTCAAGAACCAGGTTAAAACAGTAAGCCTTGTTTACAAGTTAATAAAGCTTAAAGTTTTTAATGATTTGTTATGTTTGGCAAATTTTACCAAATAATGTATCTACGTGATGAGACGGTTACAAATCACCTATGTGAGTGTGAAGTGTAAGTCGCATCAAAGTGAATCATTATAAAAAGCCTATGCTCTATACACTCATGAAATCAGAAGGTGTTCATAGGTGAAACGAACACAACCATATCAACCATAAACGTTAAAGGGTTGATTGTGTGACATATGGTTGTCTAGGTATACACCAAAGCTCGACGGTTCAAAGATATCACATCTACCGATTGATCGAGTATATCCGATATATATTCACTACGGAAAGTTCAATGGGAAACCTACTTATCAAGATGAAATTATTTCTTGCTAATTGTAAAGTACACACTCGTCCATGCATTCATTTATGTTATAACCATTCCCCATTCATGTGGGGGATTGTTGGGTATATAGTAAGAATTAATGGAAAATGGAGGGAAGATGAAAAGAGGAATTTAAAAAGTTCTCTTATGATTTAATAAAAGACATATCTCCCTCATTGGTGGTGGAAAGAAAAGTTAAAGTGTTTAAATAGAGAAACACTTCTACTAGTTGTTAAAAGGGTTGGAAAGAGGGACCACCCTAGCGTCGTCATCGTCGTCGCTCGCTCGGCTTGGCTTTGGCTTCTGAAAATGATTGATCAAGAGATTTTTTTTTTGTCAAAGTTTATTTTTATTATTTGCTTTAATTATTTAAATAATTAGCCGAACCAAACAAACTCAGATCCGCACGACCCGTGTTTAAACGTCTTTCCCATTTTATTTGAATTTCCAACCATTGGAAATGACTGTTCTAAAAGGTTGTAACTTTCAAAAACAGCCATGACCGTTCTAAAGGGTTGCAAACTTTCATAAATGGTCGTGTGGTTTCTGAACTTCGCCCTTTTCTTCTGCACAAATTCATTATTCATGTACTTTACTGTTGTTGAGTGACTCACTTACACCATTATTTTGGGTATCAATACATTGGTGAATAGAATCGTTCTATCCTTGGAGGATATATTACAATTCAAACCTCTGATACTATAAGGGAATAATTTCCTCAAGGGGATACTGTGCATTTAGTGGGCTCGATTTTCTTTCCATTATGTTTAATATGATTGTTACATATTCTGGTATGTTTTATAGTCATTAATTTCTGTTAATTGATTTCTGTTCTTCACTACTTGATTTAAACTTTTTAATTTATTGTTTCTGCAGAGTTTTGTTATCAGTAATATTGTTTTAATATACAAATTGCATAACACTCTCTAATAGTTTAAGTTTTTTAGATGAGATGATAGCGAGATTCAGTATGATGTGTCATCTCATCTAAAACCTTAAAATTGTTAGAGAAAACACAAGCCTTATTCACTTGATCTGTATATATATATATATGTATATATATATATGTATGTATGTATGTATGTATGTATGTATGTATGTGTGTGTGTAAATAGCATTTTGGATCCTTGTTATTATCTTATTCATATACTAGTAAAATTACCCGTGCTTCACACAGGAATTTATTATCACGGAATATATAAAATAATACTTAAAACATATCAGTCACTGAAACTAAACACTATATTATCTTATATAAAAGATTAATAGTGTAAAGGAAAATGAAAATTATTAAATCTTATCATTTACCCTTCATAACATAAGAATAAATTATTAATGATTGTAAAAATACATACAAAGATCTGTAACATAAGCAATGGTTTCACTGAGCCACTCAACATGAGTAAAGTACACAAATACTTAATTGGGAAGAGGAAGAAGAAGAAGAAGTCCTCTATTTATAGACAACAGATGGTAGTGTGAACAAATATTTATTGTGCCTTATTGGAAAGGTTACAACTATTTGGAAAAGTTGCAACCCTTTAGTCACAACCTTTCATAAAAGTCACAACTTTTCATAAAAGTCGCAACTCTTCATTAAAGACGCATCTTTTCATAAAGTTGTAACTTTTCGTAAAAGTCACAACTTTTCGTGAAAGTCGCAACTCTTCATTAAAGTCACAACTTTTCATGAAAGTCACAATTTTTCGTAAATGTCACAACTTTTCATGAAAGAGGAAGTGTGTTACTTGATCAAGCAAATTAAGGGTGTGTTTGGTATGGAGGAAAACATTTTCTGGAAAATGTTGTCCAATTTTCCCATGTTTGGTTGGCTTAAATGTTTGGAAAGTGTTTTCCAAATCAACTCATTTTCCTCAAATTTAAGGAAAAATTACTTCCCTTCAAAATTTAAGGATAACATTTTCCTAAACTCTACTTCATCCTTTAATTTATTTTTTTACCCTACCCATACCTCGTACCCAACCCTCCCCATTCAAAAAAAGAAATTAAAATTTGTAAATTTTCTTATTATTTAAATTTTAAATATATTTTTATCTCTACCCCTAAACCAGCTCCCCCTCTCTCAAAGAAAAAAAATGAAAAATTTTTAAAATATTTTTGAAAAATGTTTCAAATTTTAATATTTTTTTTACCTCACCCAACCCCTACCGCCCCTAACCCCCCCTCCCCACAAAAAAATTCTATTGAAAAATATTTTAATATTTTTTACGCCACTCCCCCCATCACCCCCACCCAGGTCATCCCCGTCAGTTTTTTTGAGAAAAAAAATTGTTTTTGGAAAATATGTCAATTTCAAACAAAAATCATTTTTATTCCACCCCCTACCCTTACTCCCCCCCCCCCCCCATCACCCAGTCCATTCCCATCAAAAAGTAAATAAAGAAAAATTATTTTTGGAAAATATTTCAAATTTTAAAAAAAATCATTTTTTACGTCACCCCCACCTATACCTTCTACGTCCACCCCATCAATTTTTTTTGTTGTTTTTTAAAGAACATTTCAGATTTTTTTTAAAAAATCATTTTTATGTCATTCCCACCCCTACACCCCCCCCCCCCGACCCCTAGACAATCCCCATCAAATTTTTTTTAAAAAAAATGTTCTTGGAAAAGAATTCAAACTTAAAAAAAATCTTTTTCACGCAACCCCCTAACCCTACCCCAACCACCACCCAAGCCATTCCCGTAAAAAAATTAAGAAAAAATTGCCTTTGGGAAATTTTTCAAATTTTCATTTTTATGTCTCCCCCACCCCCAAGCCACCCCCATAAAAAAATTATAAAAAATTGTTTTTTTCAAAAATATTTCAAATTTTAAAAAATTTAATTTTTTATGCCACCCCCATCCCTATCCCCCTCCCATGCAACCCCATCAAAAGAAAAAATTTTAAAATTGTTTTTGGAAAAAATATGATGGTTCAAATTTAGGGTCGATTTTGGAATAACGGTCATTGGGGTCTTCTCCTAGTTTGCGAGCCAGGGTCGGGTCTTAGATCAATTATTGGGATAGATTTTTGGATCATAAATTACTTTCCTAAAAGTATTTTCTAGTCTTAAGCCAAAAATAATATATGTTTTCTGGAAAAATATTTTTCATTCACCAACTAAACATTAAAAAATATTTTCTTCTCACCAACCAAACATGACAAAATAAGTTAGAAGTCGGAAAATGTTTTCCTAGAAAATGTCGAAAAACATTTTCCTTCATATCAAACACACCCTAAATCTTCAATAAATCGAAATGTGTGATTTTGGTTCTTTAAGTTGCTGGATGTCAAATATTTTACAGAATATGTATTTCAAAAATATATTTTTTTAAAAAGTAAACAAGCAAAAGTTATTTTTGATCAGGGTGTATGACTGCCTATTTTTGTTCACTCTTGGCTGAATTATCACACTTTAATCCTTTTATCTTCCTTTTGAGCGCTAATCTGACTTGTAAAAACCTTATTCGTTACCTTTTTTTCTAATTATGTCATATTTTTAACATATGTTAGCTTAAAGGAGCAAAAACACATATTGAACACCTAATGTGCTTAGTCAAATAACATAAGAATTAAAATTCAAACAAAGAGATTAATCAGGGATTAATAAACTTATTATTTATCCGATAAGAGGGAATTGTTCAGATGGTAAGCACCCATCATTTTCAACTTTAGTGTTGTTGTTCATCTTGTATTCCTAAGATACTTAGAACAAAACTTTGAAAAACTTGGTAAGAAACAACAAAGTTTAAAGAGTATTTTCAGAACTAGAAAATTAAAACTAATAGAGAAAATAGAATCAAAAACAGATTAGAAACAATATAAAAATATTTTTCTCGAAGAAAGAAAATCGAGCCCACTGAATGCACAGTGTCCCCTTAAGGAAATTATTACCCTCAAGTACCTGAGGTTAATGGAGTATATCCTACAGGATAGAACGATCATACTTACTGGTGTATCGGTACCTAAAACCACGATGTCAGCGAACCACTCAACGGCAGTAAAGTACATGAATACTAGATGATTAAGTAGTAGTACAAGATGTCCAGAAAATTTAGTTCTCTTAAAATAAGAGGAAATCCCTCAATTTATAGAAAACAAAGAGTAGTGTGAAAAGGTTCTTATTGTGCCTTACTGGAAAGGTCACAACCCTTTGAAAAAGTCACAATCTTTCGGAAAGGTCAAAACCTTTCATAAAAGCCACAACTTTTCATTAAAGTCACAACTTTTCATAAAAGTCGCAACTTTTTATAAAAATCACAACTCTTCATAAAAGTCGCAACTTTTCATAAAAGTCACAACTCTTCATAAAAATCGCAACTCTTCATAAAAATCGCAACTCTTCATTTTCCATTTACACCTTTTAAAACCCAACAATCCCCGGCATGAATGGGGAATGACTCAAAGACAAAGAAATAGACAAATATGCGTACTTCATAAGCAAAAATTAATTGCATCTGGATAAGTAGGTTTTCCTTTGAACTTTCCGTAGTGAACATATGTCGGATATACTCGGTCAATCGGTACATTTTATATCTTTGAACCGCCATTCTTTGGTGTATACCTAGACAACCATATGTCACACAATCAACCCTTTACCGTTTATGGTTGTTACGGTTGTGTTCATTTCAGGCATGAACACCTCATGGTTTCATGAGTGTATATAGAGATAGGATTTTTACAATCATCCTATTTGAAGCGGCTTACATTTCACACTCACATAGGTGATTTCTAACCGTGTAATCGCGTAGATACACTATTTGGTCAAATCTGCCAAACTTAGCAAATCGTTAAAACTTTAAGCTTTATTAACTCATTAAAAAGCCTTAACATTGTATCCTTGTTCCTGAGCAATGTCTTCATCATGAGAATAGATTGAGTTGGTTGACAATGCTGAACCGCTAGTCACAACTTTGTTTTTCTCTTTTAACCTTAGCTCTTGGGATCTCCAGTCTGCTAGGTAGAGTTACCGCCATGATGATTTGTCCTAAGCCGTAAACCCATTCCTTTAGATGATCTTTCAACTTTCTCTCTAGTTAGTCCTTTTTGTAAGTGTATCTGGCACATTATCCTTCGACTTTACATAGGTAATTGTGATAATTCCACTAGAGAGTAGTTTTCTAACGGTATTATGTCTATGTATCATATGACAAGACTTTCTGTTATACATCATGCTCCATGCCCTACCTATTGCATCTTGAATATCAAAGTGTATGCATACTAATACCAAAGGTTTGGTCCAAAAAAGAGAATCTCTCAAGAAATTCCGGAATCTTTCAACTTATTCACCAGTCTTATCTAGAGCACTTAGCTCAGAGATCATTGTAGAGCTAGCGATACATGTCCTTTTCTTGAAAGATTTCCAAAAGAGTGCTCCTCCACCATGACTAAATACATATCCACTCATGGATTTTACTTCATTTGATCCCAGTGATCCAATTTGCATCACTATAGTCCTTTCAATACTGATGGATATTGTTATAATGCAAGACATAGTTTTGAGTATTTCTTAAATACCCCAAAACTCTTTTCATTGTCATCCAATGAGTTCGATTGGGATCACCCGTGAACCTACTTAACTCATTAATAGTACATGATATATCTGATCACGCACACTTCGTGATATACATCATACTTCTCAATACTCTAGCACAATCCAATTGTGAGTCACTTTCGCCTTCACTCTTTTGAAATGCAAAGCTCACATATTACAGTCTTGACAATATTGAAATTCAAATATTTGAACTAATCAGATATCTTTTCAATGCAATGAGACCGTGACAATGCTAAACATTATGGAGTTCTGAGGATTCTTATACCTAAGATCGCATGAGCAACTCCAAGATCTTTCATTTCAAACTTTCTTTCTAGCATACATTTAGTAGCATTTATGTCATTAGTGTCTCTACTGATGATCAACATGTCATCAAGATACTGACAAACAATGACCTTTTGATTTTAATGTAAACACATTTATCAATTCCATCATTCTTAAATCTATTTGCCAACATGGTTTGGTCAAATTTCTTATGTCATTGTTTGGGTGCTTGTTTTAGTCCATAAAGTGACTTAACAAGTTCGCACACTTTCTTTTCTTTACCAGGAACCACAAAACCCTCGGGCTGTTCCATGTAAATTTCTTCCTCCAATTCTCCATTTTAAGAAAGTTATTTTCACATTTATTTGATGAATTTGGAGGTCATATACCACAGCTAACACAATTAACATCCAAATGAATGTAAGTCTAGTTACTGGAGAGTATGTGTCGTAAAGATCAAGACCTTGTTATTGTCTAATGCCTTTGACAAAAAGTCTTGCTTTATATTTATCAACAATTCCACCATCTTTCATTTTCCTTCTTAAGATTCACTTTGAGCCCAAAGGTTTATTTCCTGGAGGAAGATCAACCAACTTCCAATAGGATTGCTCATGATTGAACCAATCTCACTATTGACACCATCTTTCCAAAAGGATGAGTCCACATAAGACATAGGAAATGTTACAAAATCATATCCGAAGATGTCCTTTGACATTTACTATGCCTCTGAATCTCTTTATTAAGTACATTCTCCTTTTGTTCTTTCCAAGGTCATTTAGACCTTTCACTAGACTACTCAAGTCGAATTTTAGAGTCCACAGTCTTAGGTCCTATTTTAATCATTTTAGGAATAGGAACTTGGACATTAGCTAGACACCCCCACACTTTGAAATATTTCAAGTTGGATTTCCTTCCTTTCCATTTCTCATATGGAATACAATTTGTCCTGAACAAACAAAATTGTTTTCTTTCTGAAAAGACAAAACTTTTTGTTTCCTTTTGCAGTAAGGATAGTTCCTCCACACAACCTTTGTGGTAAACCTGAACTTTTAGTAATGCAGTCATCATTTCATTCAAAGTTCATTTTTTTTTTCCATTCTTCAATTCCATTTTTTTCATTCTTCAATTCCATTAGATTTAGGTGAATAAGACAGTAGTTTGATGGATAAATCCATTTTCCAAACATAATTCTGCAAAAGGAGATTTATATTCTCCATCCCTATCACTTCTTATCTTTTCTCCCTACTGATTTCAACTTCAATTTTATATTGCCTAGACGTTTCTATTGCTCCATCCTTACCATTCAGCAAATAGACATAACCGTATCAAATGCAATTGTCAATAAAAGTTATGAGATACTTTTTCCCACCACGAGATGGTGTTGACTTCATATCACAAAAGTCAGTGTAAATCAACTCTGAGGGATTAGAATTCCTTTCAATAGATTTATAAGAATGCTCAGCATACTTAGATTTCACACTAACTTGACATTTTAATTTATTGCACTCAAAGTTAGACAAAACTTCTAAGTTGATCAGTTTTTCTTACAAGGTTTTATAATTGACATGTCCCAAGTGTTCATGTCACAAACACTTTGACTCGAGCAAGTAAGAACAAATAAAAATATTGAGTTTGAAAAGCTCTCTGCGAGGTAGCTTTTTTCTCACAAATATTTTTTCATATTTCTTACAATTTTCTATGTTACAAACATTGTTTAGAGTCATCACCTTGTCCAATGTCCTTTTCAGAAGGACCTTTCCATAGCTTTCAATTTTATTGTTATAGAACTACCCATGAACAAAGTTTCATCGTGTTCAATAAAGGCAATATAGTCCAAACATGACAAATGACGATTCACCAATATTCATGTCTATACAAATAGTTATATTTAATAGACATATCTTTTCATGAAAAATCACAACATTTTAAGTGACACTTTTTCATAAAATACCTCAATCATTTTGAACAAGTATACATATAATTTGGTAGTTTCATACTAGTCATAACATGTACTAGTAAAAGAGAAACTCAACGAGCACAATATCAAATATACTCCAAGAATTTTGTGGGTCTAACATAACACAAAAGTATCATCGAATTTCATATCTTATGCTCCAAATTTAAATTAGACACTAAGTCTAATTTTATCTTTGTCATAAGCAAAGAACCCCCCCCCCCCCCCCCCCACATTCTAAGTATGATCTCAAAAATATATTTCATGTATTTGAACATAGTTTTTCCACATATTTGTTTTCCTCATGCTATCAAAGTGTCATTGGCAACATGAAACCTCTTTTGAAAATATTATTCTACAAAAGAATTATAGTCCTTCAATTCCATTTGACAATCTTTACACAATGTAAAAGTTCATTCCATAAAGGCACAAAATAACACTCTAAGTCACTTGTATTTTTTCCTTATCACAAATAGACATACCACTTTATTTAGAATACTAACAATAAAGACAAAAAAAAATTGTACAATTTGTTTCAATATAACAGTGAAGTTTATAGAAAATCAAAAGTACAACATTGACTTATTATGTGATGTTTTCATCTTCTTAAAACCAGATACAATCAAATTTCACATGGAGTACAAAACTACAAAAGTTTTTTTTTTAAGTCTCCAAACATAATTAAACATATTCTTAGATTATCACAAAGATATGCTTTTCTTTTCAAATAGCCTTCCAACTATAACATTTTGACATACTATTTCATCAAACAAAAATGTGCATCTCTCAATCTGCAGACTAAAGAATTTACTTTTTTCCAAGGAAAATTCATTCAAAAATCATATGGTCTGCAGATCTTTTTCTAAAGACATACATGATAAATATCAAAATTGTTAACTTTTAGAAACTATTTTCCTTCTTAGA
The DNA here is from genome assembly GCF_900185275.1 of Solanum verrucosum. Taxonomy (NCBI): domain Eukaryota; kingdom Viridiplantae; phylum Streptophyta; class Magnoliopsida; order Solanales; family Solanaceae; genus Solanum; species Solanum verrucosum. Next base: position 258,086 of record NW_026019989.1, on the reverse strand, counting down.
TAAATAATAAGAAGGTTACCTGATGTAATCTTTAACCGAAATACCACCAATTCTTCTACTACATTCTCACTTCGACCTTGCTAAACAAATCACCGAATTCTGGAGAAGTAATGCATTAATCTTCTATTTCCATGATATGTTTCTCTCAATAACTAGAATACAAGAAATACCAACAGTATAGTAATTTCCTTAAGATTGTTGTTCATCTTGTATTCCTAAGATACTTAGAACAAAACTTTGAAGAACTTGGTAAGAAACAACAAAGTTTAAAGAGTATTTTCAAAACTAGAAAATTAAAACTAGAAGAGAAAATAGAATCAGAAATAGATTAGAAACAATATAAAAATATTTTTCTCAAAGAAAGAAAATCGAGTCCACCGAATGCACAGTGTCCCCTTAAGGAAATTATTCCCCTTAAGTACCTAAGGTTTAATGGAATATATCCTCCCAGAATAGAACAATCTTATTCACCGATGTATCGATAACTAAAATCACAGTGTCAGCGAACCACTCAATGACAGTAAAGTACACATAGAATTTTAGATTTAGAAGTAGTACAAGATGTACAGAAAAATTAGTTCTCTTAAAATAAAAGGAAATCCCTTAATTTATAGAAAACAAAGGGTAGTGTGAAAAGGTTCTTATTGTTCCCTACTAGAAAGGTCACAAACCTTTGGAAAAGTCAAAATCTTTCGGAAAGGTCACAACCTTTCATAAAAGTCAAAACTTTTCATAAAAGTCACAACTTTTCATAAAAGTCGCAACTTTTCATAAAAGTCACAACTCTTCATAAAAGTCGCAACTTTTCATGCAAGTCACAACTCTTCATAAAAGTCGCAACTCTTCATTTTCCATTCACCCCTTTTAAAACCCAAAGATCCCCCGCATGAATGGGGAATGACTCAAGACAAAGAAACGGACAAGTATGTGTACTTTACAAGCAAGAATTAATTGCATATGGATAAGTAGGTTTCCCTTTGAACTTTCCGTAGTGAACATCTGTCGGATATACTCGGTCAATCGGTAGATTTGATATCTTTGAATTGTCAAGCTTTGGTGTATACCTAGACAACCATATGTTACACAATCAACCCTTTACCGTTTATGGTTCTTACGGTTGTGTTCGCTTCAGCCATGAACACCTCCTGGTTTCATGAGTGTATAGAGAGATGGGCTTTTGACAATCATCCTCTTTGAAGTGGCTCACACTTCACTATCACATAGGTGATTTCTAACCGTGTTATCACATAGATACACTATTTGGTCAAATTTGTCAAACTTAGCAAATCAATAAAAACTTTAAGCTTTATTAACTCATTAAAAAGCCTTAATGTTATATCCTTGTTTTTTAGCATTGTCTTCATCATGAGAATTGATTGAGTTGGTTAACAATGTCGAACCGTCAGTCACAACTTTGTTTTTCTCCTTGAACCAAGCTCTTGGGATCTCCAGTCTTCTAGGTAGAGTTACCGCCATGATGACTTGTCCTTAGCAATAAACCCATTCCCTTAGATGATCTTTCAACTTTCTCTCTAGTTAAGCCTTTTTGTTAGTGGATACGACACATTATCCTTTGACTTTACATAGTCAATTGTGATAATTCCACTAGAGAATAGTTTTCTAATGGTATTATGTCTATGACTTATATGACGAGACTTTCCGTTATACATATGCTCCATGTCGTACCTATAGTATCTTGACTATCAAAATGTATGCATATTGATGCCAAAGGTTTGGGCCAAAAAAGAATATCTATCAAGAAATTTCGGACTCTTTCAACTTATTCACTGTTCTTATCTAAAGCACCTAGCTCAGCGATCATTGTCGAGATAGCAATACATGTCTTTTTTTTGGAAGATTTCCAAAAGATTACTCCTCCACCATGAGTAAATACATATCCACTCGTGGATTTTAGTTCATTTGATCCCGATGATTCAATTTTCATCACTATATCCTTTCAATACCGCTGGATATTGTTATAATGCAAGACATAGTTTTGAGTATTACTTAAATACCCCAAAACTCTTTTCATTGCCATCTAAAGAGTTTGATTGGGATCACTCGTGAACCGACTCAGTTTATTAATAGCACATGTTATATCTGATCGCCCACACTTCGTGATATACATCATACTTCCCAATACTCTAGCACAATCCAATTGTGAGTCACTTTCGCCTTCACTCTTTTGAAATGCAAAGCTCACATTTATTGTAGTCTTGACAATATTGAAATTCAAATATTTGAACTAATCAAATACCATAAGAATTTAAATTTAAATAAAGTGATCAATCAGGGATTAATAAACTTATTATTTATTCGATAAGAGGGAATTGTTCAGATGGTAAGCAGCCATCATTTCCAACCTTAGGTTTGTTGTTCATCTTGTATTCCTATTATACTTAGAACAAAACTTTGAAGAACTTTATTAGAAACAACAAAGTTTAAAGAGTATTTTCAAAACTAGAAAATTAAAACTAGTAGAGAAAATAGAATCAGAAACATATTAGAAACAATATAAAAATATTTTTCTCAAAGAAAGAAAATCGAGTCCACTGAATGCACAGTGTCCCCTTAAGGAAATTATTACCCTCAAGTACCTGAGGTTAATGGAGTATATCCTACAAGATAGAACGATCATACTCACTAGTGTATCGGTACCTAAAACCACGGTTTCAGCGAACCACTCAATGGCAGTAAAGTACACTTAGAATACTAGATGATTAAGTAGTAGTACAAGAAGTCCAGAAAATTTAGTTCTCTTAAAATGAGAGGAAATCCCTCAATTTATAGAAAACAAAGGGTAGTGTGAAAAGGTTCTTATTGTGCCTTACTGGAAAAGTCACAACCCTTTGGAAAAGTCACAATCTTTCGGAAAGGTCACAACCTTTCATAAAAGTCACAACTTTTTATAAAAGTCGCTACTTTTCATAAAAGTCACAACTCTTCATAAAAGTCGCAACTCTTTATAAAAGTCACAACTCTTCATAAAAGTCGCAACTCTTCCTTTTCCATTCACCTCCTTTAAAACCCAACAAGGGTTGTTAGTTCGAGTCACCAAGAGAGCAAAACTGAGAGCTCTTGGGGGAGGGGTAAAATAAAATAAAAAACTTATTATTTTACTTATATATATATATATATATATATATATATTAATTTTACACTTTGTTTGGATGATTGTTATGCATTGTTTCGTAATGTATCGTATTGTATTGTATTGTATTGTATTGTATTGTATTGTGTTGTATTGTATAGTAATGAATACAATGTTTGGATGGATTATATCGTTCTCTGTCGTTACATCATATCACATATCCATAATCAGAATGATAAACCTACAAGAAATTGTAGTGTATGAGGTAGAGATACTATGAAATGGCAGGATAAATGATAAAATAAAATAATTAATTAATAGATAGAGACAAAATAAGAAGAAAATATCAAGGTAACAACGCGATCACACCAAATCGGTTGGGTCTTCTCGTCGTTAGCTAACGATGGATTTAAACAATACGATACAATATAATTTAAGTAACAATCAAAACAAACATTGTATTTAGACTAGCAATACAATATAATATAACGGTTAACAACCATCCGAACAAGGTGTTAGAAAGTGTTTCACTTTGTTATGGTTGTCAACAAGGGAATTTGGGAATCCCCGTCCGTTTCTCCATTTACTAGTTGGGGATAGATGCGCATCGTTAATTAAGAGTGACAACTATATATTATATTCTACTATATATTTTATTTGCTTTGATGTCTGCTTCTGTTTTTCTTTCCTTGTGTTTATATTAGTTTTGACTTATATTGTAGAGAAATTTCAGAAATGACATTATAACTTTGAGCCTTACTTTATTTGGGTGGTTGTTACGTATTATTTTATAATATATTATATTATATTTATCATTTTGTATTGTATAATAAAATATAATATTTTGATAGATTGTATTGTTTTCTGTCGTTGCATAATATCATACATCAATAATCTGAATGATAAACCTACCTGAAAAGTATCGATCGTAACACAAAATGATGTACAATAAAATTTAAGTTACAATCATGAAGATAAATATTGTATTTAAACTCAATGGGAAACAATCGTCAAGCATAGTGATAGTTTACCTAATTGTCAAATGTAGCAATAGTTTACTTCAAATTAAAACTGTCCCAATACAATGTATTAATTTACTATGTGTCTGTTATTGTATACATGGTGTAAATTGGTGTATAGCGAATTGAGTTTTGGGTTAAAAGATTGTTAAGTACATTTTGTGCTATACTTTTTAAATGTAAAATATGCTAAAATCAAAATTAGAAAAAATGTCTTGAAATTTTCTAACATGACTCGATATACAAGTACAACGGACGTGCCGAAAAAAATTTACAATAATTAAGGTCTACAATAATTAAAAATTTCAAAAGTCAATATGTTCAAGAAATTTAAATACATTCTTTTAACAATTCCTCTTTAGAAAGAGGAAAAAAATTGTAAATGCAATAACATCAAATTTATCTAGTTTCTCCTTTCAATTGCAGCAACAAATTGGAGTATATTTCATTTAATTCAATTTGCTACTATTAATTTTCCAATAAAATTTTTGATAAATTTCATTTATGAAAACTTACCATGAGACTCCTATTTAAATGAGCATCAAAACATTTTTCTGGTATAATGTGCTTTCAAGTATATTTGTTTTTCCTCAAAAGACAAAGAAATATATGATTAGAATTGTGCTCAATAATTATGTTTTTTTATTGAAAAAAAAGTACATTTAAATAAAACAATTATTTTTTCTTTTTTTTCGGCTGAAAAATGGCTTCAAGTGCTTCTTATTCATCTTTCTCTTCAAAGGGTAAGAGGAAGTTCAATGAGGTGAAAATACTAAGTGTACTTATTGTGGCTAATGATGATATATCTCAAAATGCATATATATATCTCTTCAAAAGTTTGGAGTGGAGACATTAGGAGTAAGAAATGGATTTATGGCATTCAATATTCATGATAAAACACAAATGTGTTTTGATTTAATCTAATGATCTCAACTATGCCAATTATGGATGGTATCGAGGTAATTAATTCCTAACTAATTACAATTTAATCTTAATTTTATGTGTAATTGTTTGCTCCAATGTTTGTTTTAACGATATGAAATGACTCGATATACAGATGCATATTTTCTGAAAAATCCAAACAATATAACGTTTATCTATGTGTTAAATGTGTTTTTATTTTATTGAACGTTTTTTTTTCAATTACTAGGCAACAAAAAAGTTTCAATCGATGGGGATTACTACGATTATTGTGGGAATAATAACTCCAAATGACAATGAAGAATATCGCAAAAAAATTATGGAAGCTAGACTTGATGAATGCTATGAGATGCCATTAACAAAGGAGATAGTTTAGAGCCTTGTTGAGAAAATTTCTGACAAAGTTTAGAAGAAAATCAAAGGATAAAGATAGATTATAGTGCGTATTATAGAAGAAATAATATTATTGAAGAAATAAATCACCTCATTACAAGACTAAAGTTATATAATATAGTAGTTCTTTAGTTATGTACTTGACCTATACAAATATTACTTTCAAATTTGGTGTGTTAAAGATGTACTAGTAGAACATATAAATATATGATTATGATGCTATATATCCCTATTTCTATGAACTAGAATCCATCTTTATGTTGGTTTCTCATTCGGAGTGTCATATCTATCTTGAGGTCTGACTAATCATCATATATCATACCATATATCATATACTTCTCTCTACTCCTTTCTCTATCTGTAGGGACGTAAATGGCGCGGGTTAGGGCAGGGGAAGCCCTGACCTATTAACATTTTGACCCGCCCTACCCTGCCCCGTTTAACATCTTTCAAATAGATTGTCCTGCCCCGCCCCGCCCCGTTAAGCCCTGCCCTACCCTGCCCCATTTACAACAACAATCGAGACATTATACAGGTACATATATCTATCTAAATTTTACTGCCACACATCTTGAAATTCAGTAGAAGAGTACTCATTTTTCAACACCTAAAAAGTACTTCCAGAGCACTATTTATTATTCTCTTGTCAAAGAGCTTCCAGATGCCCCTTATGTACATAATAATAGGATTGTGCAGGGAAAGTAGAATATGCAATTCCATTAACATGTATGACTGGAGCTACTTCAAGTCTATACAAATATGTTCAATTGTTTATCCTTCATACACTGTTTGGGTCCTTTCCCAGCAAACTACCAAAACTAAATATTGTTTCAAAGTTTGATTGTGGACATCTTAAAATATACAGGAAACCAGATGCCATTCTTGCGAAGAAACTAATGTAGTTGAAAAGTGACTTATAGAAAAGGAATAAAGTTTCTCCTCTTCATCTCGTCGACAAAACTTGACTCCACATTTTCCTCTTCATCAATCAACATTGGGCATGAAACTGATCTCAGGCTCTTCCTCTTCATCAATCAACGTTGGACATGACACATTATCGATGGTTGAAGTCAAACCTAAAAAGAAAATTATAATACTTATAAGAATTGAATAACTAATAAGATACAATGAAAAAATTGCATACCATTTATTTCATTCCATAACTATGTGCGAGCACACATTAGAGCTTCCAAAGTAGTAGGATGCAATCTACTGCGATGCGGACTAATCAACCTCCCACTAGTGCTAAATGCTGATTCAGAAGCAACAGTAGACACAGGAATGGCTAAGAGATCACGAGCCATCTTTTGCAAAGTAGGAAATTTCAATCCATTTGTCTTCCACCAACTCAAGTTATCATATGATGGAGTCTGGGGTAGCAAGCTTTCTTCTAAATATAAATCCAACTCTGATTTTTTCTCCATAGTAGCTCGACTCGAAGCAACAAATCTATCAAAGCTCGATAGTCGATCACCTTCAATAAGATTAACGACTTCACTAGAGCTACATACTTCAAATGACTCCCTTGGAGAAGATAGTCTACTATTATAATCATGAAAGAGATCATAACAATGAGATCGAATTTCTTGAATTTTAGTTGAAACATCTTTACCACAAATTTGTGGAAGAAAGAACTCTACCAACTTCATCTTATATCTTGGATCAAAGATTGCAGCTATACCCATCATAACATGCACATCATCCCAATATTTTTGAAATTTCAATAACATTGCAGACGCCATAGAGCTAATCAAAGGATTAAAGCTTTTCGCCCAGTCTTCCAACTCCATCTTAATTTCACAAACTTTTGTAAAGTATTGACTGGAAGTTGGATATCGAGTCCCTGAAAATTGTTCAGTGATATGATAAAAGAGTTTGAGCTTCCCACAAACATCTTCTGCATGACTCCATTGCTCTTCCGTTGGATACGACTTATAGTTTGAGTCAGTTAGACTCAATTTTTTAAACACTTCTTTGTATTCTAAGGCTGTTCTCAACATTAGATATGTTGAATTCCAACGGGTAGGACAATCATACTCCAAATTCTTCTTACAAGAACAATGTAGCAGACGTGCAGCTTTTTCAAATCTCTCAATTCTACCGGCTGATCCAATCCAATACAAGACACTATCACGTATTTTTCCAATACTTTCTCCTATCAACTTTAGCCCTTCTTGGACAATCAGATTTAAGATATGTGCGGCACAACGCACATGAAACACTCGACCATCCAATAACAAATCTCTTTTATTAAGTTTCTCATCCAATAAGGTTCTCATCATTGCATTGTTAGTACTAGAATTATCAACTGTGATAGTTGATATTCTCCGTTCAAGATTCCAATCAAACAAACAATTAATCAAAGCACTACATAATGCATCTTTATCATGTGGAGCGGGAACATAAACAAACCTAAAAATATGACTTTGAATACCCCATGAATCATCAATAAAATGTCCAGTAATAGCCATGAGTCCTTTTTTGTTGCTATTTGAAGTCCACATATCGGTTGTTATTGCAACTCTACTCGTGACTCTATCCAACAAACTAGCAGTTTTTGATTTCAAATTGTCAAAAAATTTCAGTATGTCATTTTTTATCGTATTTCTTGAAACCATTTTAAACATAGGTTGGAGACTCGCAACAAAGTTCCTAAATCCCACATGGTCAACTATAGAGAGTGGATACTCGTGTAAGATAATGGCATGTGCAAGTTGTTTACGTGAAACATCTTGATCAAAATAGTATCCTTCATCATCACCCTCTATATCACCCTCACCTCTTGGCTTTTTAGCACACTTACGTAAATGATCCCACATAGACGTCGTCCCACAATTTTTAGCATTTTTATATTGAGATTTGCTATACTTACATTGACCATACGGAACACCATCAACATATACCAACTTGAAATTCCATGCTTTAGAATATCTCTTTCTTTTTCCCGGTACAACAACTTCATCAACTTGTGAGGCCTCGGACTATCAGCCTCTAAGGAAATAACATTAGAAGATGAAGCAGGCAAATTCTCATAATTTTGAGATGTCATGATTGCCTATTACGAAAACAGGAAAAAGAGGTTAGATTTCCAATATATATTTTTCACAAATACATCAAGTTCTATAATAGTGTAACTGATAAACTTGAAAATATAGAGTTCATCAGAACAATGGAATCATAATTTCCAAAATAATGCCTAACCAGAAGAATCACTATTCTAAAGAAATTTGTATTGTCTATGTAATTAGTTGTTTTGCACTAGTAGCAAACAAAGAACATAGATTCCAGCTAGCAAATTATACAAATTCAAACAAATGAAAAGTACTTCAAATCCAACTGATAAATCACAGTTCTATGAGAGAAATAGTACCTGAAAATGAAATTATAACACCAATTGAAGATATGAAGAAATCTGAAAGAATAGTCTTAAAAAAACAACGATTCAATCATGATTTGTGGCATCGAAATCGAAACCCAGATGGAGAATGGAGATGAGAATTGAGAGAGATGAAATTTGAGGAAGAGAGCCGCTACTTTCATTCTTTGAAGTAGGGCGTAGGTGATTAAGCGGGTCACTCTTTTTTAATCCGGCCCATTTTTTAATTTGGATTTACCCTGCCCTACCCTAACCCATTAGGATTTATCAAAAAAAATATTTTGCCCTGCCCTAACCTAACCTGCCCCGTTAACATATTTCCCTGCCCCTGCCCTATTAAGAGTGTAACCTGTCCCGTCCTATCTTGCCCCGCCCCAATTGCCACCCGACTACTGTGTACTTTTGTATTTTTCTATGTTGCTTGTTCTCCCCCCCTTTTTTTCTACGTAGGTTGCTGGTTATATAGCAGTGGGGGGTTGGTTCTTTTCTGAAAGGAAGAAAAAAAAAACGTGAGGAAGTGGAGAGACGTGGGGGAGTGGGAGGTGTTGGTTGAGGTTGTAAAGGAATACGTGACTCTTTAAAGTTAATTTACAATTATTAACTTTGGAAATCAACATATCGCAACAGTTGTTTCTTTTGTGTGGAAATTTCCGTAAGAGGTAACAACTGACCTCCTTTCTTGTATCTTCACATTAGCGTAAAAATAAAATTGTGATACTATATTTTCTTGTTTTTTTTCCAGCCAAATACATATAAGATTTTGCTCTACCTCTTATTTTATGTGTCGTATAAATTTGATATATTCATTCTCTTTGAGCTTTATTTTTTAAATTATTTTTTCTTTTTATTTTAAAAGAGCTTCTTAGTTGATTCGTGTTATTTTATTTCACTCAATGAATACGTAAACCTTAGTGACATGGAGTTGGTAGTTAACTTAGCAAACAATGTTTCAACTTATCGAATGGTCGTGCACAATATGTGTAATAATCTATAATATCATAGGATTTCACTTTTATTTTCTCTTATTTTATTTTTGTTTCATTGAAACCTTTGGTGGCATATAGTTCACATTTTGTTAGCATTATTACAGTAGTTTGTCAGCATTTTTTTAATCTTTAATTTTCTTTCTTTTTCCTAAATATATATGTTTTAGTGTTTACTTCAAGAATGTTATCTGCCTTTCTGTCTAAGTTATAATAATGCTATAACGTAGTCATGTCAACTGATTATTTTCCTTCGAAAGTTAAGTAGTTGGATGCGTAAAATATGTTTTCGTCCTTTTTATTCTATTTACTTGCGATTAAGTAGTTTTACCTCTAGAATAAGCTTGGGATGATTATCGCTTTAATATAGATTATTAAGTATACATTTTTAGAGAAGGAATGAATTCTATTTAGGATTTTATTGGAGAAAGAAAAAAAAAGAAGAAAAAAAACAAAAACAGGAAGTGAAAAGCGAGAGAAGCGGAAGAAAGGAAAAAATAGAAGAAAAAAATTAGAAACAACGTGAAAAAATGTATGGGAAAATGTGATAAAAAGAATAAAAAGAAATTCATTGAATAAAAACGAAATATACAAAACAAAAACAGAAGAGGAGGCAGAAGTTGAAAGTATAGGAAAATAGTAATAATAGAATAAAAGGTAGAAGTTTTTTTTTTGTTTTCTTTAAAAAAAAAAAAAAAAAAGAGGAAGAAGGAGAACGTACTAATAAAATATAAAAATAATAATAATAATAAAGTAAAGTTAAAACAGAAAGAAAATTAATATTAAAAAAGAAAATATAAAAAAAAAGAGTTAAGAAGAAAGAGAAACAAAAATACGATATGAAAAATAATAATTGAAAGTGCAGCATGGAATAAAAAAATATATATTAAAATTTTCTTTTTAAATACAATCCTAAAATGCTCAAACTCAAAAAAAAAATAAAAAAATCTCTTTCCTGCATAAATTTTAATTTCTAACTATTAGATACCTATATAAATTCTACCCATAATAACACAATATATATATATATATATATATATATATATATATATAAATACATAAAAAGGGAAAAGAAAAGAAATTACAGACGTTTCAAGATTTGTAAATATCTATTCCTCAACTTTACTTTAATTAGTTTGCATATACATATTTTAATTAATGGACATATATTAATAAAATAGGATAGTTTTAAATATGTTTTAAAAATAAATCAAAGAGTGAGGGTAAATAATTTTCTTAGTTATAAGTTAATAATACAATATCCAAAAAATTAATTTAAGTCATATAAGTCAATAAAGCGACCATGCTAGAACCACGGGACTCGAGGGGTGCCTGACACCTTCCCCTCGGTCAACAGAATTTCTTACCCGAATTTCTAGTTCGCAGACCAACAAAAATAAAGAGTCAAATTTCCTTTTGATTAGAGATTTAAATAAGGTGACTTGGAACACCAAAACTCAATTCCAAGTGGCGACTCTGAAATAAAATAATCTCTTTTCAAAATGTCACTACAATTGGAAAAACTCTATTTTCAAACAATTCGTTTTGAGGAAAAATATGGGTGTGACAGATATATATATATATATAAGAGAACCGCAGGCCCGCCTATGTGGCGCCACCACAAACCAAGATTCCCTTTTAATTTATTTATTTCCAAAATTATCCTTCCCTTCCATGAAAAGTTGTGACTTTAATGAAACGTTGCGACTTTTACGAAGATTTGCGACTTTTATGAAGAGTTGCAACTTTTATTAAGAGTTGCAACTTTTATGAAAAGTTTCAATTTTTATGAAAAGTTCTAACTTTTATGAAAGGTTGTGACTTTTCCAAAGAGTTGTGACCTTTCCGATAAGGTACAATAAGCATTTATTAACACTACCCATCGTTGTCTATAAATAGAGGGATTTCCTCTCATTTTAAAACAACAAAAATTTTGAACTATTTCTTCTTCTTCTTCTGTAGAATTAACTATTTGGTACTTTGTTGTTGTTGAGTTGCTCAATGAAACCATTATTTTTATATCAATATAGTGATGAATAGAATCATTCTATACTGACCGGATCTATTCTTTTAAACCTTGGGTACTATATGGGAATAATTTCCTTAAGGGGACAATGTGCATTCAGTGGACTCGATTTTTTCCTTTCTGTTTCATTCTATTGTTATAGATCCTGATATGTTTTTTACAGTCATTAATTTATGCTTAGGTTAATCAAGAGTTTGATGTAATCATTAGACTATTGGTGTCATGTAGATTAGAATTCTTAAACTTGTAAAATAAATTACTTTGATTTTTATAGAGTTTTCAGTGGCTAAAAGATCCTTGTGATGTCCAATAAGGGACTTTTGAGTGTTTAAAAGTTATGGTGGTTCCACACTACCTTGGAGTTTTAGTTATTCAACTTTCTATCTTATCGAGACATTCAATCGATTAGTGACATAAAAAATATAATGGAATGTAGTGGGATTGTAAGTATTGTACTCAACCTTAATCAAAAGTTTGGGGTTGAAATGTTGGATTGGAGTCAATTAATTACCCCTCAAAGTAGGATGAATCCTTATTAATCAATTATTAATATGGCGCCACCACAAACCAAGATTCCCTTTTAATTTATTTTTTTCCAAAATTATCCTCCCCTTCTATGAAAAGTTGTGACTCTTGCGAAGAGTTGCGACTTCTATAGAGAGTTGCAACTTTTATTAAGAGTTGCGACTTTTATAAAAAATTTCAATTTTTATGAAAAGTTGTAACTTTTATGAAAGGTTGTGACTTTTCGAAAGAGTTGTGTCCTTTACGATAAGGTACAATAAGCATTTATTAACGCTACCCTTCGTTGTCTATAAATAGAGGGATTTCCTCTCATTTTAAAACAACAAAAAAAATTAACTACTTCTTCTTCTTCTTTTGTACAATTAAATATTCGTGTACTTTGTTGTTGTTGAGTTGCTCAATGAAACCATTATTTTTGTATCAATATACTGAAGAATAGAATCATTCTATCCTAACCAGATCTATTCTTTTAAACCTCGGGTACTAGAGGGGAATAATTTCATTAAGGGGACAATATGCATTCAGTGGACTCGATTTTTTCCTTTCTGTTTCATTCTATTGCTATATATCCTAGTATTTTTTTTACAGTCATTAATTTATGCTTATGTTATTAATTGTTTTTTTAGTACATGTTTTAAACTTTGTTGTTTATGTTTATGCTTTCGATCATTATGTAGATATGTTAATCAAGAGTTTGATGTAATCATTTGACTATTGGTGTCATGTAGATTAGAATTCTTAAACTTGTAAAATAAATGACTTTGATCTTTATAGAATTTTCAGTGGCTAACAGATCCTTGGGATGTCCAATAAGGGACTTTTGAGTGTTCAAAAGTTATGGTGGTTCCACACTACCTTGGAGTTTTAGTTATTCAACTTTCTATCTTATCGAGGCATTCAATCGATTAGTGACATAAAAAATATAATGGAATGTAGTGGGATTGTAAGTATTGTACTCAACCTTAATCAAAAGTTTGGGGTTGAAATGTTGGATTGGAGTCAATTAATTACCCCTCAAAGTATGATGAATCCTTATTAATCAATTATTAACGTGGCACCAACACAAAGCAAGATTCTCTTTTAATTTATTTATTTCCAAAATTATTCTTTCCTTCTATGAAATTTTTTGACTTTTATGAAAAGTTGTGACTTTAATGAAAAGTTGCGACTTTTACGGAGAGTTGCGACTTCTATAGAGAGTTGCAACTTTTATTAAGAGTTGCCACTTTTATAAAAAGTTTCAATTTTTATGAAAAGTTGTAACTTTTATGAAAGGTTGTGACTTTTCGAAAGAGTTGTGTCCTTTCCGATAAGGTACAATAAGCATTTATTAACACTACCCTTCGTTGTCTATAAATAGAGGGATTTCCTCTCATTTTAAAACAACAAAAAAATTTAACCACTTCTTCTTCTTCTTCTGTACAATTAAATATTCGTGTACTTTGTTGATGTTGAGTTGCTCAATGAAACCATTATTTTTGTATCAATATACTTAAGAATAGAATCATCCTATCCTGACCAGATCTATTCTTTTAAACCTCGGGTACTAGAGGAGAATAATTTCATTAAGGGGACAATATGCATTCAGTGGACTCGATTTTTTCCTTTCTGTTTCATTCTATTGCTATAGATCCTAGTATTTTTTTTACAGTCATTAATTTATGCTTATGTTATTAATTATTTTTTTAGTACATGTTTTAAACTTTGTTGTTTATGTTTATGCTTTCGATCATTATGTAGATATGTTAATCAAGAGTTTGATGTAATCATTTGACTATTGGTGTCATGTAGATTAGAATTCTTAAACTTGTAAAATAAATGACTTTGATCTTTATAGAGTTTTCAGTGGCTAAAAGATCCTTGGGATGTCCAAGAAGGGACTTTTGAGTGTTCAAAAGTTATGGTGGTTCCACACTACCTTGGAGTTTTAGTTATTCAACTTTCTATCATATCGAGGTATGCAATCGATTAGTGACATAAAAAATATAATGGAATGTAGTGGGATTGTAAGTATTGTACTCAACCTTAATCAAAAGTTTGGGGTTGAAATGTTGAATTGGAGTCAATTAATTACCCCTCAAAGTAGGATGAATCCATATTAATCAAATATTAAAGAAATCATTATCTCCTTATAAACATTAGATTAAAAGTTGCAAAAAAATAAAGTTTTAACCATATTAATTGAAACATAAACAACAAAATATGCCTTTTGGCTATCAAAGTAGTGCCATCGACTGCGTAGGATTTTGAATAAGGGACTTGCCAAGACATCATTTAATCCAAATTATTTGAGCGACATACGTTGTTCCATTGAACTCCAAGAGATGTGTTTTTAAATTTTAATGAACTTATCAAGTGAACAACTAATTATATAAGATGTATAATATTTAGATTATGTATGTAGAGGTCTTGAATAGGTGAAAACTCTTGCAATTGATGAATAAAATGTTTGTACCACCTTTTGAAAATACAAATATAAACAATTAAACAATTACATATCTTTTCTAAAGACTTTGGTGATGAATAACTAAAGTCAAATGATGAATTAATAACAAAATGGATAAACACTTGGAATCAAAAATATTCTTGACAATTTATCCTAGGGTTGTACCCACTCAAAAATACTCATATTATCAAATGTTCAGAAGTAGATTATTGACGTAGTTCACCACCGCGCGAAGCACGGGAAATTTGCTTAGTGTGAAATAATTGTTAATATATCATGCACCTAATAAGAGCTTTGAGTTGTTATATATGGTATAAAATTAGAATTTGTGGGGTTAAAATAAAATATTTTATCTATAGTTGTGTTAAATTCATATACAACAAGTTTAAATAGAAAGGTGATGTTGAATATGATGAATATCCATTAGAGGAGAAAGTTAAGAAGGGTACAATAAGGTCTTACAATTATTAGAAATGTCAAAACTTGACCTGATATACACATGTAACACACGTATCAAAAACTAATTAATCGTAAAATAAGGTCTTACAATTATTAGAAATGTCAAAACTTAATATATTCAAGAAATTTAAATATTTTGCTTCAACAATGCTTCTTTAGAAAGAGGAAAAAGATCAACTCTTAAATACAATAACATCAAATTTATCTAGTTTATCTTTTCAACAACAAATTTGAACATATTTCATTTAATTCAATTTGCTATTATTAATTTTCCAATATAAAATTTTGGGAAATTTTATTTATTAAAACTTTTCATGAGGCTCATATTTGTCTTGAGGTTTGACTAACTACATCAAATTTATCTAGTTTATCTTTTCAACAACAAATTTGAACATATTTCATTTAATTCAATTTGCTATTATTAATTTTCCAATATAAAATTTTGGGAAATTTTATTTATTAAAACTTTTCATGAGGCTCATATTTGTCTTGAGGTTTGACTAACTTGATTTCACGTTGGAAAGTTCATTTTGAAGGATTAAACTTTTTTTTATTCTTAAGTGGTGTTAAGTCTCAATTTTGAGATCCGAATAACCTGGAGAACTAAAATGTTCTTTACTAAAACAGGTTCCATTTTACGAGCTCCGATTTGAGATTTCAGTACTAGATTTATACTTAACTTTAACTGGTTGATTGTAGTTTTGATATGGAATATTTACTTAAAACCAAAATCGGAAAAATAGTCTTGAAATTTTTCAACATGATTTGATATACACGTTCAACAAACGTGACAAAAAATTAATTTACAATAAAATAAGGTCTACAATAAATTTTAAAAATGTCAAAAGTCAATATATTCAAGAATATACCTCTTTAGAAAGAGGTGAAAACACTCTTAGCCAATTGCTCTTTCCAACTTTCCACAACAAATTTGAGCATTACTTCATTTAATTCAATTTGCTATTATTAATTTTTCAATAGCAAATTTTGCCAAATTTCATATTTGAAAACTTACCATTAGACTCCTATTTAAATGGAATTCAATATTCATGATAAAACACAAATGTGTTTTGATTTAATCCTAATGAGCTCAATTATGCCTATTATGGATGGTATCGAGGTAATTAATTCCTAACTAATTACAATTTAATCTTAATTTTATGTGTAATTGTTTACTCGAATGTTTGTTTTAATGATATGACATGACTCGATATACATGTGTAACACATGTGCATATTTTCTGAAAAATTCAAACAACAAAACATTTATCTATGTGTGAAGTGTGTTTGTATTTTATTGAACGTTTTTTTATTACTAGGCAACAAAAAAGTTTCGATTGATGGGGATTACTATGATGATTGTGGGAATAACAACTCCAGATGACAATGAAGAATATCACAAAGAATTTATGGAAGTTGTGCTTGATGAATGCTATGAGAAGCCATTAACAAAGGAGATACTTCAGAGACTTGTTGAGAAAATTTCTAACAAAGTTTAGAAGAAAATCAAAGGATAAAGTTATATTATAGTTCTTATTATAGAAGAAATAATATATTGAAGAAATATATAACCTTATTACAAGACTTAAGTTATATAATATAGTACTTCTTTAGTTATGTATTTGACCTATACAAATATTACTTTCAATTTTGGTGAGTGTTAAAGATACATATATGATTATGATGCTATATATCCCTATTATTATGAACTAGAATACTCTTTTATGTTGGTTTCTCAATCGGAGTGGCATATCTATCTTGAGGTCTAACTAATTTGAAATAGTTGTTAATATATCATGCACCTAATAAGAGCTTTGAGTTGCTAAATATGGTATAAAATCAAAATTTGTGGGGTTAAAACAACATATGTTATCTATAGTTGTGTTAAATTCATATACCACAAGTTTACGTATAAAGGTACTGTTGAAGACAATGAATATCCACTAGATGAACAAGTTAAGAAGGGTACTAAAAAATTATAATGAGTAATCTTTTGGTGGATTTGAGTTTTGATGGTAGTATAAAATCTTATGAATTTCAATCCATCGAATTTAGATTTATAGAAGAAAAATTAATTTTATTTGAGGTTTCCTTTGCATCATCCAGACCACAAGATTTTTGACTCAAAAAGATCGATCTTTGCTGCATGCAAACAATAATCTGTGCAAAAAAATTAAGACACAAGACTAGATTCAAGTATTTCAAGAGAGTGAAATTGAAGGCTTAGTAAGGATATAAATACTTTATTTGAAAGAATTTGAAATGGTGTCTTAACGACTTGTTTGATGTGAGATTCTTTGTTTATGCGAGGTAGAAGAACTTTGCAGGGGAGTCAGATTAGTTGAAGATGATATCGTTGCCGCCGCCACCAACGTCTCTTAATCTTCCCTCTGATAACTGTTTTTAAAAGGTGTTGTTGTCACACTTCTAGATATTTAATTTTATTTTTTAGCTTTTCTTTTGATTTTGCTATGTTTAATTTCTTTTAATGGGTTCGGTCATTTTAGGCTAGCCTATGTAGAGATTTTGATTTAGAAATAAAAGACGCTCTAAGCGTCAAACTTTTTTTTTGTAAAAATGATATTAATAATTACTTTGGTCAGGTCCTCGACATCGACTTATTTTGAGTACACCCATGGAGGGAGGAGGGTGGGAGGGGGGGGGGGGGTAAAATCAAAATTAGAAAAGAGATCTTAAAATCTTTCAACATGACTCGATATACACGTACAACACACGCACGTGTCAAAAAATTAACTTATAATATAATAAGGTCTACAATAATTAAAAATGTCAAAAGTAAAATATATTCAAGAAATTTTAATACTTTCTTTCAATGATTCCTCTTTAGAAAGAGGGGAAAAAACTCTTTAATGCAATAACATCAAATTGATCCAATTGCTCTTTCAAACTTTCCACAACAAATTTGAGCATATTTTATTTAATTCAATTTGCTACTTATTATCAATTTCCAATAGCAAATTTTGGCAAATGAAAACTTACCATGAGACTCCTATTTAAATGAGCATCAAAGCATTTTTCTAGTATAATGTGCTTTCAAGTATTCTTCAATTATACTTACTCAACTTTCTCGTTTAGTATTGCATATATAATTAGAACTATGTTAAATAATTATGTTTTTATAATTGAAAATTATAAAGTATAATCAAAATTAGAAAAAAGATCTTGAAAGTTTTCAACATGACTCGATATACACGTACAACGCACGCACGTGTAAAAACATTAACTTATAACATAATAATGTCTACAATAATTAAAAATGTCAAAATTCAAATATATTCAAGAAATTAATACTTTCTTTCAATAATTCCTCTTTAGAAAGAGGGAAAAAACTCTTTAATGCAATAACATCAAATTGATCCAATTGCTCTTTCAAACTTTCCACAACAAATTTGAGCATATTTCATTTAATTCAATTTTCTACTTATTATTAATTTCCAATAACAAATTTTGGAAAATTTTATTTATGAATATTTACCATGAGACTGCTATTTAAATGAGCATCAAAGCATTTTTCTAGTATAATGTGCTTTCAAGTATTCTTCAAGTATACTTACTAAACTTTCTCATTCAATACTACATATATAATTAGAAATATGTTAAATAATTATATTTTTTTAATTGCAAATTATAAAGTATAGTTAAATTAAATAATTTTGTTGGCAGAAAAATGTCTTCAAGTGCTTCATCTTCAACGGGTAAAATAACGTTGAACGAGGTAAAAAAATAAAGTGTACTTATTGTGGCTAATGATGATATATCTCAAAATTCATAATATTATATCTTCAAAAGTTTTGAGTGGAAACATTGGGAGTAAGAAATGGATTTATGGAAGCTAGGCTTGATGAATGCAATGAGAAGTCATTAACAAAGGAGATACTTCAGAGTCTTGTTGAGAAAATTTCTAACAAAGTTTAGAAGAAAATCAAAGGATAAAGTTATATTGTAGTTCTTATTATAGAAGAAATAAATCACCTTATTACATGACTAAAGCTATATTATATAGTACTTCTTTAGTTATGTACTTGACCGATACAAATATTACTTTCAAATTTGGTGAGTGTTAAAGATGCTCTAGTAGAACATATACGATTTGGCAGAAATATGTAAAATTGTCCCTCCTAAAAAGATTATTCCAGAATAAATGAGAAATAGTTAGAAGAGGTGCGCCAGCGGCGAGCAGAAGCAAGGTTATTAGATACCTCAGGAAAGCATATATGATTATGATGTTATATATCCCTATTGTTATGAACTAGAATACTTCTTTTTGTTGGTTTCTCATTTGGAGTGTGATATCTATCCTGGGGTTTGACTAATTTGAAATCATGATTAATATATCATGCACCTTGTAAGAGCTTTGAGTTTTTATATATGGTATAAAATCAAAATTTGTGGGGTTAAACCAACATATTTTATCTATAGTTTTGTTAAATTCATATACAACAAGTTTACATATAAAGGTATTGTTGAAGACTATGAATATCTATTAGAGGATAAAGTTAAATAGCGTACTAAAAAAAATATAATGAGTAATCTTTTTGTGGATATTAGTTTTGATGGTAGTATAAAATCTTTTGAATTTCAATCCATAGAATTTAGATTTATAGAAGTAAACAATTATTTTATTTGAGGTTTCCTTCGCATCATCCAAACCACAAGATTTTTGGCTTGAAAAGACGATCTTTGCTACATGCAAACAATAATCTGTGAAACAAAATTAACTCACAAGGCTAGATTCAAGTATTTCAAGAGAGTGAAATTTAAGGCTTAGTAAGGATATAAATACTTTATTTGGAAGATGAATTTGAAATGGTGTCTTAATGACTTGTATAATGTGAGATTCTTTGTTTATGTGATGTAGCAGAACTTTGCAGAGGAGTCACATTAGCTGAAGATGATGTCGTTGCCACCACCACCAACGTCTCTTAATCTTCCCTGTTGTAACTGTTTTAAAAGTGTTGTTGTCACACTCCTAGATATTTCATTTTATTTTTTAGATTTTCTTTTAGTTTTGCTTTGTTTTTGTAACACCCCGCTATTTGAAAGAACTAGAAATAGAAAGAAACTATTTTTGGAAATAATTAAATTTGGAAATTTTGCCAAGGTATGCTATGTATGAGTTTTGGGTCAACTTCAAACGACCATAACTCTCAGCACATGATGAGTTAGGTGAGCTACAAGATATCAAATGAAATATCTTTGAATTATCTTTCCAACGCCACCGAGCTTGCTAATTTTCGAGTTTGTATGAAGGAGAAATGCCCGTTTGAAGTCCGGTTGTCTGAATAAGGAAAGTCACCCGGATTTTGAAGGGTATTTTGGTCTTTTCATTTCCCAATTAGCTTAATTCGTTTTTAGTAATTAAATTGGGGTCTAAACTGATTGGGTTCAGTTTACGTTTCACAAAAATTACGCAAGGGTTTTGAGAGAAGAGAAAATATGAGAAAAAAGGAGAAAGAACCAAAGTTCGTTGCGTTCTAGAGTTTCGCTAGGGGATTTCGACAAGGGTTAATCCCTACAAGGTATTTGAGATCACATAGCATTGGTTTCATTCACCCATGTGCCAATCATGTTTAATTCAGTGTATTTACATTCTTTAAAGTAGGGTAATTGAGATCTTGATGGATTTTGTTGAAGTTTCTATATGATCTTGATTGTTGAGTTTTGGAGGAGTTCTTGAGATGATTTGATGATGATTTAAGGTTATTTTTGAGTATATTCTTGTATACTTTGGTTGGGTATTTGAAACCAATCAAATCTAGATGGTTTAGGGTTGAAAAACGAACAAGAAAATTTGTGGGCTTTCTGGGCAGGGGGCTGGCGCATCACGCCACTCAGTGAGTGCATCGGGAAGATTTCTGTAGTTTGGGCTCTGGGGCGATGCGCCACTCAGTGCGCCCCAACCTAGGTTCTGTAGTATGAGGTTTGGCGCCCTGCGCCACTCAGTATGCCAGGGTCACCAGTTCCTTTATCCTTTCCCACTTCTTTCCGTTTGAGTTCTATCGAATCGTACCTATGATTTTAGTTGTTTTCTACAGTCTAGGTACATTTAAACATTGAGAGATCATCTATAAGTAAGTGATCTCATGACTAAGATGACTGCCATGGGTGAATAGGAGGACTCTCTTAAGGAACTCCTACTGGTTGCTCACTTCAAAATCGACAATGTGAATGATGTTACGAAGGAAACAGGTACTGATGTGGCCCGCATTCGCCTAAGGCTTGACCAAATCATGAAAGAAATCATTAAGATTGCAGCCAAGGTGCAAGCTAGCTCTAAGGCTATCTCCACCTCTTTGACCTCCAGATTTTAGGAAACGCCCACCGCTATTGTCAATACTCTTACCTACTTCTTGTGTAACGACCCGAGAGCACCCCCTAGTCGGTACATGGTGTACTCGACCTCTCGGAGGTCTTATACAAGCCCTTAGCATATCATGAAAATTAAAGCATATGAAAATAGCGGAAAAATTAAAACTTTTCTTTACAATCGAAGTCTTCATGAAATAAGAGAGAGTCTATGACACTATGTCTCAAATCATCTATAACATTTAGAATAACAACTCTTTCATAACAACTTAGGGACACGGCCCTAACATAATAATTACTAGGGACACGGCCCTTACACAAGTCTAAAGACATAAAACATAAAGACATAATGACATAAGGGTATGAGGTAGGTTCATCCTCGAAACAATGAGGACTCCCCAAGTCTTCATTCCCAAGCTCGTTAGAAACCCAACTTCCAAGCATAAGACATCACATCACCAAACCCTACACGTTGTAAAAATGTAGATGAAATATGGGTTAGTACAACACAGGTACTAAGTATGGAAGCCATGCAAGTAAAACCATTAAAACATGCATAAAAGGGACATTTAGTTGAAACCATGCTTTATGCACTTTTGAACATCTTCTTGAAAGAGTTGAAGAATCATAAGTCATAAACAACTCACATGTAGTTCATCAAAGCACAAGGGTAATAAACATCACCATAGGCATAGTCTCTAATCATAGTCATAGTGCACATATCACTCATTACAAGACATAATACTCATGCATAGTCAACATCAAGGTCATTGCATCATAATAGAGTAATCACATAAGTAACCATAGGTTCTACTTGTGCAATGCATAGGTAGGGTCCATAGTCCTACTTACACTAAGTATTACCTTTGGATCACCATGCTATACTTATCATACATTAGTCTTATCCGTAGGTCATATACATAGTAAGGTGACATTCACAAACATTAGTTCATATCAAGAAACGTCAATCATTAACATAATACAATTAAAGCATGCATTATTCATAATCTTCATAATAAGATAGAACAACACCATTAAGTTATAGTTCATATAGCATGTTCATGTCATACATCTTAGTCATAATTCAAATAGTCCATATCATAGGTAAACCATCTTCATAATGATCATACATAACATAGCTTCAACATACATAAGTCATAATCATCATAATCATAAGAGAACACTACTACAACCATCCCTTAGGATCCCACAAGTGCAATGTGCAAGAGAAGTCCCATACCCTCCCTTACACTATGTAGAAACCCTTAAGAAAGCCCTAGTAAGAGTTCACACCTTTCATACCTTCATTTACTTTTACATTAGGGAAATATTGCAATAACCGACATAGACCATGAGAGCTACATGGAATCCGGTGTTCTACTCCCACACCGAAAAGAGAGGGTTAACACTTGCCTAAGGTGTAACCATTCGTACATAGCTATCTAGGTGGATCCACTAAGCTAGAGTCCTATGTGGGCACATAGTTAAGGGTCAAGGAGATTGCTTCTAGAAACCCTAACTTACTAAACGTGGGGGTTTCCATCTCATGAGACAACACATACCGTGGGTAATCCGGACTTGCTAAACGTGAGGAAACCCATGTGGGGAGCCGGACTTACTAAACGTGAGACCCCCATCTCATTTACATGCCCTTTCGGTGCTAAGCATCTAATTCCCTTTTGTAATCATCTTTAGTCATCACATAAGTTCACATTAGCCTTTACTAGACTCTTATGTAGACATCTTACCATAATAGCTCATATGTGTTCATGAGTGAGTAACAATCCTTTCACCTTAGAAACACTTAGCAGGTGAGTAAACCTTTCACTTTACATTACATTATAATTATGAGAACTACCTTTCAATCATATAACAATCACACCATAACATACATACATACTTCATAGCTAATTCAAGTGTAAAGGGTTAAGGATGAGGAAACTAGGTCATCAACACCACACAAACACATTAGGTATAGCATCATTACAATCTAAGTGATTCACCTTTCATCAGTAACCTTCATCATGTGAGAATGACCTTTCACATTATCATACCATGCATAACATAGACTAGTTTAGAGTACAATTGAGGAAACCTTTCAAGAGACTCACATTCATTACATTAGTCGATAGCTTCATTCATTCATGTATGTGTGTACATGTGTGAGAAAGCCTTTCACATAAAACACCTTTACTCATAGCATGTTCATATTGTGTTAACAAGAATTACCTTCAATTCAACATAACAACAATAATACCAACACCTCACAACATTCATACTTGCATTGCATCTCATCATAACATGCTCAATTACCAACTAGGGTTAGAGGGAAGAGGGAACCATCATCCAACTTCATCATACATGAATTAAGCAAGTACATTCAACAATATATAAGGAATCACATTGATATCATCTCCTCATAGCCTTGAAGGCCCCATTCAAGACTTAACCCTAATTCCAAAGTAATCATACATAATTTAGGATAATATCATCATACAAACATGAAATACATAACATTACATTCAATTTGTAGCCTTCAATTAATATCTAACACAAACTAGGGTTAGAATTGGAGGAAGAAGGGGAAATTATGGGTCTTGTGGGGAATTGTTCAAAAACCATAAGTGTTACATGAATTCATCCACAAACATTCATATATAATCATAAATAACCATTATAGATCAATGGAATCGACTTTAGAAAGAGACCCACGAAATTGGATTGAAATCTACAATTTGGGGGACTTTGAAAACCATCTTTGGAAGGACCTCTTGGGCAAAGGGATCCCAAGAGTGAAGAGCAACCATACCTTAGTTAAACCCTATGAATTTCGTGTGAAACCTCCCATCTACAAGACCTTGCTAAGCTCCTTCCAAGTTCTTCAATGGAGTCTTGAGTTGAGAGAGTTTTGAGAGAGAATTTTGGGAGGGAAAAGAATTGGGTTATGTTTTGGGATCTTGACTTGTGGTGAATTAATGGATTAGTTTAGGATCCTTTAAGCTTATATAGTCCATTAATTAGCCACCTAACCGACCTCCCTTAACCCCTACTTAATAACTAATTAAAACATTAACCCCCTTCGTAACTAAAAACTTCATAAAACTGGCAGCATCTACGCCCTCCACCTACGGACCGTAGGTGGAGTCACGGACCGTCATTTGGCCTTCGTAGTTCTGACAGTTCTTCACTATTTCAACCATAACTTTTTACTCCAAGATCGGAATAGGGCAAACTCGGTGGCGTTGGAAAGAGGACTCATAGACCTTTCATTGGATAGGTAGTGGACCACTTAATTCATTTTGAGCTATGATATAGGACCATCTAAAGTTGACCCTCACTCCTAACTTAAAACTAAAAACTCTTTTTTGGGGACTGTTTTGAGGGTCTTGGTTCTAAATGAATTCATGACTTAGCTTAAGGTCTTGCTAGCTTATAAAGGTGAGTAATCAACTAGCTAAACAACCCCTTAAGCCCTTAGTCAATTAACTAACTTAATCCCTAATCACCAACTTAAGACTAGAAGGCTGGAAATTGGGAGCACCTACGGCCACCCACCTTCGGACCGTAAGTGGAGTTACGGCCCGTGCTGTGCTCTCGTCATTTGGTTCAGAGAGGGGGATTGGGGAGTTCTTGGTGGGGAGACTAAGTCTCAACCCACGAGACCTACCTACGGGGCGTAGGTCAAGTGACGGTTCGTCACTGCCCTTCGTAGGTCAAGCTATTTTTTGACAGCTTTTGGCCAAAGGTTGGGTCCTCCTCAAGGACCCCTTGGGTGGTCCTTGGGGGGTCGTACCCAGTCGCTTGGACCCTAAACATGTCTATCTATGAATAAGAGTCACTCCTATGGGTTTTAGACCTCAAACAACACACCAAACACCACAAGACACTAGCACCCACACTAGCACCAAAGACTAGTTTCCGGACGTCATGGTCGTTTCTTGACGTTTGACCTCTAAAGTCACCAAACTAACTTCACTAGCCATTTTTCATCATTTAAACATGTTTCCAACCATAAACTAACATGTGAGGCTCTAGGCCAACATAATAGATTCAGTCAAGCCTTAGCTAGGTCTTACTAGTTTCGTACGGGGCGTTACATCTTGCGTCCTCGTTAACATGCTATCTTGCTCTTGCTTTTGTCTGTTGCTCATTTTAAGACTATGTGGTTCTTTTATCTTTTGCTGAAATCTTTGTTCTTTCTTTTTTGTTGATGCTAAAGGGGGAGAATGACTATCAAATATTTTGCTTATCTAATGTTTATTATCTATGGTTCTGATTATTCATTGCTTATATTCTCTTTAGCATTTCATAAATATTGATTATATTATTGCGATAAACGACACAGTCCGTCGCTTTTTGAAAGTGTCGATCTAAAAAGCGACGGAAGTGACTGCGTCGCTTTTCCGTCGATTTTGACCAAAAAATTGACGCAGTCCGTCGCTTTTGGCCATCGTTTTTTTGGCTGTTTTTTAGTAGTGTGGTAGTTTAATCAATGCACTAGAATCTGAGTGTGGGAGCTACTAATAACCGACATAAAACCATGTGAGCGAAATGTGGAGTCTGATGTTACGCCCCATCGAGAGGACCGTATATACCTTGCCAGGAGTATAAAGGCAAGACAAGTGTAATGACCCGAGAGCACCCTCTAGTCGTTACCAGCGTATTCGACCTCTCGGAGGTCTTATACAAGCCCTTAGCATTCGTCATAGCATTTATCATAGAGAAATAGCGGAAAATTTAAAACTTTTTCATAATATAACACAAGACTTAAAAGTCACCTCATTTAAACCTTTAATAAAAAATCGGAGTACTACGTCTCAAGGTAGCCATCTTAAAACGTGACTATAACACAAGAGGGACACAACCCTTACAATACAAAAGAAATTACTATCTAGTACATAGAACTTAAGGAAACTCTTTAACATAAAGGTCCTTGAATCTTTAAGGACACACCCGAACTTGGGAATAGTAAGCCAAGCTCATGACTTCTAGGAGAGAACCTTTAGCCACCACCACCTACACTTGGTGTAAAAGATGAAGAAGAATGGTGTTAGTACAAGAATGCACTAAGTATGATAACCATGCAAAACATGCTTTTAAAAGGACATTTAATTGGAAACTATGCATCATGCCTTTTTAGAGAAACTTCAAGAACATTTAGTACATAGGCACAATATAAACCACATACATCATCATACACACGGAAACCATTCATAATAGCACATAGAGCCACTTATAACATTTTAGGCACATTCAATGCACACAATACATTACCTTCCTCTTTATCTTAACTCTTTTCCTCAAGCAAACCTTAGGGAATACTTGGTGCAATGTATTGCCTTAAGGTTACCAAAGGTGAACTTACATATAGCCTTCATCACTCCAACCACATATATTCATATAGTCATAAGCACACCATAGGACATAGTCTTCACATAGGCACCATCACCTAAGACAACCCCCAAGTCACACTAGTGCAATGTCCAAGTAGCATCCCATAATACTACTCACACCAAGTGTTCCTAGGAAGCCACCATAGACTATGCACATCATATTCAACAAGTCATAACATCTTCATTTAACATTAGACATAAGACCAACATACTTCATAACATCATGTAAGGACTCATTCATTTACTGCATCATTAGTCATAACCCATTGAGTTCATATCATGGGTAAACCACCCTCACAACCCATTCACAAGCTCACTTGTGCAATGTACACATGGAGTCCCATACCCCCACATATACAAAGGAAACCCATTAAGAAGTCATAAGTGTAATTCACATGCATAATCATACTTTATGTCTTGACATAAGTAAAGTCAACCTTAACATGCTTTCATATTAACATACATAGACCATAGTCTTCATTACATAAAGAGCCTAATCATAACCTCCCTTAGAGTACACTTGTGCAATGCATAAGTAGGGTCCATAGTCCTACCTACAATAAGTAACTCTTCAAGAAATCATCACTAGAGTTCATATTCTTATCTTAGTTCATTTCTTAACTTTCGGGAGACATTGCCATAACCGACATAGACCATGTGAGCTACATGGAATCCGATGTTCTACTCCCACACTGAAAAGAGAGGGTACTACTTGCCAAAGTAGGACCTACATACATAATAGCTATCTAGTGGATCCACTAAGCTAATACCTACGGGGGCACGTAGTTATGGAACAAGGAGATTGCTACTAGAAAACCTTGACTTACTAAGCGTGGAGGTTTCCATCTAATGAGACAACATCTATGTTGGGAACCCAAACTTGCTAAACGTGAAGCCCCCACTCTCATTTTTAATGTCCAGTCGGTGCTAAGCTCCAACTCCCTTTTAAAACATCTTTAAGACTTTATTTAACATTAGTTCATAATGTAGGCTTTAGGGACTTAATCCCTCATATCATATAGCTTAAAGGTTTCTAAGATGAGAATGCCCTTTCATCATATAACCTACATTATGTGAGAATGACCTTTCACATAATCATACCATATTCATAACATAGTCTAGTTTAGAGTACAATTGAGGACACCTTTCAAGAGACTCACTTTCACTAGATTATCATAAACCTTATTCATTTATTCATGTGTGTGTGCGTACATATGTGAGAAAGCCTTTCACATAAACACCTTTATACAACACATATTCATACCTTGCTAATCATACACTTTGCATGCATCATAAGATGTAAGGGTGCATATAAGAGTTTACCTTTCAATAGACACCGTAACACATCATATTCATAGCTATACATGTAGAGTATGTGTGTGTGTATATTGGTCCTCATAGTGACATATTAGCAACAACATTGATA
Source organism: Solanum verrucosum (assembly GCF_900185275.1). NCBI lineage: Eukaryota > Viridiplantae > Streptophyta > Magnoliopsida > Solanales > Solanaceae > Solanum > Solanum verrucosum. The sequence continues at coordinate 229,702 of NW_026019989.1, read as the reverse complement.
TTGAGTGTTCTTCCCTTAAAGGGATCACAACACCTTCACAATGTCCCAAATTCATGAGCAATTCACATATAAAGCCCTTAGGGATTCTAGACCACACACCCACAGTCCATCATAGGAGACACATTCAACATTGAATAGGTACTCCTAACATGTATATGATCAAACATTCATATAGAGGTCATATAGGTAGGGGTCATTCCACAATAGTACCTAACATAATCAATCATGTAGACCACACCTTATCCCTAACATTATCATTCACATTATACTCCTCATCATCAACATTCTTTAAACATCATGCTAGCACTGAGGATTTCATACAAAACTCTCATAGCATAACTTCATAAACATATGCATCATAATCATCAATTCACTTCACATATATTGCCTTCAAGGCCATGCTCTCAACATGCATAGATAGACAAGAAGTGAACACCTCCACCATAAATGGATCAAACCACACAACATCAATTCTCATACTATAGACTAGAAGTTAGGTCAACGTACTAATTCTCCAAGCCATGATCACCATGGATCAATCCTCAACAATTCATAATCAATTGACATAGATAGTAATAGGAATCAACAATGTAATTCAATATCATAGCCATATTCTAAGTACAATTCCATCAACAAAGGGATCAACCCATAACTTTTCCCATAAGGCCATAATCCTCAACTCATCAATATACAAACAATTCAACATGAATAAGTATAGATAATCATAAGAAACATCAATACAATCTAATCTAAACATAATTTCACCAATAGAGATCATATTCACAAAGACCCACATCATAGGCCAATTTTGAGAATTTGGAGATCATGGGTTCTTCAAGAATTCCTTTGAAAATTGTCTTAAAAACATTAATTCCACATTAATTCATCAATAGAATGATTTACAAAATCGTTTGACAAGGAACTCATGTTTAGATTGAAAATTGGGAATTTTGATCTTTGAATAACTTTTGAAAATCTTTGATAGAACTCCTTGAATGAGAGGTTATTCAAGAATCAAGAGTCACCATACCTTAATTATTGAATAACCATGAAATTGAAGAAGAAATCAGTTGAAAACCCATCTTCTAGCTTGAGCTTCATCAAGGTCTTCAATGGAGGTTTTGAGAAAATCTATTGTGAGAGGGAATGGTCAATTTGAAGAATGGGGTCTAATTTTAGGTTTTTGGGTTTTAACCAACTTAAAATACCCTAAAATAGGTAGAATAACTGTTTATAATAATTCCCCAAAGTACCTAAAATACTCCTCACTTAGTTGGACCTTTTTTAACAAGTCAAACTTGAGTTTTATTTTCGCAAATTTCATCGGGTATTTCTGGAAATTAAATTCGAGACAGTATAGTCCGAGACATGTCCGCGACGCGGACCAAACTTTTGGCCCTTGGTGGAGCTAGTCTGCGATGCGGACATGCTCCCTCCAAGCACAACTTCAAGCTGCCTTGGTAGCTTGCTTGGCCACGGATGGGGTCCTCCTTGAGGAACCTTAGGGTGGCACTCGAGGCATCATATTCGAACATTTTGACCCTAAAAACATTTATTAAGACACTAGGGTCACCTCCACTGATTTTAGACTCCAAATAACACATAAAAACATGAACAACATACTAGAACACACCAACACGTAAAAAACTAGTTTCCGAACGTCTTGGTCGTCCCTTGATGTTTGACTTCCAAACTCTTTAAAACTGACTAAAAAGGCTATTCGTCATTATTTTAACAAGTTATAAATGCATAAAACCCATGTGAGGCTCTACTTTATTTTGAGGGTCGTTACAACAAGTGTGATCACTAAATATGATTGCAATAGAGGGGACTTAACATACTGCGTAGTTCTGGGACTATGAGGGTGACTAACCCTAGTCCAACTCAGTATTAAGCTAATCCCAACTAGAATGTGTATAATACAACACAATTAAATTAAACTGGATAGCTCAAGATTCTGACATGCTAACTAAAAAATGCAACATTAAGTACTGATAATGAAACATTTGAAAACTGATGTATGTATATCTGTATAAACTGACCTAGCAAGTGTATTTCATGATCTAATAAAATCTACACAACTAGGGTTATGAATTTCATGTAAGAATTAAGCAACATATTTCCGAAAACGTAATATTCTAGAAACCCTAAGTCTAAACATAATAAAGGAATCTAAGAATCTAATTGAATTCTAGGGACCTAATGGGTGAAAGGAACCCACTGTGAAATCCCACATACCTGGTGACGAATTCCATGGAGAAATCTTTCAATTTTGGGGCTGGAACCGAGGGAAACTTGTTGCGTTCTTGGAGAGGGTTTGATTGATGCTTTCTCTCTTCTTTTGCTTGGTTTGATCGATTTCTTTGAGAATGAATTGGTTAGGGTAAAGTCTGATTAAGTTACTAAGCTAAAACTGACCAAAACAACGTAGTTTAGGGGTTAAACGATAAAGTTTAGGTGTCCAACACATAGGGAAAAGACCAAAAAACCGTTGACTTAAAAGTTGTCGGGGCCAATCGACGGGCCTAACCGATGGACGGTTGACTGACCTACGGTCCATCCTGGTCAGTCATCGACTTGCTTTTGAGAATGGCATTAGGGGTCTTGAACCACGGACCGTGGTCCCACCTACTGTCCGTAGGTTCTGGCATAGGTCCAGACATAACTGTATTTTCTGGGTTTCTCGGGAAAGGGTTGCATGTGGCCAACCATGGACCCCACCTACGGTCCGTAGGTGGGACCGTGTGGCACCTGCAACTTCTGAAATTCTGTATTTTGGTCTTTCAAGCATACTGGGTGTTACACATTGTATTACCTTTTTCTACTATGTTAACAAAAGTGAGAGAAGAGAAAGCTATTGTTGGTAAGGCTTTGTATAAAAAAAGAGTGAAATCAATCTGAGTGTTAATAGTGAAAAATTACACTCACCTCCTTACTCACATCAAAGGTTACAAAGGCTAGAAGAGAACACCCTTGCAATTCAAGGGGACTTGACCTAAGATCCATTTTTGGATCCTAACCAGTATAAAACATTTTGTGTCAAGTTTACTTTACGCACTTTCCAGCTTTCAGTATACTTCTTTGCAAACAGTAGTCGACTAATGATCTTCACAAGTCGGCCACTCAAAAAAAAACAACAATTGACCCTCTCTTGCACTTTCACAGACATCCGCATGTGTTATGTGTTAAACCCATTACAGCCAAACGATATGTTTTGGCTACTATAGTGAAATATTGTTAAGAGAACATATAACATAATATTAAAATTCAGCTCCAAAGAATGGCCATCATAGTGAAATGTTGATATAGAGGATGATGGTTGTGTTATGGTATCATTTAGCAGAATGAGCCCAAACTTTCAGCCAGAGGCGTTTGCAAGAGAGGGTCATCGGGTTCACGTGAACACATGCTTCCTTCCAAAATCATACATAGTAGTGTTATTTTTTATTCTTTTTTGTTAAATTTAAATGTATGAACCCACACTCGAAGTATCATTTAATGTGGCGATGATTGTGTGAACCTCTCGGTGAGGTTAGAAATTTGACTAAATATTAAGTAACTGATTGGTATACAAAACCAACAATTCGTTTATCACTTTCTGCAGCACAAATTTTGACTCAGCACTGAAAACAAATCCAATTAAAGGAAGATTTTCAACATGATGGAGGCCTGAATTTTCAGCATTCCAAGTCAAGTAGCTATCAGGTGAATACTTTTAAATCAAAAACATGAACAATACTGTAGAAATATAAGATTGTTAAATTCCCTTGAACAAAATTTAAAAAATCATTGACCAACCACCACCTCGCACCAACGATGAAGATGAGCTTTAAGTAATATAACACTTGTGATTTGGATGCAGCGGACTAATATCACAAAAACAAGAAGCAAAGTCTCCAGAAGTTTTTTCTCATTACTAAATATGGAGATAAATATAGTGACACACTCTATCCTTCTCTTTCTTCAAATACTCTTCTACTTGTGTTAGCAAAGCATGTGTACCACAATTTACCCGGGCAACTTAAAGTAATAACCAACTGTTTATAGAGAAAATTATAAAAATGAGTTGTACCTTCAACATATAATCCGAATAGGAATCTTCCACAATCCAACTTGAAGCTTTTCGAGTATCTCTAAGCATTGCATCTTCAAGGTCATTCACTAATACTCCATTTTCCCCTTCCAATTCAAACAAATACATCAAAAGAACATACTTTCATAAAGTTGTATCAATATGCTCACCCTCACATTGTTTTTCAATCTGATATCAACTAACTCTTAATCAGACCCTCATAAAGTACCAAATAGTATCACAAGACTTGGGGTCAATAAACTAGTTTAGGTATAAAATTCGCAAAATGGTGATAAATTAAGTTTTGTTTAACCTATTCCCTATGTACCAAAAGGACCTAAAATCACATGCACTTGTCATTTTATTTTTACAAAATTCCAATTTAATTTTAAAGAATATTAAACCCTAGTAACAAGAGATTAATTGGCAAGGGGACACTCCCAAAACTTAATTTGAGAAATAGCCACTTAACCTTTTTTTTTATTTAATTTTTAGGGTTAGGGTTAGAAAAAGTTAAAAAATGGGGTTGGGTTGTGGGATCATGGACCTTTTCATGGATAAAAATACAGGTATATAAATTATCACTTTCATCCCAATACTTCAACATTAAATAAATCCATCCCTCCAAAAAAATTAATTACAATCCCAAGGAATATAAAAAAATATTTAATAATATTAGGTAAATATTTTTCGAGGAAACCTCAGAACGTTCTCAAAGAACTCTTCATCTTCCATAAACATGCTTTACCGAAATCATCAACCTCCATAAAACTGATCATTCTCCAACAAAACTTCCATCTTCCAGTATTGAAAACATAAAGAAAAGTGACATCTTCCATCTGAGATAGTTGGTTTTTGAAGTGCCTTTCAAGACAATTGGTTGTTGAAGTAGTTGGATTTTGAAGTGATATTTAAGACAGTTGGATTATGTAAGTGTTACTTTTATTTTGATGGATATTGTTGCTAGTTATCGACTTTAAATTGTATATATAATGCATTGTCGTCTTACCATATGAGAAATACATCATTTTATTAATAGACTGTACTACTACATGAGTAAAAGATATAAGATTGTACTACTGCATCCCTGTTACACATTTCCAAAAAGCAACCACTAACAACAAACCATACAATATTATTTTTAGGCCTTTCTCTTTTTTATCAACCAATATCAACCTTTGTTTTAGTTGATCCCTATATAATTCGGTGTCTTTTAACAATCCTTTAAAGTGACCCCTCTGCTCTTCGGCTTCTTTGAATAAAGTCAATAGAAACCCCTATTTTCTTCAGAGTTTTGAAGCCTTTCTAATATATGAAATTTGGTAACGCCTTGAAAATTTGATGTCTCGAGTCCCGAACTCAATTTTGATGGGCTGATCGTTGATGAATCATTTTCAAGCTACTTAAAAAAAGAGCATACCCCAATTGCATAGTTAAAGAATTGTTGACCTGGGTTCGTATCGGTGTGTGACGTCCTCAACATAGATCAATTACCACAACAACAAATGTAAGACCTTTTTGCATTGGATGTTCGAGCTGCTTGAGACATAATTAAATGGGATGTTTAAGTATTTTAAAATATAATAATATGGAAGAGTTCATAAATCCTTCTTTTTATACACTAAAAAAGCAAATGTTATCGTTGAAAACTCACAATTTGTACTTTGTTACCGTTGTAAAATTTGGATAATTGACTATTGTTAGTGGTCAAAATATATAGATAATTAAGACAATCGATACTTTTTCATGTGCTTGGTTTAGATTGTACCAATGCCATCTACACTTCAACACTAATAAGGTATATAAGGATTAATATCATAATCCAAAAATGATCTATACTACACCTACTAGAATATGACGCTTATATATAGACCGTAACTAGTATAATTTAAAAGGGAGAATGATTAATTAATAATAAATTATATTATTAAAACTTATTCAATAAAATAAGTTTAAAAAAGTCATGTAAGGGTCAACATACATATTCAATGTAATGTGTGATAAATGATGTATGAGAAAGAGTTGTAGTTATAAAATCAACATATTCAATGTAATGTGTGAGAAAGAACAAGTATGAATGAGAGACTTCCTCAATATTCATTGAAATTTGTGACATATCTTACAAAAAATATGGATGGAGATGAGGAATTACAAAGAGAGACAGAATAAAAAAGAGAGAGAGAAAAGAGATTGGCAATCGCGACATTTGGGATTTAGGGTCTATAATGTTGAAGGGAAAATGGGGATTTAAAAGTTGGGGTTTCTTTTAACATTGGGGGTTTTTATTTATAAAAAATTTGTCATATCATATGGGAGAAAAGGGACCCATGCACCCCTTTTACATGTCTCTGAGACGACCTGTCATGTAGGAAAAGGATGCTTAAGTCGTTCAAATGTTGGTTTGTGAATGTGTTCAATAGGTATAACTAGGGGTGTCGAAATTAAATGAGCCCGAATATAGGTAATTCGTTTAGAATTTTATGGGTTGAGCTCAAGATAATTTGAATTGGGTCAATCTCAACTCATTCAAGTTTTAACCGTTTTTAAGAGAATCTACAAGTGAGCCAAATTTAATCTCAAACTTCAACCTATTTTAAGACTTTGTATTTGCATTAGTGTAATGTATGTTCCCATATTAAAGGTATCAATTACTATCTATATTATATCTTCTAGGATTTATCTATCCATTTATAAGTTATTATTTTATTTTCTTGAGTTGAAATTCAAATTGTGGTAGTAAAGTTTAAGCAATAATATGTTTAAATAATAATATGACCCAACCCGATTTTTAGCCCATTTGAACCCAAAGTAAATTTGGATGGGTCATGACCCAATTAGATTTATATTTCAACTCATTTTAATATCTCCAATTTCAACTCAATCCGCCTATTTAACACCTCTAGGTATAATTTATAGGTGAGGTGTTTAAGTGAATTATGCCAACAATTTTAAGGAAAAGCATATGAGTGAAGCCCTAACTTAATATGTCATACCTATTGTAACACCCCAAAAAATTCTAAGCTAAGGCCTGAACCATTCTTTAACTGCCTGTAAAATTGAATCGAGTGATCCTTAAGTTACTCATATGTGTAAATGTCATTACCTTGGTGTTCGAATGGATTTGGATATGATTTAAGGTAACAAAAACCCCTTAGCACAAAATTGAGTTGAAATCTTCATTTTCGATTAAGTTTTGACATAAGATTCTACTTTGTTCAACTTCAAACGATCATATCTTCTAGCACTTATTGAATTAAGTGGGCCTATGACCTACCAAATTAAAGGTCTTTGAATCCTCTTTCCAACGCAACCATGTTTATCTCATTTCATGGTCGGAGTAAAACGTATGACCGTTTTACCAAAGACTATAAAACCAGAGTTTTCTGAGTCTTAACGAAAACCCCAACAGACAGGCCATGGGTTGAAAAGAAACCCATCCTATCAGGCCGTCGGTAGAGTACTGGGGTCAACTTTTGGGACACAAATCCTACAGATCCAACCAATGGGTCATAGGGGAACCTACTGGCCGTCATTTGGACCCGTAAATGGACTTTTGAGGCTTAAAAACTCAACATAGAATCCAATTATCTCAAACTAAGGGAAGATTTATGTTTTATACATTTACGGATGAGTATATATATTATTGGGAGTAGTATGGAGCACCGATATTGGGGAGAGTTTAGAAAACTCACAACCCCATAAACCATGTACGCCAACATGGGTAAAAGATCATACGTTTTAGATGATTCCTTATTGGTTTTTAAGCATATTTTAGTGGATCCACTTAGTTGAGGTGTCTTATATCCTGGCAAGGTATAGGACAGTTTTGGCAGCGTGGGCGAGACGGTGTATCATCATGTATCTCATAGTGATGCGGTATCACGTTCATCTATGTTGAATTGTGTTTAATGAGGTATTCTATGTGTTGATCTAAAAAGTATGGATTGGTATTGGTCATTGTCTATCTTATGTTATATTTGACTTTTAACTATTCCGCCAATACTTTGAATTAGGACTTAGAGGGCTTTGAGGTGTAGACTAAAATAAGGTAACCTCTAGTAGCAACTTCTAGTCGAAACTTCGTTCCCTGTAGGATTGTTTAATATTACCTAGCTAGTAGATCTACTTTAGCAAAAGATGACATCTACGAATTCTATATTTTCAGGTAGTTTCCCCTTCTTTCTGTATGAGGTATATATCAGATTCAATGATATAACTCTCATGGTCTTATTGTCGGTTAAAGTTAAGATCCCACCAAATGATTATGTTTTCTTTAAAATATTTTCTTAGGTCCTTTATTTCAAATGCATTGAATATATCATATAATTTCCATGTTTTCATTCATTATACTTTTAAATGTCCAAATATTGATCATGATTTCTATGTTTTAAGTCGTTCATGCTATCATGCCCGTTTTTATGCATACTGCCCCATACTTAGTAAATTCCATTTACTATTGCATACTTGTGCCTACATTATCTCATAGATGTAGGGTCCGACGTTCCTACCTGGCACACTCGCGGCTACACATCTATTGAGTGCTTCAAGTGATTGGTGAGTTCTTATGTTCCGAGGACCGAGAAACTTTATAGTATTATGCCATCTCTATTTTCACACTATGTATGTGATGTATGGGGTATGTCCCAATCACTTTTCTTATGAGGTATTGGATGACTTATGGATACTTATGTTATACTTCCGCATTGTCAAACTCTTTTGAAATATGAAATGCTATTTTTGAATTTCTTTATTCTATTATATTTTTTATGTATGCTAACTTTCTTGTGTAGGGCATCTCAGGTTTCTATACTCCATGTTACACCTAGGATACACTTTGAGTCATGATAATTGATGAGTCGGGGATTTTGATTCTTTTAGGGGTTGATATTCAGAGTTTTCGTGTCCTCAATGCCTATTTGATCCTCTAAACTGATGTTAAAATGCTAATTTGCAGTAATGAAGGAAAAATAGCAAGGCAAGGACATTATCGGGAAAAAAAGAGCCGAAAATCTGAAGAAAAGCAAGGCTGGCACTCGCTGAAGCCACTCAGCGAGTCACCGATTAGCTCTTCAGCTCGACAAAAGTAACAATAGGTCCTCCCATGGACAAGATCAACTGGGTGAGAAGATTGGTGTTTCGGCAAATCGTCGAACTGATCGGCGACGATAACTTTGATCGCTTAAAGTCATAGAAGAGAGGTGGTAAAAGGCCAAGACAAGAAGGAGATGGAAAGGAGCACTTGGCGCATCGACGACCTGGTTAGCGAAGCCTGACTTATTTCGGTGAGTGGCTCCGAAGGTAAAATTCTGGAAACGTATAAATGAAATTCAAAAGAAGAAAAAGCAGTTCTAGAGTTTTTGAGAGTTCCCACATTGTCCAGTTCTGGGATTTTTTTATCCCTAACACTATCTTTTAACTTTTTGAATATAGATTTTGGGTTAATTAATTTGCAATTCAATTTTAGAATTTTGAAGACTTATGGATTGTTGCCCAAGCTGATGGAAAACATAGTTGGTACCTTTTTCTCGCTTTTATTATGTGTGGCTAAAACCCTCATTCTTGGGGTGTGATTATGTGATTGAATGCTTTAATTAGCTTATGGGTGTTAGTATTTACTGATTTTGATTGTTGATTTGAAGTGGGTTCAATTTATAGTTGAGTTTTAATTGATGAATCATATATGCAAATACAATTCTAGCCTAGCATTCTATTCTTATGGATGTTCATATTTACTGATTTTGATTGTTTATTTGAAGTGGGTTCAATTGATAGTTGAGTTTTAATTGATAAATCGTATATGCAAATACAATTCTAGCCTAGCATTCTAAGCTTGCTTGAGAAAGAAGTTTTAGAGTTAAAACTATTGATTAATGATTGTAGTGATTGAGTTAGTGTAGACTTAGCTTGAGAAAGTGGACCTAAATACAATCCTACTAATCTAGCTTGAAAAAGTAGATTGATTGGGTATTGGGCTGTTTATATGTGTTATGTTTGTCGAGATTCGAGAGAAATCGCTTGATTCGTGATAGTTCATTTAGAAATTGCTATTACACCTAAAGCCTAGCCTACCCACTAAGATTCAACAATTTCTAGTTAATAATAATCACCAATTTTGCAAAATTGGCATTTAGTTGATCACACTCCCAATGACCCCTCTCTGGTTGTTTAATCCAGATAGTTCGTAGTTGTTAATTGTTCACTCAAATCCCACCATTTGACATTAATTGTCAACCCCTTTCCATTTACTTTAGTGTTTCGAAAATGTCTAAACTTACAAATGATTAGAACACCATTTTACTTTGTAATTGAATTCTTTAGCGCCTACACTTAGAATTGGATGAAATGTAGTTGAGCGTTATCAAAAATAACGTCGTTACTAGGGAGTGGTGTTTAGAATTCTTTTAGTGAATTTTGGTTGTGAATTAATTTTGTGGTAGTTGAAACAACTTATTTTTGTGCGTTGTTTGCTGCTCTTAAACGGGTGAAGAGATAAGTGTAAACGGGAGCAGTGCTAACCAACTTGGGCACAATGATGACATCGGTAACTTCCACGATTTCAATGAAGATCACTTGGGAAGTGCGGGTGATATTTGATTGCCTTTAATTGGAGGAAATAAAGTGTTTCAAGTTACTAGCACTACATTGCAGCTTGTAACACCCCGGAAACTAGTAAGTTGAACTAGAGAATTTTAGAGCTTTTTGTAAGAGTTTCAGAGTGTTGCATGAGGATTAAAATCAAAAGAAATGATTCCCGTACTTAGAAGGGAAGTTTTAGGGGATATACGTCAAGGTACGACAACCCAAGTGGTCCTTGAGGGGAACCCCAAACACAGTCCCTAAAGCTACATTATTTGGTGACCTACGGTTGCAACCTACTGGCTGTAGGTTGACCAACGCCCTGTAGGTGGGGGGTCGTGGGTCAAAGCCTGCGTAGGCCTGCAACCTTAAGCCACAGACCACACCCACGAATGGTGTAGTACGACCCGTCAACCGACCTTCGGTTCGTAGGTGGGGATCCGTAGGTCAACACACCTTTTTAGTTTAAGTTGTTAGTTAGGGGTTTTAGGGTTGAGTTAGTAATTAATTAGGGGTTAAGGTAGGTCAGTTAGTTATTTAACTAGCCACTTATATAAGCCTAATATAACCCTAAACTAATTCATTTAACTCACTCAAAAGAATCCCAAAATCCTCTCTCTAGAAGTGAAGAAGAAGAAGAAGAAGAAGAGAAGGGAAGAGGGCAGCATACTAGGTCTAATTTCCCCCATTTATTCAATATTGATTAAGGTATGTTTAGCTTATTCATCTATGGGTTCTTCCACCCATAGAGCCCCCATATGTTTTCCCCAATTTGTGAAGTCAAAAACCCAATTCTAGCTAGGGTTGTGCTTACATTGTGGGTAGGGTTTAGGTATGATTTCAATCTAGTGGATAATACCCAATTATGATTGATTTAGCTTTGTTAATGATATTATGATGAATTCATGTGATTTGTATAGTAAACCCTAGTCTAAATTGATGAATGTGATATTTGTGGGTTTATGCCATTAGAGGTGAAATTGAAGGTTCATGAGTAATCTTCCTAAATCAATGTCATGAGTAGTAATTGATAAAGATTAGAAATACCTAGACATGAATTGAACTAGACTCTATACTACATGATTGAACTTGACTTGTAAAGTTGAAATTGAACCTTTATGTTGAATTGTGACTAGAATCACCTAGTAACAAAGAATGTGATTGAATGTCTTGTAATCTAGGTTCATAACATGATTCTATGATCTAGAGTCATTGGGAATGAGGACTCATAGTCATGAATGTTGATCAATAGGGCTCTAGAGTGAAGATAACATGATAAACTTTAGATCCTAAGGCTCTAAAAGTAAAATCTACATGTGAACCCAAGGCCAATGAATAGGATTGTGTTGAGAGACCTTTACCTATTTAATTCACCTTATGAATCATAGATGGTAGGAAGTGATAGAATCACTTAAGTCATGATGATATCCTTGTCTAATGAAGAATTCTAGACATGATACTAAGTATCAATATGGAATTAACATGAAAGAGTCCTCACATAGTAATAGATCTAGGGTTGAAGGACTTCTCCTAACTAATTGAACCTAAGGCTAGAAAGCTTTTATACCTAGGTAATGGATAGTGATAGTTGCTCACATATGGTCTAAATGAGGTATTAGCATGGATTGGTTGTCAAGCACACCTTTCCATAAACTTGAGTCAAAGTTGAGAATTCATGATTATCTTGTGGGATTTTGCCTAGCACCGAGTGGATATTAAAATGATATGGAAGTTCCCACCTAGTTGAGTTTCGGATGTTATGGAGGTTCCCACCTAGTTAGTTTGGGCTTCCCACATGAGATCTCTCACCTAGAAGAGTATGGATTTCCCCAAGTGTGTCTCATGAGATGGAAGCCTCACCTAGTGGAGTTTGGATTTGTAGTAGCAATCTCCGTATCCCATAACTACATGCCCCGTAGGTAAGTTATCTAGTGGATCCGACTATGCTAACAAACAAGTCCTACCTTAGGCGAGTGGACAAATCCTATATGGTATGGGTAACACCTTGAGAGATCATGTGATAGCACATATGTTCTCATGTCGGTTAAGGCTATATCCCAATTATACAAGATTGGTAATGAACTAAGATTGTGCTAAATGTAGCATCTCCTAGAGTTCAAACCTGATGGGCTAAGATTTTGCATAAGGTAGCATCTCCTAGAGTCCAATTCAAGTAATGGTCTAAGATTATGCTTGAAGGAGCATCTCCTAGAGATTAAACTAAATGAACTAAGAGTATGCTTTAAGTTGTATCTCCTAGAGTTCAAGCATAATGCACTAAGATATACCTAGTGTAGTATCTCCTAGGGTTCAACCTTAATGAACTAAGATGCATTTAATGTATTATATCCTATGGTTCTAAGTAATGAGGGTCTAAGACAAGTTAGTGAAGAACCTCATAATGTTCAATAGTATAAATGGACTTAGATTTGCTTCTGTAGTGCCTCATAGAGTCTATAATGATATTGAACCTAGACATGTTGAAAGAACAATCTCATAGGGTCCAACTATACGATGAACTAAGACTATGCTTTAAGTAGCATCTCTAAGAGTTCAAGTTTAATGAACTTAGATTATGCTTTAAGTAGCATTTCCTAGAGTTCCAACCTGATGAACTAAGATGTACCTACTATAGTATCTATTTGGGTTCAAAACAAGAAGGGACTAAGATAGACTTAGTAAAGTGTCTCCTAGAGTCCGCATGCTTTAAGAAGAAGGCTAGTCCCTAATTAAGGAGCATGCGTATGATGACCTAAAGAAGTTCTTAGTATGAGTAGTAGTATGGTATGCTACTCATTCCTTGCACAAGTATGACTTAAGGTTACCTAATGAGTGTTGTCTTACATGAGTTATGCTTGATTTATTGTTACTATAAATGCCTTCCAAGATATGATTGACTAAAGGTGATAGTTCCCTTGTCTACATGCACTAACCCACTAGTGATACCAAAGAAGGGTGAATATGACTATGATAACTTCAAGGTTATGCTTAGTGTGAAGGGTAGTATGGGATGCCTTTCGTACATTGCACAAGTGTGCTTTGAGGTTACTTAGAAGTATGATGCCCTTATGGTGTAGAGAAGCTTAGAGACTTGACCATGTATATAGATTATGATTAAGATGACTAAAAAGGGATACTTGGCTTGGGTGGTATTGTGGGATGCTATTTGTGCTTTGCACTTGTATGCTTTTGAGGTTACTTGAGAATGATGTTGTTATGGTGTACATGACTAAGGATCAATTATGCTTATATGATTATGACTTATCTCCTATGCTCATTAGCTATGTCTTATGTTGACTTACATTTATATGATGCTTAAGTTGGAGATTATACTATGACTATGATGATTATGCTATGGCTATGATGATTATGTTATGACTATGTGATTATCTCTTATTCTTATGTCTTATGTTGACTAACCATTTTGAGATGATTTTTGATGTTGTGATAGCTTTCATACTTGGTACATTTTGTACTAACGCATATTGCCTAAATTCTAATCAAATGTAGGGTATTGGAGATTGATTTCATTTGGAGGCTAGGTTTCTAAGGTGAAAGAAGAGTTGAAGATCTTGATGCGTCCTCATAGCTTCGAGGACAAAACCCACCTTACCTTTTTGTCTTTTATTTTCATGTTGAGAATATTGTATGGGCTGTGTCCCAAGAGTTTATTCTAAAAGTTGTATTAGATGGTTTGAGACAAAGTATAGAAAGACTTCTGCTTGTTTTTATGAAAATGAATTTGATTGTGAAAGTTGTAAATTTTCCTGAATTTTCTATTTTTTTATGTTATGATTTGCTAAGGGCTTGTATGAGACCCCTTCAGGGTCAAGTACGCCATATTACGTCTTGTGGGTACCCCTGGGTCGTGACAAACTTGGTAATCAGAGCATAAGGTTTAGAATGGTTCTAGGATTGTCTCAAACCACGTCTAGTAGAGTCTTGTTCATAAATGTGAAGTGCGCCACATTTATGAATAAGAGTCTATTGGATGCTTAGGAAATCTCATTTCTTCATTCTCTAGGTCGTGCCATAGAGTTTGGCTTTAGTAGTCCCTTTTTTTAATCCGTGCCCTATGGTTTTTTTCAGGGTATGGCTAATACAAGGGCTAATGCTAGGTGAAATGAGGAAGGTGATGAGGAGCAAGAGGTTCCTCCCCAATTTCCACCACAAGCTCCTCCTCAAGTTTCTAATGATGAAGGGGCTATGAAAAATGCTGAAATAAAAGCGGATCTCCAAATATTAACTCAACTCATGACGATTCGAGCTCAAGTTGTCACACTCAAGCACAAGCTATAACGGCCCAAGCCAATCGAGATGTTGGGCCCCGGGTAAACCCAAATGTGAGTACCATGGCTTCAAGGTTGAGAGACCTCACAAGAATGAACCCTCCTATGTTCTTTGGTTCCAAAGTGGATGAAGACCTACAAAAGTTTGTGGAAGAGATCTACAAGATAGTTGATGCTATGGGGTGACTTCTAGTGAGAAAGCCGAACTAGCCGTCTATCAATTGAAGGATGTGGACCAAGTATGGTATACTCAATGGAAGGATAATAGGACCATAAGAGCGGGTCCCGTAAGTTGGGAAATGTTCAAGAAAGCATTCCTTGATTAGTTCTTTCCACGAGAAAAGAGGGAAGAAAAGGTGGAGGAATTTATCAACCTTCATCAAGGAGGTATGAGTTCTCAAGAATATTCTTTAAAATTCACCAAGTTGTCCAAATATGCTCCGTCTTTTTTGGTAGCAAATCCGAGAGATGAGATAAGTTAGTTTGTGACCGGAGTGTCCGAGTTGATTGAAGAAGAATGCCATGCGGCAATGATACATAGTGATATAGACATCTCACGTCTAATGGTTTATGTTCAATAAGTTGAGGGGACAAAGCTTAGGAAGGAGAGTAGGGAAGTTAAGAGACCTAGAACTGGTGATGGGGATTTCTCCAATGCTAGCTCCGATGGATATGGTCAACCTAGGACCCAACAAAAACTTTCCAACCAAGAGAGGGTGTCTAAACCAAAGCCTCTAATAGGGAGTAATAGTGAATCCATGTTGCTTAAGCCTACTTGCTCCAAGTGTGGAAGAAAGTATTAGGGTGAGTGTCTAGCCGGAAAGGAGGGGTGCTATGGTTGTGGTAGTGAGGGTCACAAGAAGAGAGATTGTCCAATCCTTAGGGATAAAAAGAGGGAGGCCAAGTCCAATGCTCCCAAGTAATCATAGATTTTATGCTCTCCAATCTAGAGAAGATCAAGAGTGATCTCCTCATGTCCTTTCCGGTATGTGCTTTATGCTTTAGTAAATTTCCAGATTTCTTGTCTTTTGTGACTTGTTATGTTGGACTTTGACGTTGTTTTTAGTCTACATGATGTTTAGAAAAGTTTGTGTAGGCTTACTCCCAAGGGGGAGATAGTGTGCCTATTTAGTAAGGTTATTGTGTATTTTTGTGTGGCCATGATTTCCTTATATACATGTTCATGGAAATGCTTAGGTCTTGTTAGAAATGACTTATATGCATTGTCTTCCTCATGTTGTAGTGCATTTGAGTAGATTTGGATATAGACTTCATGAGTTGAGTTATGAGCATGCCTTAGTTTGGAGTTGAAAGATTTCCTCCTTGAATAAATGCTTTTTGAGAGTAAATTGCATTTAGGCTCCATGAGGGACTATTGAGCATGTTTTAGTTAGAAGATGTTAGTTCTTCCTTGAAAATGAGTACAATACAGAATTTCATGCATTTTGGGTTGGTAGATGTAGTTCCTACCCCCTTGTGTTGTGTTGAATGAGTTTGGTTGAATTAAACTTTTCTTGCTTGATTGTGTGCATTTAGATGTATTGCATGCATAAGTGTTTAGAATCGTTATTCGAGGATGAAAGATCCCAAGAGGGAGATAATGTAACACCCCTGAAACTAGTAAGTCGAACTAGAGAGTTTTAGAGCTTTTCATAAGAGTTTTGGAGTTTTGTATGTGGATTAAAATCAAAAGAAATGATTCCCATACTTAGAAAGGAGGTTTTAGGGGCTATACGTCATGGTCCAACCCCCCAAGGACCACCCAAGGGGTTCTTGAGGGGGACCCCAAAAACAGTCCCTAAAGCTACATTTTTTGGTGACCTATGGTTGCAACCTACTGGCCATAGGTTACCCCACACCCCGTAGGTGGGGGTCGTGGATCAAGGCCTATAGCCGTAGACCACACCGATGAAGGGTTCAGTATGGCCCGTCAACCCACCTACGGTTCGTAGGTGGGGATCCTTAGGTCAACACAACTTTTTAGTTTAAGTTGTTAGTTAGGGGTTTGGGGGTTAATTTTGTAATTAATTAGGGGTTAAGGTAGGTCAGTTAGTTAGTTAATTAGCCACCTATATAAGCCTAATATAACTATAAACTAATTCATTTAACTCACTCATCAAAGAATGCCAAAATACTCTCCAAGAACCCTCTCTCAAGAAATTAAGAAGAAGAAGAAGAAGTGAAGGGAAGAGGGAAGGTATGTTTAGCTTATTCATCTATGGGTTCTTCCACCCAGAGAGCCCCCTAAGTTTCCCCCAATTTGTAAAGTCAAAAACCCAATTCTAGCTAGGGTTGTGCTTACATTGTGGGTACGGTTTTGGTATGATTCCAATCTAGTGTATAATACCCTATTATGATTCATTTGGATTTGCTCAATGATAATATGATGAATTGATGTGATTTATATGGTAAACCCAAGTCTAAATTGATGAATATGATATTTTTGGGTTTATGCCATTTGAGGTGAAATTGAAGGTTCATGAGTAGTAATTGATCAAGATTAGGAATACCTAGACATGAATTGAACTAGATTCTATACTACATGATTGATCTTGACTTGTTAAGTTGAAATTGAACCTTTAAGTTGAATTGTAACTAGAATTACCTAGTATCAAAGAATGTGATTGAATGTCCTGAATGTCCTGTAATCTAGGTTCATAACATGCTTCTATGATGTGGAATCATTTAGAATGAGGACTCATAGTCATGAATGTTGATCACTAGGGCTCTAGAGTGAAGCTAACATGCTTAACTTTAGATCCTAACGCTTTGAGAATAAAATCTACATGTGAACCCAAGGCCAATGAATAGCATTGTCTTGAGAGACCCTTACCTACTTAATTCACCTTATGAATCATAGATGGTAGGAAGTGGTAGAATCACCTAGGTCATGATGATATCCTTGTCTAATGAAGAATTCTAGACATGATAATAAGTATGAATATGGAATTAACATGAAAGAGTCCTCGCATGGTAATGGTTCTAGGGTTGAAGGACTTCTCCTAACTAATTGAACATAAGACTAGAAAGCTTTTATACCAAGGTCATGGATGGTGATAGTTGGTCACACATGGTCTAAAAGAGTTATTATCATGGATTGGTTGTCAAACACACCTTTCCATAAACTTGAGTTAAAGTAGAGACTTAATGATTATCTTGTGGGATTTATGCCTAGCACCGAGTGGATATTGAAATGAGATAGAAGTTCCTACCTAGTTGAGTTTGGCCTTTCACGGAGGTTCCCACCTAGTTAATTAGGGCTTCCCACATGGGATCTCTCACCTAGAAGAGTATGGATTTCCCCAAGCATGTCTCATGAGATGGAAGCCTCACCTAGTGGAGTTTGGGTTTCTAGAAGCAATCTCCATATCCCATAACTACATGCCCCATAGAAAAGTTACTAGTGGATCCGACTAAGCTAACAAACCGGTCCTACCTTAGGCAAGTGGACAAACTCTTGACGGTGTGGGTAACACCTTGAGAGATCATGTGATATCACATATGTTCTCATGTCGGTTAAGGCCATATCCCAATTAAACAAGATTGGTAATGAACTAAGATTGTGCTCAATGTAGCATCTCCTAGAGTTCAAACCTCATGGGCTAAGATTATGCATAAGGTAGCATCTCCTAGAGTCCAATGCATGTAATGGTCTAAGATTATGCTTGAAGGAGCATCTCCTAGAGATCACACTAAATGAACTAAAAGTATGTTTTAAATAGTATCTCCTAGAGTTCAAACATGATGAACTATGATATACCTAGTGTAGTATCTCCTACGGTTGAACCTTAATGAACTAAGATGTATTTAATGTAGTATATCCTAGGGTTCTAAGTAATGAGGGACTAAGACAAATTAGTAAAGAACCTCATAATGTTCAAAAGTAAAAATGGACTTAGATATGATTGTGTAGTGCCTCATAGAGTCCATAATGATAATGAACCTATACATGCTAAAAGAAGTATCTCATACGGTCCAACTTTATAACGAACTAAGATTATGCTTTAAGTAGCATCTCTAAGAGTTCAAGTTTAATGAACTTAGACTATGATTTAAGTAGCATTTCCTAGAGTTCCAACATGATGAACTAAGATGTACCTAGTATAGTTTATCTTAGGGTTCAAAACAATAATGGACTAAGATAGACTTATTAAAGTGTCTCCTAGAGTCTGCATTCTTTAAGAAGAGGGCTAGTCCCTAATTAAGGAACATGAGTATGATGACCTAAAGAAGTTCTTAGTATGAGTAGTAGTATTGGATGCTACTCATGCCTTGCACAAGTATGACTTAGGGTTACCTAATGACTGTTGTCTTACATGAGGTATGCTTGATGGATTGTTGCTATAGAAGCCTTCCAAGATATAATTGACTAAAGGTGATAGTTCCCTTGTCTACATGAAGTAAGCCACTAGTGATACCAAAGGAGGGTGAATATGACTATGATGACTTCAAGGTTATGCTTAGTGTGAAGGGTAGTATGGGATGCCTTTCATACATTGCACAAGTGTGCTTTGAGGTTACCTAGAAGTATGATGCCTTTATGGTGTAGAGAATCTTAGAGACTTGACCATGTATAAAGATTATCATTAAGATGACTAAAAAGGGATACTTGGCTTGGGTGATATTGTGGGATTCAATTTGTGCTTTGCACTTGTATGCTTTTAAGGTTACTTGAGAATGGTGTTGTTATGGTGTACATGACTAAGGATCAATTATGCTTATATGATTATGACTTATCTCCTATGCTCATTAGCTATGTCTTATGTTGACTTACATTTATATGATGCTTATGTTGGAGATTATACTATGACTATGATGATTATGCTATGGCTATGATGATTATGTTATGACTGTGTGATTATCTCTTATGCTTTTGTTTTATGTTGACTAATCATTTTGATATGCTCTTATGATGTTGTGTTAGCTTTCATACTTGGTACATTTTGTACTAACGTATATGGCCTACATTCTAATCAAATATAGGGTATTGGGGATTGAGTTCATTTAAAGGCTAGGTTTCTAAGGTGCAAGAAGAGTTGAACATCTTGGTGAGTCCTCATAGCTTCGACGACAAAACCCACCTTACCTTTTTGTCTTTTATTTTCATGTTGAGACTATTGTATGGGTCGTGTCCCAAGAGTTTATTCTAGAAGTTGTATTAGATGGTTTGAGACAAAGTATAGAAAGACTTCCGCTTGTTTTTATGAAAATGACTTCAATTGTTAAAGTTTTAAATTTTCTCGTATTTTCTATTATCTTATGTTATGATATGCTAATGGCTTGTGTGAGACCCCTTCAGGGTCAAGTACACCATGTTACGTCTATGGGGTGCCCCTGGGTCGTGACACAACTGTTGTAAATGAAGGGTCTATTTGGAGGTCTAGCTACAGAGGATTCTCATGACCTCATCCAGAACTTTGTAGATGTGTGTGGGCCATTTTATTTCAAGAATATCACTCAAGAGTCGGTCCGACTTCGTTTGTTCCTCTTTTCTCTAATGGGGGAGTCAACAAAGTGGTTAACCAACTTACCAAGGGACTCAATTACGTTTTGAGAGGAGCACAGTGATGTGTTTTATGTAAGGTTTTTCGCACCCTCGAAGAAGGTGACATTGACAGACAATATTCAGAACCTTAGGCTAGTGGATGGTGAGCCAATTCATGAAACATGGTTGAGGTTTCAGAAATTTCTGCTCCAATGTCCATCTCATGGACTCCCAAACAATGTGTTGTTACAATACTTCTACCGGAGTCTAGATTATGTAAACAAGGGTGTGGCAGACTAGCTCGTTCGACGAGGAATAATGCAACAACTATTTGAAATAACATCTACTCTTCTTAATGAAATGACCAAAATCAACCATGCTTGGTACACTAGAGAATATCAAGTGTCTCATTTGAACTTCAGGATGACAAAGGAACAAATTGAAAAGGACCAAGAGTGGGATGTAAACATAGCAAATATGATGACCCAAATGGACCTATAATCAAAACACGTCATGGGAAGTGGTTCTAAGGCAGTGAATGTGATCAGAATTAATGGAGTGAATCCTGATGAAGCGCAATTTGAAGCTATGTACAATGAGAAAGTACATTTCCTAACAAATCAAAGAGGAGGTTTCTGTCCGAACTATCTAAGGCTGGGCGGGAAGCCAAGTTGGAATAGGGATCGTGATGACGGTGGGAGAGACCGAGATAGGGAATGGTGTGATCGTGGTACAAATTGGAGAAAGTGGGATGGTGACAAAGAATGATATGTACCTCCCCATGAGCGTCGAAAGACAAAGGAGCAAAGGGGTGATCTTGAAAATTTCCACACTGAAGATATGATTGCACGCATTTTCAACAAAGTGGAAGAATCGGACAAGGTGCTAAAGGAAATGAAATATGACGTCTCATCTCTGAACCAAACAATTGCCTCACATTCAGTATCAATTAAGCAGTTGGAAACACAAATGGGTCAAATCTCGACTCATTTAAACCAAAGACCAAAAGGAGGATTACCGAGTGATGTCATGGTTAACCAAATAAATGAATCTTGAAAGCGTGTCTTTGCCGTGCCATGAATTTAAATGAGGCTTTTCTTTGGAGGAAACCCAAGTTTTTAGTTTTTAATGTTGTTGTTTCAATAATAGTTGTTCGATGTGCAAGATGAAAATTTGGACATTTGGGAAAAGAGGTTATTAGGCAAGCTCAAGTACTGTTCAGTAACTCATTGAATAGGTCGGTGAGCCCGAACTTGACTGCCATTTTGACCAACTAAATGGTGGGAATTCTATAAACTTCGGTGGGCAAAAGCACCATTCGGCGCATCACCGAGTGGGTCGGTGACATAAGTTACATCATCTACTAGGGCGCGAACTAAAGATTCAAAAAGAGCCTTAACCATTTTAAATTCAAAATTCCCATTCATTTCACATCTTTCGACTCTTGCACTTTTACCTTTCACATTTAGATTGTATTTTTCTTGTTACTTTCGTGTGGAATTTCTCGGGGGAATTTTCCATTTTGCTTCCGTATTTGTTCACCTAGTGTTTGTTCTTATCTACTTTTGAGGTTGGTGTCCCAAACTTGGCTTGATTTTTAGTAGTTTGTGATGCATTCCCGTATTATTGTTTGATCTATTACATAATTTTGTGGATTTGATTGATTTTTAAGTGAGGGCCAATGTAGTATCATGTTTGCTTTTGTGTTTTAGCCCATAATTGTTAAAATTTGTGTTTAAACTGCTTGAACTTGTAAGGGTGAAGTGGTAATATGTTGGGTCTGGTGATGCTTGAGTAACCCGAATTGTACCAATCGATTGAATTTGCCCAATGATAGAGTGGGTGACATCATTCTTAAGGGAAAAATACGTTGATTCGTCAATTTCAGACAAATCGAGGGAAGTCTTAGTACCCCAGGGTCATTATTGAAATGGGTCTAAGTTTAATTGAATAGAATAATGCTTAAATTTCATTATCGTGGGTTGCGGTGGTTCACCAAGTGACCCCTCGATCGTTTTTGTTCTTCATTTTTGAAGATTTGATTATGTAACATTCGGCGATATTCATGAGCTCTCCGAATGTCTTTGCGATCTCCCTTTGCCAGCCCTAATTTAGTTAAATACTATGTAACTTTCGGCGAGCTACATTTAGGTCATTGAATGAGTTCGGCGAATCGCCGAAAGTCCATGGACCTCGCCAACTTGTGCTGATTTCTGTGATATCTTGTTCTGTATCTTTCGGTGAGCTCGACATAGCTCGTCGAACTAGTCAGTGAGTTTTCCTGCAAGTTTTAGACTTTGATATTTTTTGACATGTTTCTAACGTATCGGTTCATTCTGTGTTGTTTTGCAGATATGGCCAGACCCAATGTTTTCGGTAGAAACCAACCACCTTGGAAAAGAGCACGAGGTACAGTTATCAATAAGGGTGTTGCGCCCTCACGATATATACAATCCAAACTTCCTCTGACAGGGGGAAGAGCATATGGAAAGGCAAGGGTCTTGTGTAGCAACATCCGGATAAGGATAGTTCTGATAGCATGGGAATCTACGACACCTACCTCACCACTTCAGAGTCTGAAGGTGAGTAAAACTTAGGGTCTAGATCACCAGCATATATATCCGAGTCGAAGGATGATCAGACTCTTGAGTGGAAGTGAGATGAGTTGCGCTCGAAAGAGCTATATGATCCTATTAGGATAACTGTTACCCTACACCCCCTCCACCTCCTGAATAGATGAAAGAGCAGGTACCTCAGTGCCCCCGGTACATGCACCTCCACCTCAATCATTGAACAGACTCAAGGATGCTGGGTTGAGGACAGTTTCAGAAAAAACTATATTGTCTACAAATGGAGTGGTGGACAAGTATCTCGAAGTATGGAACACAATCAAGTTCCACAAGTTTTATAGATTACACAGCCCTGAGGCTCATATGTACGTTCCTCAGTTTGGTAGTTTTACATAGAGTATGGGAGGCTGGTTTCAAAGGAGAAGAAGAAGGTTATCTCATTCGCACCGGTTGATCAAGTCGTGGTGCGTGGAAATAGGGTGAAATATAGCATCACGAATTAATAAGTTGCTAGTGTGTACAATGAATGTGATCCACTTCTTGGTGGTTCAGATACAAAAGAAGACCCTTGATGACTGAAAGGGGTGGTTGGCTATTATGGTTTTCGACATCACACCACCATGGATCGACCCAGGAGTTTAGATTGAGAAGAAGATGTGAATATACCTGCATGGTATTGATTTGGGTTTATTATTAGCACATTGATGCCTTCTGAGAGAGAGCCCATACTCCGGCATCCTAAGGCGACATTGTTGGGATCCATCATTGACCCAGATAGACTGAATCTTGACGAGTCCGGGATTTGGATTCATTTAGGGCTTTATTTACCATGATTTAGTGTCCTCAAATGCTTATTTTATGCCAATAAATGATGTAAAATCCTTGATTTCCTGGTATATGGATTGAGCAACAAAACAAGGACACTAATTTGCAAAAAGGAACAAAGAGAGCTGAAAGAACGAAGAAATGCAAGCCTGGTGATCTCCAAGTTCACTTGGCGAGTCGTTGAGTGGCCATTTGACCGCCTAAAGTTCCAGTATGCTAAGCCCTGAAGGATAGAACCAAGTCACCAAGAGAAATGAGTAGTCAGCGGATCGCCGAGTGGTTCCGCGATGCAATGTTGGATTGCCCAAAGTTACAGACTCGGAGGATACTGAAGGCCAAGGCAGAAAGATGATGGAATTTCCCAAAGGACGGATTGCAAAGTGGATCGGCAAGCCCGACTTATTACGCCGAGTGGCTCTTCACAACATATTTTTGGCAACTATAAATACGTTTTTGAACATTTAGTTTAGAATCAAGTAGAAATTATTATTATTATTATTATTATTATTATTATTGATATTGAACTCTGAGTATTGAGACGAGGTTTCTCTAGTTTTTCCTAAGCTTTGGAGAATTGAAGTTTTTCACTTTTGAGAAATTGGAAGTGGGTCTTGGAGATTCTTCGAATTGGACCATTGTAAAAACGAAATCAAACTTACCTAGTTGATGGAAACTCAATTTGGTAATGATTTTTATCTTTTTTATGATGACTAGCTAAAACCCTAATTATTGGGGGGTGATTATGTGATTCTGGCTGATTTAGTTTATGGGTATTGCTAGTTGTTACCTTAAATTGTGTTTAGAAGTAAGTTCAATCATTAATTGTGATTTAAATTAAGAATTGAAGTTGCAAATGCAGTTCTACCTTTGTGTTTTTGGCTTGCTCGAGAGAGAGGTTTTAAAACCAATATTATTGATTGATGATCTGTGGGTATTGGGTTGTCATGGGTTTAGCTAGAGAGAGTGAATCTTAAACCTTATTCCACACATTCAGCTCGAGAGAGTGAATGGACTAAAGTGTAGGTTGTTCTTATTTTGCATGCTTGTCGATGTTCGAGAGAAATCGACTTGATTCGGGGTAAATTGTTCGAGAGAAAGTTTACTTCCTCTATAGTCTAGCTTACTTACAAATATCTAGTTGTTTTCTAATAGTTGCAATTACCCATCTGTCTATATCAACCTATAATCGAATCACATCCTAAGAACCCATCTCATTATTTTTATTTCGTATTGTTTTTCGATGTTGTAGTGGATAAATGAAACCAAAACCCCCTTATTTGACATTCGTGTCATCCCCTGATTTGAATTATGTTTTTATTCGATAATGTCTATTCCTATGACTGATTTGACCATGTTCACACTTTCCTATTAAATCTTAAACACGTACTGCTCCCTGTGGGATTCGACCCCAACTCATTTAGTTGTGTTATATATTGATTAGCGATCGTTGACACTAAGAATTGGATGAAGTATCTTTGAAAAGTTAAGTCAAAATGGCACCACTTCCGGGGAGTGGTGTTGGTTAAGATTCTTTTGGTTAAGTCGAATTTTGTTCTTTTTAGTCATAGTTGAATCTACTTACTTTTAGTTTTGGTTTGTGTCTTGCTGTTTATAGCAGATGAAATGAGTTTCAACGGAAGCAAGCAATGGTAGACAAGTGGGCCACCAAGATGACATCGGAAAGCTCAACAATGACAATGAGCCGAATGTTAATGACCCCCATCTAACGGGTTGAATTGGTGCCATTCGCTTGCCTCTAGTTAAAGAGAACGTTGTGTTCCACATTACAAGTACCATGTTGCAGCTCTTGCAATTGAAAGGTTTGTTTGGTGGGTTGGCTCATGAGGATCCCCATGAGCTTATCAGAAACTTTGTTGATGTTTGCGGGTCATTCTTCTTCAAGAACATATCACAAGAGTCTGTCCGGTTGAGGTTGTTCCCATTTTCTTTAATGGGAGAAGCATGTAAGTAGTTGGCTAAATTGCCAAGAAACTCCAAAACTTCGTGGGAGGAGCTTGTCACGTCAATGCAAGTGCGATTTTTCCCTCCTTCGAAGATGATGACACTTCGGGACAGCATCCAAAGATTCAAGCATTTGGAGGGTGAGCCAATTCATGAGACTTGGCTACGATTCAAAAAGTTGGTGTTGCAATGCTCAAATCATGCTTTGCCCGACAACGTTTTGCTGCAATATTTTTACCGAACCCTTGATTCGGTGAATAAGGGCGTAGTTGACCAACTTTCTCCGGGAGTTTTGATGCAACAACCTTACATTATAGCAGCCCAACTTTTGGATGGTATGACCACAATTAATCGGGCTTTGTACACCCGCGAAGATCGGGTCTCCCCACTCACGTTTAAATTGACCAAGGAGCAGCTTGAGAAAGATCATGAGAGGGACCAAAACATGGCAAAGATCATGACCCAACTTGACATTTTGTCCAAAAATTTCATGGTAGCGGATGCTAGGAGTGTCAATGATGTGGGTGTTGGGTGTGTTAATCCCGATGAGGCCAAGTTTGAAGCGTTGTACAACGAAGAAGTGAGCTTCCTAGCCAACCAAGGAGGTGGTTATCGTTCAAGGTACCCGAGGCAGGGTGGTAACCAAGGTTGGAATAGGGATGAAGGCTGGAAAGATCGTGATAGAGAGTAGAGGGATTGTAACCCCACTTCGAAAGAAAGAGACGGGGAGAATGATAGGTACATTCCTCCCCACGAGCGTCAAAAGGCCAAAGATGATGAGGTTGGCCGGTCTAAGGATATGCTTTCTCTTATTCTCAACAAGGTTGAGGGGTCCGATAAAATTTTGAAAGAAATGAAGAAAGAGATGTCGACCGTTAGCCTGACAGTTACTTCTCACTCCGTCTCTATCAAACAGTTGGAGACCCAGATGGGTCAAATTTTGTCTCATTTAAACCTGAGACAACAAGGGGGTTGCCTAGTGACACTATCGCCAACCCCAAGAATGAGGTTTAAGCGAGGACTTGTGTTGTTCCACGACGTTAACTAAGGCGTTGCTTGGGAGGCAACCCAAGTCTTATTTGCTTTCTTTTTGTTTTAGAAATAATCATGTGATGATTGTGCAGGTTAAACTGTGGAATGTGTTTGAAAAGTGCAAGTTGGCGAGCAAAAAGTCAAGTACGTGACTCACCAAAGAGGTTGGCGAGCCTGACTTGGTCCGTCGTTGGACTCAACAAATTCTAAAATTGGAGTCGGTAAAATTCAGCGGGCCCAGAAGTAAATCGGCATGTCGCCAAACGGGCCGGCGATCACGACTTTGTCCACCGTTTGGACCCCCACATTAACTGGAGGTCCAGTAAAACTCGGCGAGGTAAGTTCCCACTCGGTGTGTCGCCTAGCAGATCGGCTAGCAAAACTAATGTCGCCGAAAGGGCGAGAACTGGACGGTTTTAAAGGCCAAAGGTTCAATAGTTCAAACTCTTTCACATTCCCTCACTTTTTAACTTTCCAAAATCACACTCGCACTATATTTTTCCATATTTTTGCATTATTACCGTTTGTTAGTCATTCGTTGTGTGCTCCGAGATGGAATTCTTTTCCGTCTAGCTTTTCAAACTATTTATTCGGCATTAAAGGTTGTTTTCCAAACCCCGAACTTGTAATTAGCGGTTTTTACTCAATTGCAATTGTTTTGATCTTAGTGATGTGTGCTTGGCCTCTTTGAATCATAAATGTGTGCTTGTTTCCCTATTTTGAATTTGTAGTTTTGCCTATATTGCCTAATTGTTGATTTTCCAAAATTTCATGCTTAAAATTCATCGAAATCTTGTTGGGTTGTGTTTTGTTGTTGATGGGTCTAGTTGAGTGATGTTTGAGTAACCCACATTTGTGCCAAATGACGTGGTTTTCCCAATCATGGAGCGGTTGAGGTCATTCTTAAGGGCTAAAGTCTTCAAAATGGCCAAATTTGGCCAAATCCGGAGAAGTCTGAATATCCCGAGGGCATGGGTCTTATAGGTCTGAGTCTAATTTAACTAGTGTATGTTTTGATTTTTTGTTTGGGGTTGCGGGGTTTATTTTTGAAGTCGGGGTAAAAAACGGCGCGTTGGGCAGTTTGGTGAGCTAGGTCAAGCTTGCCGAACCACTCGGCGGTTCGCCGAATCCCCCTAGATCGCCTTTATTTTCAAGATAATATTGAGTTTTGGTTTTGTAACTTTCGGCGATTTGCCTGAGTTTGCTCGCCGAACGTCTTCTTTGATCGCCCTTTCTGCGCCCCTAACTCTTAAAATACACTGTAACTTTCGGAGTTGATGAGTAGGAGCTTGGTACCCGTGATGAAGTAGTATATGATGAGCTGGACGACATAGAAGGCGTGATGGTACAAACAACCATGGAGGCCTCTCTTAGAGACACATCGATAGTGGGCTCCAGTGGAGCGAAGGATGGCGATTGATTAATAGCGTTTCAAAGGCACTTCATCCAATACTAAGTGATAACGATCGTTAGTTAGTAATATAACCCAACTAGGTGAATTGGGGTCAAATCCCAAGGGTGTGGTACGTATTTAAGAATCAATAGAAAAGCATTCATATGCTCAACTCAATCAAAGGTACAAACATTTACGAATAAAAGCATGGTTCAAGTTTGGGTTGACACAAGTGTCAAATAACAGGGGGATTTGGTTTCAACTATCAGCTACAACAACAAATAACACGAAAATAACAAATATGGAGATGGATTCTTGGGATGTGATTGGATTATGGTCTAAGGTAGACAAATGGGTGGTTGCAATTAGTAGTGAATAAGGTAGACTATAGTGGGGATAAATTTTCTCTCGAATAATTTTCCCCGAATCAAATTGGTTTCTATCGAACACCAATAATCAGCAATTAAGAACAACCCACACTTTAGTCCATTTACTCTCTTGAGTTGAATGTGTGGAAAAGGTTTTAGGATTCACTATCTCGAGCTTAACCCATGACAACCCAATACCCACAGACCATCAAATCAGTAATCTTGGTTTTAAAACCTTTCTTTCGAGCAAGCCAAAAACACGTAGGTAGAGTTGCATTTGCAACTACAACCCTTTAGATTAAGCCACAATTACTGAATGAAATCACTTTTAAACAACATTTACACTATCAATTAACAATACCCAACATCTAAATCAATCCATAATCTCATAATCACACCCCAAGAATTGGGGCTTTAGCTAGACATCATAAAAAGATAAAAATTGTTACCAAATTGTGTTTCCATCAACTTGGTTGGATTAATTTTGTCTTTACAAAGGTCTAAGATGAAGAATCTTCAACACCCACTTCAAATTTCTCAGAAATGGAAATCTTCTAGTCTTCAAAGCTAAGGAAATATTGTCTCCATACTCTAAGTTCAAAACCATTAATTCTATTCTAAAACTCTGATATTGAATGATAGATACTAAACTGGATACTAAACTAAGAATTTAAAAACGTAGTTATAGTTGCCAAAAATGTTCTACGAAGGACCATTTGGCGCAATAAGTCAGGATCGCTAATCCACTCGGCGATCCGCCCTTTTGTCAATTCCATTGCCTTTGTGCTTTGGCCTTCAGCATCTTCAAGTTTTGTAACTTTGTGCGATATAGCACTGCATCGCGGAACCGTTCGGGGACTCGCTCATTGCTTCTTTCTATTGCCGACTTGATTTTCTCCTTCAGGGCTTGGCACACTGGAACATTAGGCAAGATCATGGCCATTCGGCGACTCGCCCAATCGTTTAGGCGACCCTCAGGCCTTCTTTTCTTCATTCTTTCAGTTGCCTTGTTCCTTTTTGCTCATTAGTGTCCATGCTTTGTTCGTCAATCCAAATACCTGAAAATCAAGGGTTTACATCAGTTATTGGAAAAAAATATGCATTTGAGGACACTAAATTTATTAAAATAAAGCCCGAAATGAGTCCAAATCTTGGACTCATCAACACCCCCTAGTTAAACTTTTGATGCCGATTAATAAAGATTGAAATGCTAGGCGGCAAAGTAATCCACTCTGAACACACAATCAACGACTAAACCTTTGGCGGGTGTGAATTTAGGATGATTGAAAATTAGGGAAAGTGAAAGAGTTGGAAGTTTAAACCTTTGGCTTGTTAAAAACAGTCCAGTTCTTGCTCATTCGGCGACATTAGTCGTGCTCGCCCACCCACTCGGCGACACGCCGAGTTGTCACTTACCTTGCCGAGTATTACAGGACCTCCAGTTAATGTGGGGATCCACACAATGGACTAGATCGCAATCGCCAACCTAGTCGGTGATTCAGCAAGTTTCTCCTGGGATCGCCGAGTTTTACAAACTCTAATTTAAAATTGTCTTCAGTCTAACGGCGGTCTAGGTCGGCTGCCACATTTCGGCATAAATATGGGATCAATTGCCACATTTCGGCATGCTAACTATTTAGGTTTGGGTTCCATGAGAGGACCAATGATTTGACATGAAATGTGAAGTTGGTCATTATTCGTAAATGTTAATTTATTGTATATGTTGATATATATGCACGTGGCTATAATATTGTTTGACTTGTTTATGTTGCACTAGTGGGATAGCCGCGTGATCCTACCAGTACACTGTGGTTGTGTACTGATCTGTAGTTGGTCGTATTTTTGTTGAGTACATGGCATCCTCACGCGACTATTGATAGACCTCACTTAGAAGATTAGAGATTGTCGCATCGAATTCAAGGGTGAGCGAATTCTTCGGGGCAGCCATGTAATTCTCTTTCGTCTATGTTCACCATTTCTAGACTTAGACATTTGTTTTAGTTAGTTGATTATTCATTAGATTTGGGGTTGCATCCCTTCTTGTTTAGACTTGTTGAACTTTAGACATTTTGGTACATTGACTTTCAGGTTCTAGGTATTAAATTTCTGCATTGGTTTAGTTAATTAACTTGCTTCCGTAACTTAATTGCCTTAGTATTTTTTAGTTGCTTAGTTTGATTGTAGTAGTGGTTCTCCCATCAGATGGTTAGTGTGGGTACCAATCATGACTGTCTGGGTCGTGAAAAAGTTGGTATCAGAGCCTAGGTTCGTTAATCTCGATGTACCAAAACGATTCTAATAGAGTCTCGCGAAATGGTACGGGGACGCCTTTACTTTTTTTCGAGAGGCTATAGGACTTTAGGAAATCTCTATTTTTCTCTTGTCTCCTTTTGTGCTATGACTTGATTCCAATTGGTATCTGGCGATTCAAATTGGTATCTATCCTCCTTCATTCTTCTGTTCGCAGATGGTTTATACTAGGTATAACGGTGTTAGGCCCGTAGCTATTGTCAATGCTCCAGCTGATGAATCTGCAGCGAGAGGTCGCAATCGAGGTAGAGGTAGAGGCCATGGAAGAGTAGCGCATCATGAAAATTAGGTATCCGTTGAGAATGTGCATGTGAATGAGAACCCTCATGTGCATAATGAGGAGATAGAGCAGAATGTGGATGTCGATGATGTTGAAGAGATTGGATAAGAGGAAGAGGTTCAGGCTGGAAATGCAGGTATTCCTCCTTTGGATCCGGTGTTAGCTCAACACATAATGTTCTTTTTGAAGGGGTTGGCTGGTCCTGGAGTCCTTCCATCTGCCCAAGCAACTCAGGCTCCTGCTAATCCCTCTGTTGCTAGCACTGTGCCCAAGACAGGTGGAATGGGAGGTAATGATGCATTCTTCCATCCTCTGTTGCGTTCTATTATGACTGGGAACGAGCATGATATGTTGACAAGTTTCTAAAGCTGAAGTCTCCGGTATTTCTTGGTTCGGAGACTGAAGATGCTTATGAGTTTATCTTAGACTGTTATGAGAGGCTGCATAAATTGGGCAATTTTCACCAACATGAGGTTGAGTTCGTATCTTTCCAACTTCAAGGTGAGGCCAAGCAGTGGTGGAGAGCTTATATGGAGTGCAGATCTTCTATTTTACCTCCATTTACTTGGACCCAATTTCATGCTCTATTTCTAGAAAAGTATGTGCCCAGAACTTTGAGCGATCGCAAGAGGGATAAATTTATGGCTTTAGAGCAAGGTGGTATGTCTGTGGCTGCTTATGAGGCCAAGTTCGATGCCTTACCCAGATATGCTACATAGTTGGTTACTACTGGGAAGGAGAGGATCCGATTGTTTATTAGAGGTTTGAATTCTGAGTTGCAAGTATTATCCGTTCATATGACATCTGCAGGGAGGAGTTTTAATGAGGTGACAAACTATGTTAAGAAAGTGGAGGGGGTGAGTCGAGACGTTCAAGCTAAGGCTTGGGCAACAAGGGCAAAGAATTCTAGTAACTTTCAAGGATCTTACTCTAAGGGATCTAGAAGGCCAACACTTGCAGCCAAGCCAATTCAGTCTACTATGCCCGCCTCTACATGTAACTATTCAGGAACCCCATCTCATAATTTTCAAGATAGTCAGAGTGTCGTGCCTTCGACCGGCACCAGACCATTTTTTTATCATACTTGCTACAACTGTGGTCAACCTGGCCATATGAGGAGAGATTGTCCCCACCCACGTGTGTTAGATTTCGCGCAGCAGCAGAATTCTAAAAAAGTGGTACCCACGGGGAATGGTAATAATGATAGAGGACGTCCACAAGGTGGGAAAGAAGGTAATCAGTGAGGTTGTGGAGGTAGAGGAAATGGTAATGGAGGTAGGGGTAACGCACAACCAGAAAGGTAAGTGGCTCGTCAAGAAGATAAAGCTCAATGTTATGCTTTCAGGCAAAAATGAGGCGGAGGCATCCGATGCAGTGATCACAAGTACTATTCTTGTATGTGACCAGATGGCTAAGATGTTATTCGATTCGGGTTCTACCTATTCGTATGTATCTCTAAGATTTTCCTCTTATTTTGAGATGATTTGTGATATACTTGATGCCCCCATTTGTGTTTCTATCCCTGTTGGAGAATCAGTCATAGTCACCCATGTCTATCGTGCTTGTCATATTATGTTTATAGGTTTTCAGACTTGGGCTTATTTACTGATTTTGGATATGATTGACTTTGACATAATCTTAGGCATGACTTGGTTGTCACCCTATTTTGTTGTTCTTAATTGTAATACTAAGTCTATGACTCTACAAATTCCGGGAAGGGAAAGATTAGAGTGGGAAGGGATGTACAAGCCTAAGCAAGCTAAGATTATATCCTCCATTCGGGCTAGTAAATTAGTAGAGCAGAGTTGTTTGACTTATTTGGCTCATGTTAGGGATGTTGAGATTGAGGGTCCTTCCGTTAGGTCTATTCCTGTTGTATCTGAATTTAGTGAAGTGTTTCCTAATGACTTTCCTGGTATGCCTCTGGATAGCGATATAGATTTTTGCATTGATCTGGAGCCTCGTACTCGTCCCATTTCTATCCCTCTATATCGCATGGGTCCAGCAGAATTAAGAGAGATTAAGGCTCAAATCCAAGCGCTCCTTGATAAGGGATTTATTTGCCCTAGTGCTTCCCCATGGGGTGCTCCAGTTTTATTTGTTAAGAAGCAGAATGGTAGTATGAGAACATGTATAGATTATCGGCAATTAAATAAGGTCACCCTTTCTTAGAATAGATGATCTCTTTGACCAATTACAAGGTGAAGCAGTTTTCTCAAAGATTGATCTAAGATCCGGTTATCATGAATTGAAAATTAGGCCAGAGGATGTGCCCAAGACGGTGTTTAGAACTCGTTATGGTTACTATGAGTTTTTGGTTATGTCTTTTGGTCTGACCAATGCGCCTGCAGCTTTCATGAGTTTGATGAATGGGGTGTTCAAGCCATTTCTTGATTCCTTTGTGATAGTCTTTATTGATGATATTTTAGTTTATTCAAAAAGTGAAGAAGAGCATGTCAACCATCTTCATACTGTTTTGGGTGTTCTTAGGGAACAAAAGTTATATTCTAAATTTTCAAAGTGTGAATTTTGGTTGAAATCAGTTGTATTTTTGGGTCATGTAGTGTGGTAGATCCTCAAAAGATTGAAGCGGTTAGGAATTGGGTTAGGCCTAGCTCTGTGACGAAAGTTAGGAGTTTTGTGGGACTCGCTAGCTATTATCGTCGATTTGTTAAGAATTTTGCTTCAATTGCTACTCACTTGACCAATTTGACCAAAAAAGAGATACCATTTGAATGGACTAAAAAATGTGAGGAGATCTTTCAAAGGCTCAAGACTTTCTTGATCACCGCTCCCATTCTAGCATTACTAGTGGAAGGTAAGGACTTTATAGTTTATTGTGATGCTTCTCATTCTGGATTGGGTGATGTGTTAATGAAGGATAAGAATGTTATAGCCTATGTGTCGCGCCAATTGAAGGTGCATGAAAGAAATTATCCAACCCATGATTTGGAGTTGGCGGCGGTAGTATTTGCTCTTAAGATCTGGCGGCATTATCTTTATGGTGTTAAGTGTGATGTGTTTACAAATTATTGTAGTTCGCAGCATGTGTTCACTCAAAAGGATATGAATTTATGACAGCGAAGATGGATGGAGGTACTTAAGGATTATGATGTGACCATTCAATACCATCCGGGTAAGGCTAATGTTGTGGTAGATGTTTTGAGTCGAAAGGCGGTAAGTAAGGGTAACTTAGCTTATTTGAGTGTAACCAAGGGACCTTTGGCCAAAGAAATTTAGACGTTAGAGTCTAACTTCATGCAATTGGGCATCTATGAAAGAGGCGGGGTGTTAGCTAGCATTGAAGTTAAGGCCATATTCATTGAGGAGATCAAGGCCAAACAATTTGAGGATGAAAATTTGAACTAACTCAAGCAGAAGATAGCGAATGGTAAGGCACAAGAGACCACTCTTGATGCAGATGGTGTACTCAGTATTAAGGGGAGAATTTATGTTCCTTGAGTTGATGACTTGATTTAAAATTGTTGGCAGAATCTCATGGTTTGCGATATTCTATTCATCTGGGTGTGACCAATATATATAGATATCTGAAACGAATTTATTTCTGGTCGGGCATAAAGAAATACATAGCGGAGTTTGATGAATGGGGTGTTTAAGCCATTTCTTGATTCCTTTGTGATAGTCTTTATTGATGATATTTTGGTTTATTTGAAAAGTGAAGAAGAGCATGCCAACCATCTTCATACTATTTTGGGTGTTCTTGGGGAAGAAAAGTTATATGCTAAATTTTTAAAGTGTGACTTTTAGTTGAACTCAGTTACATTTTTGGGGCATGTAGTGTCAAAAGAAGGTGTAATGGTAGATCCTCAAAAGATTGAAGCGGTTAGGAATTGGGTTTGGCCTA
Source organism: Solanum verrucosum (assembly GCF_900185275.1). NCBI lineage: Eukaryota > Viridiplantae > Streptophyta > Magnoliopsida > Solanales > Solanaceae > Solanum > Solanum verrucosum. The sequence continues at coordinate 194,675 of NW_026019989.1, read as the reverse complement.
GCTCTGTGACGAAAGTTAGGACTTTTGTGGGACTCACTCGCTAGCTATTATTGTCGATTTGTTAAGAATTTTGCTTCAATTGTTACTCACTTGACCAATTTGACCAAAAAAGAGATACCATTTGAATGTAATGAAAAATGTGAGGAGAGCTTTCAAAAGCTCAAGACTCTCTTGACCACCGCGCCCATTCTAGCATTACCGGAGGAAGTAAGGACTTTATAGTTTATTGTGCTGCTTCTAATTCTGGATTGGGCGTTGTGTTAATACAGGATAACAATGCTATAGCCTATGTGTCGCTCCAATTGAAGGTGTATGTGATAAATTATCCAACCCATGATTTGGAGTTGGCGACGGTAGTATTTGCTCTTCAGATCTGGCGGCATTATCTTTATAGTGTTAAGTGCGAAGTGTTTACAGATTATTGTAGTTTGCAGCATGTGTTCACTCAAAAGGAAGATGGATGGAGTTACTCAAGGATTATGATGTGACCATTCAATACCATCCGGGTAAGGCAAATATTGTGGCAGACGCTTTGAGTCGAAAGGCGGTAAGTAAGGGTAGCTTAGCCTATTTGAGTGTAACCAAGCGACCTTTGGCCAAAAAAATTCAGACCTTAGAGTCTAAGTTCATGTAGTTGAGCATCTCTGAAAGAAGCGGGGTGTTAGCTAGGATTGAAGTTAAGGCCACATTCATTGAGGAGATCAAGGCCAAACGATTTAAGGATGAAAATTTGAACGAACTCAAGGAGAAGATGGCGAATGGTAAAGCACAAGAGACCACTCTTGATGCGAATGGTGTACTCATTGTTAAGAGGAGAATTTGTGTTCCTCGAGTTGATGACTTGATTCAAAAATTGTTGGCAGAATCTCATGGTTCACGATATTCTATTCATCCGGGTGTGACCAAGATGAATAGAGATCTGAAACGAATTTATTGGTGATCGGGCATGAAGAAAGACATAGCAGAGTTTGTGGCTAAGTGTCAAAATTGTCAACAAGTGAAATATGAACATCAAAGGCATACAAGTTTACTTCAAAGAATGCCAATTCCAAAGTGGAAGTGGGACTGAATAGCCATGGATTTTATTGTTGGTCTTCCCAAGACTTTGGGGCAGTTTGATTCTATTTAGGTAGTGGTTGATAGATTGACTAAAGCAGCCCATTTCATTCCGGTAAGAATAGATTATAACACTGAAGAATTGGCTAAGGTGTACGTGAAAGAGATAGTGAGGTTGCATGGGGTGCCCCTTTCTATCATATCAGATCGTGGTACCCAATTCACTTCCAAGTTTTGGAGGAAATTGCATGATGAATTGGGCACACAACTCACTTTTAGTACAACATTTCATCCACAGACGGATGGATAATCTGAGAGGACTATTCAAGTATTGGAAGACATGTTGAGAGCATGTGTGATTGATTTTGGAGGGCATTGGGATAAATTTATACCTTTGTGTGAGTTGTCTTATAACAATAGTTATCACTCCAACATTAATATGGCACCATTTGACGCATTATATGGGAGTGGTTGTAGATCACCCATAGGTTGGTTTAAGGCTGGACATGTGAAACCATTGGGGGTTGATTTAGTGAAGGATGTTCAAGATAAGGTGAGGAGTATTCAAGATAAACTTCTAGTAGCCTAGAGTAGATAGAAGAAGTATGTGGATCATAAAGTAAGAGACATGGAATTTCATACTGGTGAGAACGTTCTTCTTAAGGTATCACCCATGAAAGGGGTGATGAGATTTGGTAAGAAGGGCAAGTTAAGTCTGGGGTATAGTGGTCCCTTTGAGGTTCTTGAATATGTAGGGTCGGTGGTGTATAGATTGGTTCTACCCCCTAATATATCCGGTGTTCATCCGATATTTTATATGTCTATGTTGAAGAGATATCAAGGTGACGGAGACTATATCATTAAGTGGGACTCAATTGTGCTAGACAAGGACCTCCAATATGAGGAAAAACCGATTGCTATTCTTGATCGTGATGTGCGTAAGTTGGGGACCAAGGAGATTAAGTCTGTGAAAGTTCAATGGAGGCATCGTCCAGTTGAGGAAGCTAATTGGGAAATCGAGAGGGACATGCGAGACAAGTGTCACGACCCAAGCCTAGGGCCTAGACGTGACATGGCGAATGAGGAACCCGAAAGAACCCCAAACAAGCCTCTCAAACTTGTCATCACACTTCATCGGTCGCGGAAGTACATTCAACATTAATTAACGGGAAATAGGGACTAACGGCAAACCATTTCAAAATGACATCATAGAACAAGAGTCAAGCTCATTTACAAAATACTTGTCCAACGCACACCTCTACATACATAGATAGGACGGGACCATGACATACTACCGGCTCCCCTTATAGTCAAAATACAATTGCAAGCTAAAGTCTCAAAACATAGGAGTAGGAAACATAACATAGCCCTCGAATCATTGAGGACTCACCAACAACTCGGATAAGCACCGTACTAGCCACGTGAATGGAGAGAAGGATCAAGAGTAGCTCCGGTCCGTACATGGTGACATCATGTAGGCAAAATATGCGTTAGTACTTGGAATGTACTAAGTATGCGGGGTGCAACACAACAATAGACAAGGACACAATCGAAATACAATAAATAGTTTCATAGGCATTATGAATAACAATATGAGGATGCATGATCAAAGTGAAGTCAAAACATGTTTAAGTAAATCTATACTAATAGTAGATATCATATGTGTATGCATGATCCAACCAATCTATAACCCCAACTTAGGATGGGGATGCCGTTCACACCCGGACACCCTGGTGGCAAGGTATAAACCTCTCACATGGTTGATGTTGGTCACACCCCAAGCATCCTAGGTGGTGAGATATAAACCTCTCATATGGTTGATGTTGGTCACACCCCAAGCATCCTAGGTGGTGAGATATAAACCTCTCACATGGTTGTCCGGTTCTTTTCCCCCGGACCGGGCATGGTCATGCAACACTTTATATAGGAAATTCCCATTAGGCTCTAATGCAATCTCACGTATGGAATGAACATATACACAAGCTTAGTTTGTCATCAACACATCTCTGGATTTCCATACATCTCATAACTCAAGCTTTAAAGCATCGATTCATCAATTCTCCATAGTTGGACATTTTGTCAAACACCTTGAAGGCATGTAATGGAATCAAAGAGCATGGAAAATAGGGTAGTAATTATGCAGCCAAACCAGTGAACAACCTACAACAACACCTTTTTAACACCCACAATACCACATGAAAATCTCCACATCCATTCCAAATTTAGGTTCAAGTTCTAGAGTCACAACATGCTCAAAACAATCACTTTTCATGTTTAAAATTCAATGTGTAGGAAATTATTACAAAGAACAAGACTAATTTATGAATCTTAACTTAAACCATGAATTAGTGAGTAGAATAGAGTCTAGGCACTATGGGTGGAAGGACCCATGAGTTCAACACCACATACCTTGAGTTTTTATGAAGGTCTTGAGAGTGTCTTCAATGGAAACTTGGAACTCGGAGCAAGAGTCTCTTCAATCTTGAGGAAGGTTTTGGATTAGGGTTCTTGAGAGAACTTGAGAGAAAATGTGTCTAAGTATGGGAGATGTGTTTTGGGAAATGTTTTAGAGATGGGAATTGAACTAATGGTATATAGGAAATAACATATGCCCTTTGGAAAAATGGTCCAACACTTAGAAAAAAAAATGAGGCGGGTGAACAGTAAAAACGCTCACTGGAAATTGTCTTTCCTGCCGGACAGATTTTACGAAAATGGGCATAACTTCTTCGTCCGAACTCCGAATGAGGTGAAACAAAGTGCGTTAGGTAGCTAACTCAAAGGGCTTTCCATGGATATGTTATTGGCCACACAATAATTTGTGTGCTAGGATATATGATCCTCCAAAATAGACCCTCGAAAAATGCTTCACTTGAAAATTTCGGATTTTGATACGGTTGCTCTAAAATTTGGGTTAGACCCATTTCCCACTCAATTTGACCCCCTAAACAAGAATATGAAGTCGGATTTTTGAAAAATGAAACGGATTTTTTTATATATAGCTAAACAAGTTTCCGGTAACTTCCGAAGCACATTTTTAAAAACTTTTTGGGTCATTTCAACAAGTATCCCCAATTGTTCATCGAATCAAGTACTACTTCATTCTTTCCTTAGCCTACTTTCCCTAAGTTTTGTCACTCAGGGATCAGTGATGAGTAAATTGGTATCTATTGTAACGACCGGGTTCCATCGTTATAGAAATTCTAACGGGGGGGAAATTGGGGCCGAAAAAAACTTTTTCGTAGTACTTGAATTTTCCAACCTTGTCTAGATTTGGAGGAAATCGGAGTCACCAAGGTGTAGGGAAATCTGGTAACAATAGGGTGGAGTAATTATAGTTTTGATTGCATGAGTGGTTAGATAACCTGTTAAGGAATCCGTACTGCTTGCATGGGACGCTGTGGCGGGTACGACGAGACTTAAAATTGTAGGGGAAGATGAATAGCTCACTTGTCCGAAAATGCCGCTCTGGCAGGACTTTATGTCGCTATGGCACCGCCACTACAACGGGATGAGGGTCGTTGTGGCGGGCCAGACGTGACTTAATGTCGTTACTAAACCCCTCAACGACCTTATTTGCCACTTTTTGACTTTTAGAGCTAAGGAACGAACCCCAGGAGATTTATACACATTTTTCACCATTCTTGAGGCTAAAGGTAAGCTTTTAACTCCCCGAATCCGTTTTCGATCCGTAGAATGTAATAGAAAATGGTTGAATATTGATTGGGGAGGGTGTTGTTGTAGATCTTATGGTGGAAACAACCCTAAATTCGGTAATTGAGATCATGGGTTTGATCTAGGGTTCATAGAATTGTTAGTAATTCGGGTAATTAGCGATTGTTTGTTGATTCCTGTGTTAATGTGATTGTTTGTAGACCAAGAACAAGCGGAACGAATCCGAAAAGGGAAATATCAAGTTTCTTAAGGTTTCAAGCTTGTTTCGAGGTAAGTGATGGTTGTGATTTTATGATTGTGTGATGTATGCTTCTTCTTGCTTCATTATGACACTTGTATATCTATGAATGTTGCAATGTTGATCACACTTGTTGTAAATGAGATAGAGAATTGATGAATGCCATGAAATCATGACTTAAATGTATGATCTTGTTGATGTACTGGTATTTGTGATTGTGGTGTGTGAATGGGATCGGATTGCCACATTTCGTATTACTAACATGGATCGATTGCCATGTTCCGGCATAATTATGGGCCACGTTCCGGCATGCTAACTGTTTGGGTTTGGGTTCCATGAGAGGACCAATTATTTGACATAAAATGTGAAGTTGTTCGTTGTTCATAAATTTTGATGATATTGTTTATGTTGATATGTATGCATGTGATTATAATGTTGTTTGACTTATTTATGTTGCACTAGTGGGATAGCCGCGTGATCCTACCAGTACACTGTGGTTGTGTACTGATCTGTAGTTGCTCGTATTTTTGTTGAGTACATGGCATTCTCACGCGACTATTGACAGAGTTCGCTTAGAAGATTAGAGATCGTCGCATCGAATTCAAGGGTGAGCCAATTCTTCGGGGCAGCCATGTAATTCTCTTTCGTCTATGTTCACCATTTCCAGACTTAGACATTTGTTTTAGTTAGTTGATTATTCATTAGATTTGGGGTTGCATCTCTTCTTGTTTAGACTTGTTGAACTTTAGATGTTTTGGTACATTAACTTTCAGGTTCTAAGTATTAAATTTTCGCATTTGTTTAGTTAATTAACTTGCTTCCGTAACTTGATTGTCTTAGTATTGTTTTAGTTGCTTAGTTTGGTTGTAGTAGTGGTTCTCCCACCGGATGGTTAGTGTGGGTGCCAATCACGACGGTCTGGGTCGTGACATGCTTCCATGATCACTCAAACATGTAGCCACGTCAATTATGGATAATATGCAACTCAAATTTCCAAAAAACATAGGCCTAGAGCTCTCACAATCGTGTTTTAAAATGGGGAAAAAGGCTAAAATTTGGATTTTATAACTCAACAATCTCGTCCCTAAAAAACATCTCGTGTCACTAAAAGCCTATTGTTCCATTGCTAAACATCTACACAAGAAAAACAAGATTTTGCTATTTTTCAAAGTCTCTCAATCGACCCTCGAGATTCGTTAGGGACCCAATAAAAATAAACTAGTTATGTTACCCCACTAAATTCAACTTTCTGGACAATACATAAAAATAAAAACTTACATATGAGGTTGTCCAAATGAAAAGTGGGTCCCACATCCAAGTTCTATTTTAAACTGAATTCTACAAGAAGGCTCAGAACAAAACCAGAACCTTGGGATCCACATGATAGCTCATTATTCACAAAACTCGACATTCTGAAAATAATGAAATCGTCAGAAATGCATTCTTCCTAGAGTTATATTAGAAATTGACAGTAAAAACTCTACAAGCTCTGAAACACAAAAACTTACACCTAACTCAGATGAACAACCTGGTGATTGAACTGTCAGTCCCAGCAAGTCATAAATAACTTGTAGTCGCAATAGAAAAGCTCAAAATCCAAAAAATATTGAAAAACAAAGGAAATGATCTGGAGTATCATTACATATGTGTAATGAAAGGTTTGTTTATCAATGAGTATGAAATAATAGTTGTTCAGGTGGAAGGCTAGACAGCATACAATGTATATTCCCTTTCCTGCTCTTATTATTTATTTATGCACGTGAGTTGATTGTTATGTCTTCAAGGAGTTGATGTAGATCTTTGAAATAAGGACATGATTATTTATCAAATAGAAAGAATTAAGATGTGCTAGTTGTCAAAAGAAACAAAGTAATTGCCCATATCTATTTGTCTTCACAAGCTATACCATATATTTAACAATTTGTCCAACAACATCCACAACCCAAGCTCAAGGCCTAATCAAGTTGGCACATATGGCTCGAGACCTCAACTCTCAATTGAGAGAGTTGGAAAAATTCATATAGTCCTTCATTCAAAATTGTTGGAAAACCCTATATTTCACAATAACACTAAATTATGCTAGCTTAACATCTAAGTTTGGGGAATTACTGCAAGCTTGCAACAACACAAATGCAATACATGAAAGAATCCAATCAACATTTTACTTATATACTATACTTATTGCGAGAATATCAGAAAGGAAAATTATTGTCACTTTACTAAATCAGAACACAAATACAATGCTTATTGAGGTTGAAGGACTCACAACATCTGGTTGTGGTCTTGTGGTTGTAATTAATCTTTAATTGTGGGATTTTAATGTTCATATT
>NW_026019989.1:0-187276 GCF_900185275.1 Solanum verrucosum | reverse complement strand
ATAGTGTGCAAAATAGACCATAATGGGGTGTGTAGTAGTAATTCCATACTTCAAGAGTTCATAAATAACCATAAGGACCCATAAACTTGAAGTAAAAATAGAGGATAAATGGTTGGACTTGTGGAAAGGAAGGTTTCCACAATCAAACCCACATACCTCAACTTTGGAGAATCCTTGATGAAGATTGGAATGGAGAATTGAAGCTTGAGATTGAGTCTTGAATCCGGAATTAGAGCTTGAGATCTTTGAATTTGGTTGAAGATCTTGGTGGAATTTTGGAGAGGGCTTAGAGAGTGTTTTTGAGTGTTTTGAAGTTAGAAAAAAATATGACTAAGTATGGGACATATTCCCTTTTTATAAAAAAAAACGCCCCAACACTTAGCCTAAAAAATAAGGCTTTAAAAAAAAAAAATAGCTTACTGGAAATTGCAAATCTGCATAGACAGGTTTTACGAAAATGGTCATAACTCCCTCATCCTAACTCGGAATGAGGTGAAACTAGGTGCGTTGGAAAGATAACTCAAAGGGCTTTAATTTAATAGGTAGTGGACCTTCCAGTTCATTGTGTGCTAAGAGATATGTCTCTTTAAAGTTAACCCTCCAAATCGCATTTTTTGCGATTTTCGAATTTTGATACGGTTACTCTAAAATTCGGGTTAGACCCATTTCCCACTCAATTTGACCCCCTGAATAAGAATATGAAGTCGAATTTCCAAAATTATGCACGGATTTTGAGATATATGGAAATTACAATTATAAGTGTTTCCGAAGCACATTTTCGGGGATTTTTGGGGTCGTTTCAGCCAAGTTGCCTTCAAGTTGATTTTTTGTATGCTCCACCTCCATCTAGAACAGTCAGATGTCTGGAGCCCATATTTTTCTATTTATATATGTTATAGTTGGGTATTTTGTGCCATATATTGACAACTCATAAGCTATGCAGATAAAAACTCATTAGAGGCTTCTTATACTACGTTTTGTTGCCCTTCTGTTATTTTTGAAAATTTTTGTTGCCCTTTTGAAATTTTTGAAAAAAAATTGTTGCTCTTTTGATTCCGGACTCTGCATATATGTTATAATTGAGTATTTTTTTCCCTATATTGACAACTCATAAGTTATGCAGATAAAAACTCATTATATGCTTCGTATACTAGGTATTGTACTAATTGTACACCTTTTTTTAGTAGGTTTTCCCGTTGATATGGATGATCTAGTATATGTATACAAACCTTGTTAGATATGTTGATGCTTATGAGTAGTTTCAATATAAGATATAGGGTAAATATTTAGCAGGTCCTCGTACGGATCCTCTATGTCCTCCCCCCGCTGGGTTGGGGGCATTGCAATTATATACTTGTAAAATGAAATGTCTGGCACATTAAAGAAGAGTATTCAACCTCTTTTACTATTAAAATGAAGCATAACAAAATCATGGTCCTCAAAAGAAGAATTTTTTTTGTTCCAATAGCCTTCATCATCACAACTATAAATTGGTTTAAAATATAAGTTAGAAAAATGATATTATTTTTACAGTTTATGCAACCTTTAAATAGGCAATGATTGTCACAAATGCTTATATATGTTGACTATTGGTCAATGACTAGTATGTCAAATGAATTTTTTGACTGCTCAAAATATTTGAAAATGTTAATACATAATTAAATACAATTGTCACCTATCTTTTGTTATTTCATTCAAATGTTAATCAAGATGGAAATCAATATATTCAACTAGTGTATTAGCAATGATGCAACACTTGAATTTTCATAAAAACACGTTAAGCTCATCTCACTTTTAACCAATAACCTCATATTTTACCTAGTATCAAACTTGTTTTAAATTATTTATTATCTGCTAAAGAAATATTCAAAAATTCTTTTATATGCTAAATAAATGTATTTAATATATTAAAAGGATAAATGCTTTAAGTAGAGATGATTTTGAATAAAGAGGCAAAAATAATAGACTTACTAGCCAGCCTTGACTGCAAAAGATAATTTTCAATATAGTTACTTTTGGTTATGATGTATGTTTATTTTATCCCCAAATAGGCTTTTTTTAAGGATTAGCACATAAGTACTACTATTACTACTACAAAAGACTAAATATTTAATTACTTCATTAATATTATTTTCCAAATACACAATTTATTGCATACTACGTCATTAATAATTTTATTATATGTAAAGCCTCCTAAATGTAACTTTTATTAGCAAAGATAGGTGAAAGACATCTTTGTTTTCACAGAGTTTGATGTGTAAAGGGGTCACGAAATAAAAGAAGTCCAGATATTTTTTCACCAATATGAATATTCTTTGGGGCTCTAATATGGAGGTTGGTAGTGATGTATTAAAATAACCATCATTTGATCGATGTTAACCAAAATTTACATTAATATGTAATAATTTTATCATATGATATTGAAATCTAGACACATTATAATGACCGGATTCCATCGTTATAGAAAAACCAACAGGAGAAAATTTTGGGTCGAAAAACTTTTTCGTAGTATCTTGAAATTTTCCAACCTACTCCAGATTTGGACGAAATTGGAGTCATAAAGGTGTAGGAAAATTTGGTAACCATCGAGTGAGTAAATTATGATTTTGATTGCATGAGTAGTTACATAACTCATTAAAGAACCCGTATGACTTTACGAAATTGAATTCGGGTGAGTAGAACTACCGAAATCGATCTTAGCGTAAAGGGTATTTTCTGATCGTCTTTGGTTAGAGGTGTGTTGTGAAATAGGAATTTTGGAATTCTTAATTTAGCTCACCGTCTCCTGTAACCCGCTTTGGCGCTGGGTTTTGCCGCTCTGGCGGAGCCGCTACAGTGGGGTGACGGTCGTTGTGGCGGGCTCGACGCGAATTAAAGTCATTAATAAACCCCTAAACGACCTTATTATGCACTTTTCGACTTTTAGAGCTAAAGAACGAACCCCAAGCGAATCCTACTCATTTTTTACCATTTTTCGATCCATAGAACGTAATAGAATGGGTGAATATTGATAGGGGAGGGTTATAAATTCTAAGGTGGAAAGAGCCCTAATTTGGATAATTAGGATCATGGGTTTGATCTAGGGTTTATAGAATTGTTATAGTTTTAGGTAATTAGCGATTGTTTGTTCATTCCCGTGTTGTATTGATTGTTTGTAGGCCAAGAACAAGCGGAACAAATTCGGAAAGGGAAGCATCAAGTTTCTTAGAGTTTCAAGCTTGTTTCGATGTAGGTGATGGTTGTGATTCTATGATTGTGTGATGTATGTTTGTTCTTGTTTCATTATGATACTTGTATATGTATGAATGTTGCAATGTTGATCACACTTGTTGTAAATGAGATAGATGAATTATCATTGCCATAAAATCATGACTTAAATGTATGATCTTGAGGATATACTTGTTTTTGTGATTGTGGTGTGTTGAATTGATTGGTTGTCACGTTCTGGCATACCTAACTAGGATCGGTTGTCACGTTCCGACATAAATATGAGATCGGTTGCCACGTTCCGGCATAACTATGGGATCGGTTGACACGTTTCGGCATGCTAACTGTTTGGGTTTGGGTTCCATGAGAGGACCAATGATGTGATATAAAATGTGAAAATGATCGTTGTTCGTAAATGTTTTTAATATTGTATATGTTGATATATATGCATGTGTCTATATTATTGTCTTGACTTGTTTATGTTGCACTAGTGGAATAGCCGCGTGATCCTACAAGTAAATTGTGGTTGTGTACTGATACTGCACTTGCTCTTATTTTTGTTGATTACATGGCATCTTCAAGCAGCTACTAACAAACCTCGCTTAGGTGATCAACGATCATTCCTACAAATTCAAGGGTTAGCCAATTCTTCCGGGCTGCCATGGGATTCTCTTTCATCTATGTCCACAATTTCCGGACTTAGAGAATTGTTTTAGTTAGTTGAGTAGTTCATTAGATTGGGGTTGTATCCGTTCTTGTTTAGACTTGATGAACTTTAGATGTTTTGGTACATTGACTTTCAGGTTCTAGGTTATTCTTCCGCATTGTTAGTTTATTATTGTTAGACTTTTGTTAGAGTTTATGGGAACTCTATTTTTCTTTCCTTAGTATTTGACTTAAATGCCTTAGTTATTGCTTTAGTTGCTTGGTTTGGATTGTAGTAGTGGTTCTCCCACCGGAGTGTTAGTGAGGGTACCAATCCCGATGGTCTGGGTCGTGACACATATATTGTATTCAACATAAATATTCGTTACGTCACTCCGTTTTCGGAGCTGAGCCAACTGATTCAGTGGTCTCCCTCTCTCCCTATACTTCGAACCAAGACTCTTCTTCAAAAAGTTTTTATTGTTTGAGAAAGTTTTAGTAATGAAGTTATTTTTTGATGAGTCACAGAGAGAGATTTGGGTGAGAAATTAAAAATAAAATTTGTTGAGTTCAAACACTTGATAAGACCATAGAAAATACTACAAAACATGGAAATTGGGTTCTACAAAAATAAAATTACACTTTAGCCGTTTACCTTATGTACTCAAGACATTTTATACACACACCAACCTATAAAATAAAGAACTATTTTTCTAAATAAATATATATAACCACACCCACCCCCACCCCCCCACACACGTCTATGTATATATAACCTACATGCATAAAGTTTCTAAGATAATTTAATAAATTGTAGTTTTTATGTTAATCTTGTCATTTATATTTTTATTTTGTTGTTCTCTTAGAACATTCACTAGTTTACGTATAAGACACATAACTTGTCATGTCACCATGAGATATTTACCAAATACATACCTATTAAGTAAAAATATCTATATAATCATCAAAACAGTTGAATTATCAAATTGGCATTCAATGCTTACTTTAAAAGGCTAAATATATATTTAGTCAAGAGTGAAGGACTATTTATAAATAAAATATAATTTTTGGAGGTAATTATTAAAACTTTTAAAAAGTGTAAGGTCTATTCTACTCTATAAAAGCTCCACTCTTCTTTCTTTATCCCTCAAAACCCTATATTTCACTTAGCCGCCACACTCCGTTTCTTTGGTATGTGAATGACCTTCATGAAGTTGTAGTTGTTAGTCAAAGGATATCGTTGAAGTGGTGAATGTCTTTTAAGGATGTATTTGAAGACGATTTCAAACTTGCATCCTAGTAAGATCAAAGACATCCACCATCTCCACGATTTCCTTCGGATAACAACCTACATGTTAATTCCATAAGCTTGCAACTTTACTTTAATCAGCTTTTACATGTTAATACTTTTAGTAAAATTCCTTGTTAAGTCTTTATGTGGTTTTGTATACAAGTGAATAATTTCACATTTTTATTTGAAAAAAACGTATTGAAAGGGATCTGGAGGAGTATATTAGGTTTTGTATAATGAAATGTACCATTCATTAAAGCTTTAAGTGTAGCCTTCTCATGTTGGTTAATTGTACACAATTGATTTAAAATACTTTTGTTTTTAATGAAATCATTGATAATGTGCTTTCCACGATTTTATACCATGTCAATAAATTTTATAAAACTCTCCTTGGTAGATGTTTGTTTTACATAATTTTCCTTTTAGGACAATCTACTACTTGTTCTAATGAGGCAATCAAATATTTAATCATTTTCAATCATTATATTCTCACTAACTGAACCTCATTGGAATTTGAACTGGTTAATGCTTATATTCTCCACAACTCAATCTCATTAGAATTTCATTCATAAAAAATCATTTAGCTGTTGAAAATATTTTTAAAATTATAGCTAGTAATATACATATGGTAAATAAAGTGAAAAACATAATTTCGAGATTACTTAAAAAATTTATTTGTCACGACCTAATTCTTCGATTTATGACGACACCTACTATAACCCACTAGTAGGTAAGTCAATTTGTACCTAGAACGACAAGTAATGAGTATAAGGGTAGAACTAAACAAAATTAACACTAAACAATAAAATAAGACTGAAGAGGAAGCAATCCAACACATATATACAAGAGAATCCCTCCGAGAACCTGGAAGTCAGAGGTACAGAGTTGTCTAAAACACGAGTAGAAGTCCCAAAAGTGGACCACAAACAATAAAGTCATCTAAAGATAAAGGACTAGTTAAACACACACACTATGTATACTGGTTTCTGGACACGTGTGTTGAACGTGTATTCTATGTTAATTAGTATAAAACTTTAAAATAATATATATAATATTTAAAAATATGTATCTATGATCAATTGATATATATCTAAATCGAAAAAAGTAAACTCAAAATAATGAACAATGAACCTATCTGAATGACTTGATTCTTGAATGCAAACTTATTAGATATCATATGTCGAACTTACTATGATGAACTAAACTTAATAAGGAAGTAGATTCATATACAATATATAATTGTCGATGTGTTGAAGCAATGCTAATGCTAACTATATGTGTTAGTCTTTCAAACACTTGCTTAACTCTACAATCCTTAATTAGATATTATTATAACAAAAGAAAATTAATTATTAACAATCTTCAATAGATAACTCAAACCATCTCTATAAATTTTGACATTAAGTTTATTTAGTAATTAGTTATGAGTATTAATTAGAGTCAAGATTTTTTATAGGTTAACCTTTTTCTCCCTCTTGTCTTTATGGGTAAACCCTGTTTTTTGAATAAAGTAATTTATATTTTGTTGTATTCCATGTGTTTTGATGATCCTCACAAACTCACACTACTAAAAAACTGCTAAAAAACGATGGACAGAAAAGCGACGGACGGCGTCGCTCCAAAATGTGACGCCATTTGCAACACTGTCCATCGCTTTTTAATAAAAATAATTATTTTTAAATTATTTTACAAAAAGCGACGGACGGTATCTCTTAGCCCGTCACTTTTTTCCGCGGATTTTTGCGCCAAATATATATAAAATTAATAACTATTCCTTCTCCTTTAAGGTTAGGGTTTTATTTATTATTAGAAAAAAAACAATTTGAGCTCTATTTGATTTTGTTAGTTATTTAATTGTAATTAGTTTATTGATTGTTAGTTTGAATTAGGGATTATTAGTTAGTGAGTGAATTGAAAATTTTAATGTTAGGGTTAGTTTGAATTAGGGTATCTTAGGATTTGTTTGAATTTGGTATTTCTTGAGTTAATTAGTTTGATTTTGGGATTGTAGGATTAGTTTGAATTGGGGTATTTAAGGAGTTGTTTGAATTTGGGTATTATTTGAGTTAGTTTGATTTTCGGATTTTAGGAATAACTAGAGTTTGGTTTATTATTGATATTTTAGGACTAATAGTTTGAATTTTGGATTAGGAATAGCTAGCTAGTTTGAATTTAGGATTTTAGCTCTAGTTAGATTTTGTGATTTTAGGACTAGTTTGAATTTGTGATTTTAAGACTAGTTTGAATTTGGAATTTAGGACTAGTTTGAATTATATTTGAGATTTTAGGACTACTAATAGTTTGAATTTGGGATTTTAGCAATAGTTTGATTTTTGAATTCTAGGAGTACTTTGAATTTGCGATTTTAATACTAGGTTGAATTTGGAATTTAGGACTAGTTTGAATTATATTTGATATTTTAGGACTAATAGTTTGAATTTGGAACACTAGCTAGCTAGTTTGAATTTGGAATTTTAGGGATTTGAATTACAACATAATTAGAACTTATTATTAATTATAACTTGAATTTACTATAAATTGAACTTAATTAGGAATATGAACTTGAAATGTTATTGACTTTAATTTATTAGAACTTAATTTTTATTCTTATTAGAACTTGGATTTTATTTGAACTTAATTAGAATTTTGTAGTACTTGAAAATCTTATTGACCTTAATTAATGTGAACTTAATATAAATTAATTAGAACTTTATTAAACTTACTTAATTTATAATAACATGAAAACTTAATTAGCAATTAAAATAAACTTAATTTTGAACTTAACTAGAACTTGAACTTAATTTGAACTTAATTAATTAGTATTAATTAATTAATTAAGCTAATACTTTGTAGATCTTGAACTAATTGAACTTAATTAGAATTTGAATTATAACTAATTATTGGATTTTCACTTTATATATAACTAATAACTTTTATAGTATGAACTTGAATTTAGAAATTGAACTTGAATATACTTTAGAAATTGAACTTGAACTTGAAGTTAGTCTTGAACTTGAATTTATAATTGATTAGAGCTTAATAATTAAACTTAATTAATACTTTGGACTTAATTTATAATAACTTTGACTTAATTAGAATTAACATAATTAATACTTTGGACTTAATTTATAATAACTTCGACTTAATTTATAATACTTTGAAATCTTAAACTTAATTAAAATTTATGAATTAATTAAGCTTGAACTTTGTAGATCCTGAAACGTGGTATTTATGAACTAATTAATTAGATATATAAGTAATAATAAATATAATTATTAAGTAATTATAAATATATATTAACAATATGATATGTGTAGTAAAATTATTATTAAATTTAATTTATAATATAATTGAATATCTATATTTTTGTAGATGGATCAACGTTTGTGGATGTATAATATGCATTATGAACCTGGTGCTGGTTTGAAACATGAGTTTATTGACGGTGTTAGAGATTTAATTGAACATAAAATGACTCTTGACATTTTGAAGAATAATGGATTGGCTAGGTGTCCTCGTAGTGCATGTAAGTGCTTAATTTTTTTTAAATCAGATACAATTATGGCTCATTTGTACCGTAATGGATTTAAGCCTAGATATTTTGTATGGATTGATCATGGAGAAAGAGATGGATTGGATGGTCTGTTTTATAATACGATGCTTGTGGATGAATATAATATGCTTGCACCACATGACCAAATTAGGGTTGAACATGATAGGGTTCATGAAATGATCAATGTTGCTTTTGGGGTTCACGGTGGGATGGAACCCAAACAATATTTTGATGAAGCTCCTAATGAAGAAGCAAGACGCTTCTAAGATCAATTAGAAGAGTCTAGTCGTCCACTATGTGAACCTTGTCAGTTGCGGTTAGAATAATAAAAATTAAATCAGATTGAAATGTTCCTAATGCAGCTATGGACTCAATGGTAGATCCTTTGGGTGAACTAGTTAATCAAGAGTTTAACATACCTAAGAACTTCTATCAGGCAAAGTGTTTGGTTTCCAAGTTAGGATTGACGTATGATAGAATTCATTGTTCTGTTAATGACTGTATGTTGTTTTACAAGACTAATAGTGACTTATAAAATTGTAAGTTTTGTGGACATGCTCGTTATAAGAGGACTCTGGCTGGAAAGATGGTCCCAATTAAGGAAATACATTATCTACCTGTTATTCCTAGGTTGAAGAGGTTGCATGCATCAATGAGGTCAACCCCCCATATGAGATGGCATCGTGAATATAGAAGGCCACCGGGTGTCTTGTCTCATCCATATGATGGTGAAGCATGGAAGCATTTTGATAATGTATATCCTTATTTTTCTAGTGAATCAAGAAATGTTAGATTGGGGTTGTGTGCAGATGGCTTCACACCATTTTCTAATGCTGCTTCGTCTTATTTATGCTGGCCGGTATTTCTTACTCTGTATAATCTTCCTCCTGAAATGTCCATGAGTAGTCCCTACATCTTTCTAAGTTGTGTTATTTCAGGTCCCCGTAATCCAAAAAGTTTGATTGATGTCTATCTAAGATGTGCTCAAACAATTGTGGTTTGGAGGCGTTTGACTTATGATATATCAACTAAGCAGAATTTCATTATATGTGCTTCTTTAATGTGGACTATTAATGATTTTCCTGCATATGGAATGTTGTCTGGTTGGATGACAGCTAGGAAGCTAGCATGTCCGTATTGCATGGAAAATAGTAAGGCATTCAATTTAAAGCCTGGGACAAAAAATACTTGGTTTGGTTGTCATCGTCAGTTCTTGCCAATGGACCATGAATTTAGAAAGATGAAAAATGCATTTAGGAAAAATAAGATTGAAAGTGACCCCTCACCTCCATTACTCATAGGGCATCAAATTTTGGAGAGAGTTTCTCAATTACATAAATTACAAAAGCTTCACCTTCTAGACTTCCTGGATATGGTGTTGAACATTATTGAACCAAACAAATCATATTTTGGGAGTTTCCGTATTGGAAGGACAATCTGCTATGACATAATCTTGATGTGATGCACATTGAAAAAAACTTATTTTGACAATTTGTTTAACGCAGTGATGGATGTTAAGGGTAAGACAAAAGACAATTCAAAGGCTAGAATTGACATAAAGGAATATTGTAGGAGAAAAGAGTTATGGCTGCAAGAATTACAAAATGGAAAAATAGTTAAGCCCAAAGCCAACTTTTCATTCACATTGGATGAGAAACGTGAAATTTGTTAGTGGGTTAAAATTTGAGGATGCAGGAGGGTTATGCTTCGAATTTAGGAAAGCAGACAGATATGAATGAAGGAAAATTGATAGGTATGAAAAGTCATGATAGTCATGTGTTCATGGAAATTTTAATTCTTATTGCTTTTTGCCATCTACCAGAAAGGATATGGAAACCAATCAAAGAGATAAATCTTTTTTAAAAAGATTTGTGTTCTCGAAAGTTGTCGGAGAGTAGTTTAGACAGGATGAAGCAAAATATTCTTGTTATTTTACTAAGTTGGACGATATATTTCCATGTGGTTTCTTTGATGTGATGGAACATCTTCCAATTCACCTTGTACAAGAGGCCAGCCTCGGAGATCCAGTTCAAACAAGATGGATGTATCCATTTGCGAGGTATCCATTTGAAATATTCACTAAGTTATATATAATCACCAAGTCTTTTATTAACATATATATATACATATATACATGCAGAAAAAATTGGCAGTTCCAAGCAAACAATTAAGCAAAGGGGAAAGATCGAATGATCAGTTGTTCAAGGTCATATTGGGAGAGAAACTAGTTATTTTTATTTTTATTAATTTGGTGATGATGTGTCATGTAGGAGAAACAGTCCTAATCGCAATGATGAAGGCAATATTGATCTTTCATTTCCACCGATATCAATTTTTAATCAAAATGGTCGAGGATCTAAAAAGTGTGAAATGCGAGACTTCACTGATATGAAAATGCAATCAGTTGTGACACATATTTTCATGAGTGATAATGAATGTTGAGGAAGAAATATCTGAGAATGAGGGAAATGATTCATTTGATGACGAAGAATAGGATGATAATGAAAATGAAACAACTGAGGAAGAATGCGAGAAAGATGGAATTGAAACAAGCAAGGAGGAATAGTGTAGAATAAAAACTAGTATATATGTAAGTTAGTGTATTTTGCTAATTTTATTTAATTTATGATTTTTACATATTATACATGTAAATTTGAATACAAGAATGAGATTAATATGATACATATATAAATTTTATTCATTAATTGTACATGTGATTTTGTTTATGTATACGGTAACTGCACTATGTATACATTAGTTCGTATTCATCGTGTATTCAGTGATTTGTATTCACATAATAAACTTGTATACTTTAATTTAAATTGAGATTGTAATTCATTGGTATACATTGAGTTGTATTCATCAAAATCAACATTCTGATTTTTTACGAAGATCTAACGAGAATCTTTCTTACCCATGAAATTGAGAACAAATATTTCAAAAAACTATTACCTGAATTTTCGCCAAAAAATGTTATAAAAACTTTAGTTCCACAAATCACGAAATTTCAAAATTAATGGGGCAAGAAATGCTACATAATTATATATTAAAAGAAATTATTGGAAGGATCAATAAATAAACATACAGTTATATCTGATTTGCATAGACAGAGTAAATTAAGGAGAATAAGAGAAAATTTAGAAGAGAAGCAAATATACATATGAAAAGGATTTTAGAAAGAAAACAAAAGAGGTTGAATAACCTAAATTTTCCCAAAAAAATCAATTCTACAAATCATGAAATTCACAATTAATTAGACAAGAATAAGATTATATATAAAGATGATTTTTAGAAGTATCCATGAAAAAACATATTGTTATATCTGATTTTCATAAACAGATTGAATTAAGGAGAATAATTGAAAATTAGGAAGAGAATCAAATATACGTATGAAAAGAATTCTGGAAAGAGAAAAAGGAGACAAAAAAGAGAAGAACTCTATTTTAAAACTGTTGACAAAATAATAATAATAATAAAAAAGATAAAATAGGGATAATAAAACAATAATTGTTTTTTCAAGAAAAAAAAAAGTAGCAATCAAACGTGTGATTGAGAAAAATAAGGAGGACAAAAATATATTTTTTAAAAAGAAAAGAAAAATAACAATTCAATGCCAAATTAATAAAACAAAATTTTTTTCTTGCTAAAATATTAAAAGTGGGCTATTTAGTGCTAATTTAGTCTATAGGGTGTCATGCTGTGTCATTTTGTCCGTAAAGTTATAGTGATTTCAAACATGAAAACAATAGTTAGTTTGCATTTTATTAGGAACAAATATATTTAATTTTTTTTTATTATTTAAAAAGAGCCCACTTCAAAAGTTTTTAACGTACAATAATTCTAAAAACTGTTTTAGTTTTTTTTTAAAAATTGTTATTTTTTTATTTAATAAATCTATAAATTAAATTGTTGTATTTATTATTTAATATATCTAAAAATTATTTGGTGCTGACATGTGGCACTATTTCCTCTCCTATTTATATATAGATAGAATGTGTTGGTGAGGTGGGGCGTTTCTTCTGCTGAGTGGTACACGTGGTGTTCTAAAGAAGATTGTGCGTGTTATTAACAGGAAATAGCAAGGAAATTTAGTGCAGTCCAACTCTAAAGTACACTTTATGTTGCCTTTTGTACTGTTTCTTGATGCAACGTACGTTCTTTTCAAACTGACATTTCTAAATATTGGTAAAGTAATAAATGATGATACGTAAAATCAAATCGAACTGACGAACCAAATCAAACTGAAAAAAAAAATGATTTGTGGTTTGGTTTGGTTGATTTGGCGGTTGAAAAAAAAACCCGACCACTCTTGGTTTGGTTTGGTTTTAAAAGGAAAAAAGTCAAACCGAACCCAAACCAAACCGACATAATATATATATACTTTGTTAATATATTTTTAGTTAGTTTATGGTTTTCAATGTTTATATATTTTATTTTAAATTTGGGCTTGTAAAATTTGTAAATATTTTATTTTGTATTAAGATCCAAAGTTACAATTATATTGTTATAGTTTTTCAAATTCGAAGTTAACAATTTACTTTGTAAATATTTCGTTTTGTATTCAGTTTGACTATATCCTTTAATCTTACTAATTTAACATAATGAACGTTGATATTTCAAAAAATATATATTTTGTACTCATGTGAATTTTATCGTTTTTACGAAAATTTCTATTCATTTAACATTTCTTAAGTTTAGCTTATCACACATGTAAGTGAAAATATATTTGATCTCTTTTTCAAACACTGTATAATTGTAAAAAAAAAAAAAACGAAAAAAAAAACCCAAAAGAATCGACTAAAATCGAAATCAAAAAAATCGACTTTGCGTGATTTGATTTGATTTTTAGATTTAATAAACCGACATAATTAATTTAAATGTTTTTTAATGAAAAATCAAACTAAACCGACCTATATAGGTCCTAATGATAATGTACTTACTACATATTTGTACCAAAAAAAAAAGGTTCCCTTTTGGGACCCTCCTCTCAAGATCTCTCTAACTTATTCTCTTTTTTCCTCTATTACGTACATAAAAGGAACTTTGACACTAGAGTATTCTTAGCAATTGAAATTTGAAAAAGAAAAGAAGAAAAAATATTCTCTCGGTTCACTTTTATTCATGCAATATTTTGAAAATTGTTTTTCATTTTTATTCGTCACTTTTAACATATCAAGAAATAACAGTAAGTTTATTTATGTTTTATCCTTACACTACATTAAAAATAATTTTTAGTGACAATTAATTAACGACAATAGAATAATTACTGCTAAATGTGTTTTTAGAGGCAATTAACACTCTTTGCAACTGTCCCTAAAATTTATAACGACATTGGATCCAATGATAATTAACTAATGTCAGTAAATGATTTAGCACAATAATATTTTTTGTTGATATGCATATTTATTGCCGCGAAAAACTATTTTTATTTTAGTGTTAACATTTGTTGCTTATTCCGCAAATTATTTTCTCAGACATTATACTAAAACATTAATTAATATAAATATTATAATAAAATACTCATAACAACTATTATTTCTTAAGGGATGTATAAAATCCAAAGTATTTAAAAAAAATCCAAAGTAAATAAATAAAAGTGAAAAAAAAGAATAATAAAATTACAAGAGGAAAATTAGTAACACAAATTGATTGTGGGTTTCGATATGAATCATTTGTTCTTAATGTGGTCTGTCTACAAGTAATAGCCTATATATAAATTGAAAACACTAAAAAATATACACTAAATATTTCCTATGTATATTAAATGTAGAAATAGATAGACGATGTTGCCTGATGACGCTTTCTCCCACTAAAAAATAGACAAACCTTGGTCAACATTTTTTGTTTTTTTAATGAAATAAGACGAAACTTGCTGTTAAATTAAATTTAGAAAATGAATAAAAAATTTTAGAATATGTTACCATATGAGAAGGCTTTTTTCTTTTAAAAATAAATAAATATTATTTGTTTAGTTTTTATAATGAAATTTCAACCAAATCTACTTGGCCTTGAGAACTATTCATCTTTTTTAGAATAGTTTTTCACTTTATTTAAAATTAATATTTGGTTGTAAAATTTTGAAGTCCAAGTCTATCCAACTTGGTGTTGGATTTTAAATTTGAAAAAGTAGCCTAAACTTGTTTTGTAGTTCCATCTTCATAAACTTCAGATAAAGTGTTCTCGTCTTTTCTTTGCAAAACGATAAGCAAATACAATTTCATTTACAATTTTAAGATAATAAATTTTAGATAAAATTTAATTTTTTTTTGAAATTTATAATCTAACACCTACTATATCGATTTTTTTTTTTCTTGTTATTCTCACTAGACATGCACACCTAGGCATGCATTTATAAATACTCCATACATGTATATAATAGAGACTTGTTCATTAAAGCATTAATTAATATATTTTTTAAAAAGGAAAAATCTTTTTTGCCAGAAAATTTGACCAGAATTTGATTGGTATTTTACCAATGTTATTTTATCTTTTTGAACATTTTTACCCTTTTAACTTTGATACCTTTTAATTAAAAAATGGAAAAAAAGATCAGTTTATTTTAAAATAAAAAAGATATTATAGATTTTTTAAATTTCTGGTCAAACTCTGATCAAATTTTCTGGCCATTTAGCATTACCCTTTTACAAAATATATCCCTCATCACTAAGGGGGCGTAAATCTAGGTCATTATTAACAACAACAATTTTTATATATTATTTTGTGCTTAGAATATACTCCCTATGTCCCTAATTACTTGTCTACTTTTAAATTGACACACCTATTAAGAAAACAATAATTTATATAGTGAGTTTACCATTTTACTCCTATTAATTATGAAGCGGATGAATTAAAAAAATAAGTTTTTAAAAAAGTTTTACCTTTTTCAAAGTAATTAATTAATGGTATAATAGATAAAAAAAAAATTGTCCTTTCTTGATTTGTCAAAATGGACAAGTAATTAATTAGGGACAGAGGAGTATCTAAAACATCTCCTTCTTGAAAATCCAACTCATTGATAAAAGTTTTCCAACCGTCTTCTGTAGACTTAAATAAGGAAACGCGGGAAAAAAAATTCACTTCTCTACATCGATTAAGTTTGACTTCAATTCATTTGTTTAAAAAAATTGTAGATTCCCCTAAAATATTTGAACCGAGCATGGAAAGAATCGATGTTAGTTATGAAATAAATAGTGTAGACACTTGTGACTCATCTTTAGTTTCAATTTATTTTTTTTAGTTTTAAATATTTATTTTTAAATATAATTTTTTAAAACTTTCATTTCACCTTTTAGTAGATTTTACTTGAGAAAATTGAAAACAAAAAGTATTTGTCATGATCCGAGCCTACACTCTGGACGTGGCCAGCACTCGAGAACCATTGTTGTTCTCCAAGCGAACCCTCATCATGGTTGACTACAAGCAGAAGACTAACTCAAGCATACACAAACATCATTGAAAGAAATGCTTAAAAAATGTTTACTGAATCTCAAATATCTCTGAATATATCAAGTATAAAACATAGTTTCAAATAAAACTGTCGAAACTGAAAGACTCTCCAAAACTGTCTATCTATGAAGTCTATACTGTATAAAGACAAGTGTCAGGATAAGACCCACGACACCTCAATAAAAAAAATACTACTAACAATTCATAAAAGATGAAGTCCTCTAGAAGTAAGGAAGTCTCACTCAAAGCTGACGAGCGGATGAAGTGATCTCAACAAAACTCTTGTTGAGGATCCAAGTACCTAAATATGCATCATAAAAGTTGCAGGTCGAATGTGTAACGACTTGGAAAGTGGTAAGATGAACTAGAGCCTAATCGTGAAGGTCAACGTCAAGGTACGTGTTAGACTTCGTAGTTGAAAGACCTTTTGAAGTTGGTTAAGGGTTGCAAGAGCATGTGTCAAGCCAAGGGGGAAAGACCTAAGCCAAAGGCCAAGGCTTCCCAACCTTGGCCAAGCACTGCCCCAAGTCCACGGACCACTTCACGGCCAGTGGTCTTGACCACGGTCCGTAGAAGTGGCCATGAAGAAGACAATTGGCCTTGAGTTGAGGCAAGGCCTTGAGGCTAAGTTGCTGCCTCAAGTCCACATACCACTTCACAGCTAGTGGTCTTGACCATGGTCCACAGAAGTGGCCGTGAAGATGCCTTAGCCTCATGAAGTTTGGCAAGTGAAAGGGAGTCATGGCCTAGAGGACCACGGGCACCACCACGGGCCGTGGGCCCCTTTCACGGACCATAGAAGTGAACTTGGTCCTTGATGGGGCTGCCCAAGTTAGGGATTTTAAAGTAATTTCTTATTTAAGTTGTAATGTTGTGGGGTCGTTTTAACTAGATATATATAGTTTCAAGTCTTTTAACACCTATTTTACCCCATTATTCAAAACACCCAAAGTTCTTCCTCTCAATATTTCTCTCTCTAACTCAAGGAAGAAGAAGAAGTGGGAGCTAGGGTTTGGATTCAAGGATTTCTTCATCAAATTTCTTGGGGAATCTTAGTAAAGGTATGGTGATCCTTCATCTAGGGTTAGCTTTCACCCTAGAGTTAATTTCAAAGAAGTTTTCAAAGTTTTCAAGTTCATGAAAAACCTAGGGTTTTACTCAATCCCATGGGTTCTTTCTTCAAACAATTTCAAATGGTTTCTAATGTCATATAATGATTGTATTGATGTTTAATTGATGATTTATGATGAAAATACTCTATGAACCCATGATTTCTCTCAATTCCTAAATTGTGCCTTTATGAAGTGGGTTTGTTGATTATGAAAGCTTATGATTGGAATATGTCTAAATTGCTTTGGGTTATTGCATTGTATCATCATCATCATCTATGCCTAATTATGGTGAATTATTAGTGAATTGAGGATTTGTGGTTATGGCCTTGAAAGGGCAAGTTTGACCTAATTGCTTGTTGTAGTAGAATTGTGTTAGAGATGTTGATCCACTTGAAAGGTGGAGGTGTTTAATTACTATGTATGATTATGATGTGAAGGATATGCATGTGGTTTCAATGATAAAATGATGATCGTGTATATCATGTATTGTGTTATTGTTGGTAGTATATTCTCAATTGACACTCATGAATGATGATGCTAGAATGTGAAGGATTTCTATGGTGAATGTTGAATCTAGAATTGGTAGGCTCATGCATCATTTTATTGTATAATGAGTGTGTCTTGACTTGATGAATATGAATCAATAGGCTATGACATTCCTTTCATAAATGAGTAATGAATGTGTTTTGACTTGATGTATATGAATTGATAGGCTTAAGGAATTCTTTTCATAAATGATCTAATGTAATGAAGACTCTTGAATCGATAGGCTTATAACATTCTTTTCCTAGTGAGTCAATGTACCATGAATCGATACGCTATGGCATTCCTTTCACGAGTATTTGCAGGTAATGAGGAACCATGAATCGATAGGCTTATGACATTCTTTTCATGAGGACTCTAGAGCTATCCTTGAATGTACCATGGATCGATAGGCTTATAGCATTCCTTCCTTGTGTAATGATGTAACTTGGGTTGATAGGCCTATGGCATTCCTCCCTAGTACACTATTGTAATGTGAATGAAATAATCTATGGGAATGTAGGCTAAGCACCGAGTGGATATGGTTAGATGGAAACTCTCCCAATGGTAGGTTAGAGTTCCAAGGAACATCTTACTATCCCATAACTATATGCCCACATATGATATTAGCTAGCGTATTTCATCCTAGCTAATGTTACCGTTCTACTTTAGGCAATTGGAACACCTATTTACGGTGTGGGGCTATATGACACCGAATTTCCATGACAAGCTCTCATGGTCTATGTCGGTTAAACGCTTATTCCCATCATGTAAGATGTGCATTATGGTTTCTTGAGAGGTTCTATGAAGTGTAGGTGGTAGTATGGGATGCCATCTATACATTGCACGAGTAGGCTTCAATAGGGTCATAGTGAGTTCTCTAAGTCTTAATGACTAATGTATGAAGGTCCTCTAAATGAAGTAATTGAAGAATGTTGACTCTTAAATGCTTAATGTGATGATGCATGCTATACTTGGGTTACATTATGAGTTATTTCCCCTTGTCATGTCTTATGAAATGTTATGTCTCTTATGTATGGATATTGTGTAAAGGTGAAAATGATGGAATGGTAAGTTCACTTTTGGTGACCTTAATGTGGTGCCTTGGTGTGGATGGTGGTATGGGACGCTATCCATGCATTGCATAAGGTATAACATGAGGGTTACTTAAGGTAAAGATAATGGTTTACATGATGATATTGTCTAAATGTGGTATTATGACTTGTATGATGATTATACTTGTATTGTTTCTCTTATGCTATTGTACATGATATTTCTAAAAAGTGGCATAATGCATGGTTTCCAACCAAAATGTCCCTTTCAAAGCATGTTTTTGCATGGTCATCATACTTAGTACAATTTTGTGTGCAAACCCATAATTCTCTTATTTTACTACAAGTTTAGGTTCCGACAAGTGATTGATTCTAGCTAGGATTGAAGTGCTTGGATTACTATTCCTCCAAGGCTAGAGTGGTACGTCCTCATAGATCGAGGACAATTGTCTTTTGAAGTTTATTTCTTTTTTCATGTAATAGACAATTCTAGTTCCTTTGATTGTAAAGGGCCGCATCGTTACTTTAGTTTCAAGTACATTGTTAAGATGGTCATGTGAGACTTAGACTTCCGTTGTATCTTTTGAAAGCTTTTGAATGAAGTTTTTGATAGTTGGATTTAAATAAGTTTTAAATTCCTTACTCTTTCTATATATCAAATGTTATGAATGCTAAGAGGCGTGTACGAGACCCCTTCGGGGTCAAGTACGTCGTGTCACATCCGGGGCCTAGACTTGGGTCGTGACAAACTTGGTATCAAAGCACAAGATTTTGGAAATGGTTTTCAGGGTTGATGTCTCACGAGCCATGTCTAGTAGAGTCTTGTTTATCGGTGTGAGTCACGACACATCTATGAGAGAGAGGCTATAAGACGTTAGAAAGTTACACTTTTTTCATATTCTTGAAGTCGTGCCTTAGAGTTTGGCTTTATAGATGTTCTTTTCCTAACCTTTCTCTTGTGTTTATAGGATATGAATACAAGGGCTAACCCAAGAGGGATGGAAGAAGAGATTGTGAATGAGGGAGTTCCTCCCCAAGGTCTTTAAGGTGACCAAGTTCCTCTAGGCAATCAAGGAAATCAAGTTCCGATGGATCCCCCAGCCATGACCAATGAAGAGATTAGGACGGATTTTCTAACCCTAGCTCAAGCCATGACGGCTCAAGCTAATCGAGATGTGGGGCCTAAGGTGAATGCTAATGAGAGTACCGTGGCCTCAAGGTTGAGAGACTTTGTGAGGATGAATCCTCCGATATTTCTTGATTCTAGAGTGGGAGAGGATCCCCAAGAATTCTTGGATGAAGTATATAAGATAGTCAATTCTATGGGGGTAACTTCTAGGGAGAAAGCGGAGTTGGCTTCCTATCAATTGAAAGAGGTTGCCCAAGTGTGGTTCACTCAATGGAAAAGCAATAGGCCTTTAGAAGTGGGTCCTATAGAATTGGAGGGGTTTAAGGGAGCATTCCTTGGTAGGTAGTTTCCCCGGGAGAAGAGGGAGTGTGAGGTTGAGGAGTTTATCAATCTTAAGCAAGAAAGCATGAGTGTGGAAGAGTACTCCTTGAAATTTACCCTCTTGTCTAAGTATGCTCCATCATTGGTGTCTAACCCTAGGGATAAGATGAGTAGGTCTGTGACGGGTATATCCGACCTAGTTGAGGAAGAGTGACGTACGACGATGCTCCATAATGACATGGACATTTCTAGACTTACGGTGTATGCTCAATCTATTGAGGAGTCCAAACTTAAGAGAAAGGGTAGGGAGTTGAAAAGGGGTAGGCCCGATGAGCGAGGTCAACCTAGGTTCAAGAAGAGAGCTCCTAACCAAGATTCTTCTAGTGCTTCTAAGGTTAATGAGGAGAAAAATGGTGTACCTCTATTTTCTAAACCTCTTTGCACCACTTGTAGGAAGAGGCATCATGGGAAGTGCCTAGCCGGTACTAGTGGGTGCTATGGTTGTGGAAAGCATGATCACCAAGTGAGAAATTGTCCTACTCTTATGGCTAGAAGAAGGGAGGCCAAACAAGCTTCTTATGTTGGCCCGGATCCTAATGCTCCAAAGAAGAATCGTTTTTATGTACTTCAAGCCAATGAGGGCAAATGAGCTAATCCGGATGAAGGTACCGGTAAGTGATAGTTCATTATAGTCATGAGTGTCTTGTTGAAGTTCCTATGTTGTTGTTCATGTTAGCCTTAGTTGGGTTTTCTCCTAAGTGGGGGATGGTATGTTGAATAGTAAGGTTGTTGAGAGTGTTGATATCCTTATCTCTTTCCTTCTATTCCTATTCAAGCTTGAGACCAAGAGTTCCTTGTAGCTTGTTTCATGTTTTGGAGTCTTATGTGAAAAAGAGTTCCCATAGTCTCCTTATGTTATGCATGTTTTGATGAAATTTATGTTCATTTGAGAAAATGAGTTTTCATGATTGTATTCCTCATGTTAAATATGCATCTATAATGAGTTATCTAAATGCTTCATGAGTTGACCTGTTGTATATGCTTAAATGTGTTGTTGAGAGAAAAAAATTGCATGATTTGCCTTATGATGTTATGACAAGCATGATGTGATTTGAAGAAGGAAGTTCCTCCTATGAAATGAGAAATGTTGTTGTTTGATGCATAGTGAGTTGGTAGATGTATTTCCTACTCCTTTTTATTGCATTGAGTTTATTGATGGAGTTGATATTTCCTCCTATGATTTTATGCATGTGTATTGATGTGTCATGATTGTTGGGCTGCTAGTCTTGAGTCGTTATTTCCTTAAAGTGTCATTCAAGGACGAATGTTCCTAAGTGGAGGATAATGTAACGACTCGGAAAATGGTAGGATGAACTAGAGCCTAATCGTGAGGGTCAATGTCAAGGTACGTGTTAGACTCCGTAGTTTGAAGACCTTTTGAAGTTGGTTAAGGGTTGCAAAGGTATGTGCCAAGCCAAGGTGGAAGGCCTAAGACAAAGGCCAAGGCTTCCCAACCTTGGCCAAGCACTGCCCCAAGTCCACGGATCACTTCACGGCCAGTGGTCTTGACCACGGTCCATAGAAGTAGCCGTTAAGAAGACTTGGCCTTGAGTTGAGGCAAGGCCTTGAGGCCAAGCTGCTGCCTCAAGTCCACGGACCATTTCACGGCCAGTGGTCTTGACCACAGACCGTAGAAGTGGCCGTGAAGATGCCTTGGCCTCATGAAATTTGGCAAGTGAAAGGGAGTCACTGCCTAGAGAACCACAGGCACCACCACGGGCTGTGGTCCCCTTTCAAGGACCGTAGAAGTGGACTTGGTCCCTGACGGGGCTGCCTAAGTTATGGGTTTTTAAGTAATTTCTTATTTAAGTTGTAATGTTGTGGGGTCATTTTAAATAGATATATATCATATATTTATTTATTTTTATTTTTATTTTTAATTTATTTTTTTAAGTCTTTTAACACCTATTTTACCCTATTATACAAAACACCCAAATCAAAAACCCCAAAGTTCTTCCTCTCTCAATATTCCTCTCTCTAACTCAAGGAAGAAGAAGAAGTGGGAGCTAGGGTTTGGATTCAAGACTTTCTTCATCAAATTTATTGGGGAATCTTAGTGAAGGTATGTTGATCCTTCATCTAGGGTTAACTTTCACCCTAGAGTCAATTTCAAAAAAGTTTTCAAAGTTTTCAAGTTCATGAAAAACCTAGGGTTTTACTCAATCTCATGTGTTCTTTCTTCAAACGATTTCAAATGGTTTCTAATATCATATAATGATTGTATTGATGTTTAATTGATGATATATGATGAAAATACTCCATGGACCTATGATTTCTCTCAATACCTAAATTGTGCCTTTATGAAATGGGTTTGTTGATTATGAAAGCTTATGATTGGAATATGTCTAAATTGCTTTGAGTTATTGAATTGTATCATCATCTATGCCTAATTATGGTGAATTGTTAGTGAATTGAGGATTTGTGGTTATGGCCTTGAAAGGGCAAGTTTGACCTAATTGCTTGTTGTAGTAGAATTGTGTTAGAGATTTTGATCCACTTGAAAGGTGGAGGTGTTTAATTACTATGTATGATTATGATGTGAAGGATATGCATGTGGTTTCAATGATAGAATGATGATCGTGTATATAATGTATTGTGTTATTGTTGGTAGTATATTCTCAATTGACACTCATGAATGATGATGCTAGAATGTGAAGGATTTCTATGGTGAATGTTGAATCTAGAATTGGTAGGCTCATGCATCCTTTTCTTGTATAATGAGTGTGTCTTGACTTGATGAATATGAATCAATAGGCTATGGCATTCCTTTCATATATGAGTAATGAATGTGTCTTGACTTGATGGATATGAATTGATAGGCTTAAGGCATTCTTTTCATTAATAATCTAATGTAATGAAGACTCTTGAATCGATAGGCTTATAGCATTATTTTCCTAGTGAGTCAATGTACCATGGATTGATAGGCTATGGCATTCCTTTCATGAGTATTTGCATGTAATGAGGAACCATGAATCGATAGGCTTATGACATTCTTTTCATGAGGACTCTAGAGCTATCCTTGAATGTACCATGGATCGATAGGCTTATAGCATTCCTTCCTTGTGTAATGATGTAACTTGGGTCGATAGGCCTATGGCATTCCTCCCTAGTACACTAATGTAATGTGAATGAAATAATCTATGGGAATGTAGGCTAAGCACCGAGTGGATATGGTTAGATGTAAACTCTCCCAATGTTAGGTTAGATTTCCAAGTAACATCTTACTATCCCATAACTATATGCCCACATAGGATATTAGCTAGCGGATTCCATCCGAGCTAATGCTACCATTCTACCTTAGGCAAGTGGAACACCTTTTTACAGTGTGGGGCTATATGAAACCGAATTTCTATGACAAACTCTCATGGTCTATGCCGGTTAAACGCTTATTCCCATCATGTGAGATGTGCATTATGGTTTCTTGAGAGGTTCTATGAAGTGTAGGTGGTAGTATGGGATGACATCTATACATTGCACGAGTAGGTTTTAATAGAGTCATAGTGAGTTTTCTAAGTCTTAATGACTAATATATGAAGGTCCTCTAAATGAAGGAATTGAAGAATGTTGACTCTTAAATGCTTAATGTGATGATGCATGCTATACTTGGGTTTCATTATGAGTTATTTCCCCTTGTCATGTCTTATGAAATGTTATGTCTCTTATGTATGTATATTGTTTAAAGGTGAAAAGGAAGGAATGATAAGTTTACTTTTGGTGACCTTAATGTGGTGCCTTGGTGTGGATGGTGGTATGGGACGCTATCCATTCATTGCATAAGGTATAGCATAAGGGTTACTTTAGGTGAAGGTCTAAGGTGAAGGTAATGGTTTACATGATGATAATGTCGAATTGTGGTATGATGACTTGTATGATGATTATACTTGTATTGCATGCCTCTTATGCTATTGTACATGATATTTCTAAAAAGTGGCATAATGCATGGTTTCCAACCAAAATGTACCTTTTAAAGCATGTTTTTGCATGGTCATCATACTTAATACATTTTTGTGAGCTAACCTATATTTCTCTTATTTTACTACAAGTGTAGGTTCCGGCAAGTGATTGATTCTAGCTAGGATTGAAGTGCTTGGATTACTATTCCTCCAAGGCTAGAGTGGTATGTCCTCATAGATCGAGGACAAGTGTCTTTTGAAGTTTATTTCTTTTTTCATGTAATAGACAATTCTAGTTCCTTTGATTGTATAGGGCCGTGTCGCTACTTTAGTTTCAAGTACATTGTTAAGATTGCCATGTGAGACTTAGACTTCCGTTATGTCTTTTGAATGATTTTGAATGAAGTTTTTGATAGTTGGATTTAAATAAATTTTAAATTCCTCACTCTTTCTATATATCGAATGTTATGAATACTAAGACGCTTGTACGAGATCCCTTCGGGGTCAAGTACGCCGTGTCTCATCCGGGGCCTAGTCTCAGGTCGTTACAGAATGACATCAGTACATTGAATATATTAGTATGTAAGATAGCTGAATAACAAATAATTGAACAGAAAGGACTGCAATAGATATAAATATGTACCCAACTGAATGTGAAGAAATAAAGGAGTGAAATCATTTAAACTTTATAAATACTTACTCTTCTCCAAACATAACATATTAAGTGATACAATAAAAATACACTTTTAACTCTATTTGGGATATTCTCTAACCGACAACAATCGCTATGAGCTATGTAATGATACATCGTCTTTCCCATGCTGTTAGAATTGTTCTATACTGTGTCGGGGTATAGAACCTCTCAACTAAGTAGATCCATGAGCAATAAGGATTCATCCAAAAGGTATGATCTTTATCCATATTGGAAGATATGGTTTATGAAGATTTTGAGTTCAGTGCTCAATATTACTCCTAATAATTTACTCATGCTCAAATGTATAAAACATACCCTTTCTCTGTTTTGAGGTAATTACTAAAAATAACCTCTTAAAAGAGGCAACTTCTTTGAAATATCTCTAAACTCATAAACTCTTTTTAGAAATTAAAGTTTATCTTTTCTCAATGTAAAAACGAAACATTTAGGAATATTTAGTTCCCTTATACTATTTCTTAATCATTTATAGAACTCTTCTCAAAACTCATCTTTGCTTTCTTAGAAAATTAGTTTAAGGCCATAAATGTTTGCTTTAAAAGATTCCCAAAAATTATAACTCAAAATAGGGATCATATTGAAATACAGACATGAACAAATCAACTCAAGGATCTCAATAACAATATAGAAAAACTTCAATACTCAGAAATCAAAAACTCAAAATTTAACGATACTACTTATCTCAAGAATACTCAAAATTTAAGAATTTAGGACTCATAATCAATAACTTAACTCAAATCAAGAATTTAGAGCTCAAAATCAATAACTTAAACCATATCAAGAATTCTCGAAACTAAGGGTATATCCCTAGATCAAACTTTTACTGACTGAATTGAGATGTAGGGTGTGGGGACGAATTCAATCCAACTCTATGAAGAGCCTTACATACGTTATACTCTCCAAATTCTTGAGAAAGATGAGATCATTGGATCAAAATATGAGAAGAATTTGTTTCTTGAACCTTTGAGGTGGATTTTCTTGAAAACATATGAATTTCATGAGTAGAAGATATTAATTGGTGTTTAGATGAAGAAAATAAGAAATTATATGGTCAAATATTACCTTGGATGATGGATGAACCTTGGAAGAAGGTAGTTTCTTGAAAACTTTCTCTCTAGGGTAAATGTATGAACTAGGAGGTGAACTATATTTTTTAAGGATTTTAAAAAGACACAGATGCCTGCACGCCCATGAGGAAAATGCCTCGGCCGCGCCAAAAGGTAGTAGTTGCTGCCTCGACGCACGCCCATGAGGAAAATGCCTCGGCCGCGCGGCCGGCGCGTAGTAAGATAGTGTCCAGTAAAATAGGCATTACTTCTTACTCCAAACTTCAATTGATGCAAACTTGGTGGAATTGGAAAGAAGATTCAAATACCTTTAATTTGATAGGTTATGGGATATGTATCTCTTCATATTCTAAGAGATATGGTTGTATTAAGTTGACTCAATAGAATTTTATATCAAAACTTAAACGGTGCGGAAGCTTCAACTCAATTTTGTTCTAGGAGATTCTTGTGACTTTAATTTATCTCCAAATTTATTCTCACACTAAATAATTGACCTTAACACCTAAGAACAATTTTAGAGTCATCAAATACGATCTTAATGTAAATGAAGAATGGTTCAGGTATTAGATTAGATTTTTTGGAGTGTTGCAGTATCGTGTTTTTTTATATTGCATTGTTTAACGAGAAAAAAGAAAATTACAAAAAAAAACATGTTCTTTGAATTTCCTTATATTTAATATTTAGGTAGTATTTTATTGTTGGTTATTTAAAAATAATAATCAAAAGGTCCGGCCCGATGGTTCACGCGGTAAATTTCATTCAATTTTTATCAAAAGCATATTCATGGGAGGGGGAGTATTCTACTCTTCCTCCATAAAGTTCTTGATCTTATCCAAAATTCATAAGGAAATTTTAGGAAGATTAGACCCTCTCACCCTCAACAAATAGACCACATTACACCCTAAACCTAGAACATAAAACAAAGGTATAATATACAAACATGAAGCTTATATATACAATGTAATTTAGTTTTAAAATAAAGTAAAACTAAAAAAACTTGAAAAACAGAACTGAAAATTAAAAAAAAACTAAAAAATAAAAAAATAAAATGCTATCATAGGGATTCGAACTGGTGACGTGAAGCTTAATTTCAGGGGGACTTGCCATATCGCAATCAATTTCTCCTTGTTAATGAGGGGGTTCAAAATATATATATAAAAAAAATACAAAAAATCTACCTTAATATACAATGTAATTTTTTGTCGAGGGGGTTCGTGTGAACTCCTTGGAACTCATGTGGGTCCGCCCCTGGGTCTAAAGGATGGATTTTAGGAGCCAGGTTATGCAGACATCCGACAAAAGCATTCTGGTCCAGAAGAGGGTCCTACTAATTTTGTAGTTCAGGTAACATTAAACTTAGTTTTTCACCCAAATGGTCCGTTAAGTTCCGCAATAGATCTTTTTCATCATTATCTTACGCTAGTCTGTTCATACACATTTCTTTAAGTTCGTTAAAATTACTCACAACTGGTCCAACATACAAAACATTAATGGTTTAGTTGGTTTTCACGTGATCAAGATCTAGAAAGCGATCTGATCGGGTCTTTTTCCCCAGACTTATCATACAAAAAATTGTTGTAAGCAGACATATTTTTTATTACCTTTCTTGTTTTCAGTTATATTTCAGTTGTAGCTTCATTTACTAAATGTGACTGATAGTCCCTAAAACACGAATAATGTAGGGAGAAGACATTCACGATATATGTTTATTCCTCATCTTCAACATCTATGTTAATGACTAATGGGAGATGACATTCATGGTATTGAAATTAGGGCTAATGGGTCTTCACATTGATTGGGTCGGATATAATACTAAATAGAAAGTAATTTTTTAATTATAATAAAAATATATACACATGGAGTCATGTAAGCGCCACGTAGACTAATAACACGATACAAACCGTCGTGATTGACACCCACACTAACCCTCCGATGGGAGAACCATTACTACAACCCAACTAACCATGAATCTACGCATTTAAAGATACGGAAGCAGGTTTAAATGCAGAAATAAAGTAGAGTTCCCATAAACTCCAAAAGCCTAACAACGAATTGCGGAATTAAATGCCTAGAACCTGAAACTCAATGTACCAAAACTCTAACAAGGAACCATAGTTTAAAGAAATATGTAACGACCCTAAAAATGAAATAGGAAGAACTAGAGCCTCACATGTGTATTGAAGTTGGTAACTTGATTAAATAATGTAAATCAGCTTTTTGAGTTTAGTTCAAAGAGATTTGGGGTCCGTAGATGCTGCCAGTTTTTGATATTTTAATTTTTAGTTGGGGCTTTGGGAATTAATTAGTTATTAGATTAAAGGCTTAGGGGGTCGGTTAGGAGTTAATTAAATGACTTATATAAGGTTTTAAGTCTTTTAACAAGTTATTTACTCTCTTTTCCCAAAATCAAAATCCCAAAGTCTTGCCTCTCTCTATATTTCTCTCTAACTCAAAGAAGAAGATGAAGTGGGAGCTAGGGTTGAGGATTTCATGGTGTTTCTTCTTCAATTTTCGTGGGGTTCATGAAGGTTAAGGTATGAGAATCTTTTATCCTTGATTCCTTTTCCATTCAAGGAGCCAAATCAAAGTGTTTTGAAAGCTCTTCAAAAACTCAATAAAGTCCTAATTTTGGTTCTAGCATGGGTTCTTGCATTAAATGATTTTTAATGATAATTTATGTTATTATTGATGTTTATTGACGGTTTTAAGAAAGAAAAGTCCATGAACCCATGTCTTTCCAAGTTTCCTAAATTTGGCTTATGAAGTGGGTTGAATGTTTATGATTGAATGATGATGGATATGCTTAGGTTGAGTTGAGTAGTTGATTTCTATTATTATCTATGTTTATCTATTGAGAATTGTTGAAGAATTGAGGAATGGTGATTGTGGCTTTGGAAAAGGGTAAGTTGACCTAACTTCATTGTTAATGTAGAATTGATATAGAATTGTGATAGATTGATGTGTGATCCACTTATGGTGGAGGTGTTTACTTATTGAATGTATTATGATTATGGCCTTGAAGGCATTATATGAGGAATTTAAGTGTTGACATGATATCATATATGTGAATGTGATGTAAAAGATTTGAATGAGAATCTAATGAAGTTAAGGTAATCATGTTGTGAATATAAATGTATTCATGGGATCCCAAGGTGAGCTTGAATAAAGTATTATTGTTTTGTGATTAAAAGTATGTTCTCTCTTAACACTTATGAATGAAGATGATGGAATGTGAAGTGCCTTATATTGTTGAATGTCATCTCTTGACTTGGTAGACTTAGGTGCTCTTCTTGATAAATGAAAATCTATGTTGAAAATAAATTGATAGGATATGACATTCCTTTCATACGTAAGTGATGAACTTTGTTTCTGAGCTGGGTAGTGCTTGGTAATTTATGCATATCTTGTTCTATAGAACTTCGTTTAGACTTAATAAATATGATTTGGAAAGCTAACTCGTATACCTACAACTCTTATGTTTATGTAAAACTCTAATTTAACTGTTATGGACACGAAATATGGGACGCAACATAGGGAAAGTTCTGCCCAGATTTTGGAAATTGAAGTCCTACATGATCAGCTATAGTGTTTTGAATATATCTTTTTGTACAAAATAAATTTTGCGATGATTCTTGTTTATTTGCAATGTTTAGAGATGTACCTACATATTTCATGAAGGTTATAAAGTTTAGTTTTGCTGTTTTCCTTTTCAAATCTAACTTGCGACTTGAGGTACCAGGCTGGACAAATTCACTGTTTTAGGAGCATAGTTGTATTTGTACATGCTAGGCTTACTTGTGATGATGATCCTATTTTACGTCAACATTACTGAGCTAATAGAAATTAAAGAAGTTATTTAATTGTATTTTTAAGGTTGTATATACTCGTGAACAAGTTGAGGACCTTGAAACGTTGGTTGATCTACGATCTAAACTCGCAAAATTGTGTTAGATTGGTTCTTTGCTAAAGCACTGAGTTTGTGTATAAACTTGTACTTGCACTCTTTTAACTACGAAAATATTTGAAAGTTGATCTTGGTTCCTTGGCTACCTCTTGTCACTTTGCATTGTTATGTTGGTATCCTTTAAGACGTTAAAGACGCTCATGTAACTCGCCCACTTGTATGGACTGTTTGATCACCTGACACTCTTGTTGGGACCTTGTCCTTCTTATGGCTGTGACTTTGTCACTATTGGCATGCCTCTTGATTCAGATCACTTGCCATCTTGACTCTGGATTTTTAGTCCGTCTTATGAATGAAATTTGTCCATTTTAAGTACGAATTAGAAAGCCATTTTTAATATGGTTCTTGGTTCTCTTGATTATTGGGCTTTGACCCTTCTTGATACCGGGCGTCGGGCCTTCTTGATACTTGCTTATGCTTGGTATGACGACATGATGTATACATTGGGCGAGCCTTGTTATTGAATCTCTTGGAAATTTGTGCTATGAGCATTCTTGACACTTGGATCTTTAAATGTAGAACTTGATATCCTTAGTGTGAACTCTAGTTACTTGATAGGTTCTACAACGTGTAGATAGTAGTATGGGATGCTATCTACACATGGCACGAGTAGGCTTTGAAGGTGCCAAAATGAGTTCCCTAAGTCTATATGACTATAGTGTGAAGTCCCCTAAATGCATGAATGTGTCCTAAATGACTTTAAAGAAGAATGTTGACTTATTGTCTAAATGATTTATTGAATGAATAGCTTATGTTAATGAAGTGAGTTACTTAGTATGCTACCTTGAAGCATGATGGTTCTTGTCTATAGTAGCCTTGAGGAACACTTAGGTGGGTATGAAGAGGTTGTATGGGCGGCCACTTCATGTCTCACTCAAGTGTGTCTTAGGGTAACTTTAGATAAGGGTTCTTGGATGATAAAATGAGTTACATGGTGAAAATGTTGAGTATGTCTATAATGTGGTTAATGTCTTATATGTTGGTTATGCTTTATAATATGTCTAATAAGTCAATATTCATGAAGTTTTACTAAAATGGCATAGGGCATGACTTTCAATCAAATGTCCTTTTTAGCATGTTTTTGCATGGTTTCCATACTTAGTACTTAATTGTGCTAACCCCTTTCTTTTCCTTTTGACTAAAGTGTAGGGATTTTTGGAGATGTTGATATTCCATGGTTGATGGATAGGTTTCTAAGGTGTTTGAAGATGAAGACTTGGTGAGTCCTCATATATTCGAGGACAATAACCAACATATTCCTTTATGTCTTGTAGTTTTGTTATAGTTTTGAGTGGGCTTAGTCCCATTGTTGTATTCAAGTATTAGATGGTTTTGAGACATCTTGGATAAAGTCTAGAAAGTCTTCCGCTTGCTTTTTATTTAAAAGGTGTTCTTTCGATTGTAAAGGAAGCTTTAAATTTCTCCTCTATATTTTTTTTTGTATCGTATTTTAATGAATGATCCATGTGGCTTGTATTTGACCTCTTCGAGGTCGAATACGCCGATTACGACTAGAGGGTGCTCTCGGGTCGTGCCAAATAGGTACAACCCAAACTAAACATAAGAAATCTAAAGAACTAGTCTAAGTCCGAAGAAATGGACTAAACAAAAAGGAGAACTCAAGGCAGCCCGGAAGAACTGGCTCACCCTTGAATTCAATGACAATCACTGATCTTCTAAACGTGGTCTGTCAGTAGCCACTTGAAAATGTCTTGTACTCAAAAAATAAAGAACAAGTGCAGTATCAATACACAACCATAGTGTACTGGTAGGATCACACGACTATCCCACTAAGTAAAATATAAGCAAGTCATTACAACATTGTAACCATGCATACACCGAACATATGCAATATCAATATCATTTCAAAATCAATGTACAATTCCACATTCTCAACAATACGCATATGTATAACGAGTCATTGGTCATCTCATGGAACCCATACCCAAACAGTTAGTGTACCGGATCGTGGCACCCGTTCCAAGTTAATGTGTTTATTCGTGACACCCGTTCCAATATTTATGTCGGTACATGACATTCGATCCCAGTTAGTGTGTCGAAACGTGACACCCGCTCCATTCAACATACCACAATGTACATTCTCACAATCATACAATTAAGAGGTATTTCTTGGCATATAGTTATTCGTTCATACTCATTTACAATTAGTGTGATCAATTATGCAATATTCGCATACATACGTGCAATACAATGAAGCAAGTACAAGCATATATCAAACAACATAAAATCACAACCATCACCTACCTCGAACAAAGCTTGAATCCCCTAAGAAACTTAATTATTCCCTTTCCGAATTCTTTCCGCTTGTTCTTGGTCTACAAACAATCATAATAATGAGAGGATCAATAAATAAGACCTAAATACCCGTATTATAATCAAATTCATCAACCCTAGGCCAAACCCTTGATCCCCATACCCATTTTAGGGTTTCTTCCACTATAAATCTCAAATCAAAACCCTCCCCCATCGATAATTACCCAAGAAACTAAGTTCTATGGATCGAAAAATGGATTCAGGGAGTGACAACCTTACCTTTAGCCTCAAGAATGGTGAAAAGCTGTCAAGAAAACACCTGGGTTCGTTCCTTAGCTCTCAAAGTCGAAATTTGCTGAATAATGATGTTTTTGGGGTTTATTTCCGAATTAAGTCGCGTTTGTCCCGCCACAGTGGTCCTCATCCCGCTACAGCGGCCCCGCTCTGGCGGGAATAATCCCGTCATGGCGGCTTGCATGGAAACAGAGAGCTAAATTAAGAGTTTCAAATCCCCATTTCACAACACACTTTCATCCCACGACACTCAAAAAATACCCGTTCATGCTAAGATCAGTTTCGGGAGTTCTACTCACCCCAATTCGATTCTATAAAGTTGTACGATTTCTTTAACGTCTTAGCCATCTACTCATATGATCAAATTCATAATTTGATCTCCCATTTGTTACTAGATTTCCCTAAACCTCACTGACTCCGATTTTGTCCAATTCTGGACTAGTTTGGGAAATTTCAAGATACTACCAAAAAGTTTTTTTGTCCAAAATTTTTCCCCGTTGTCTTTTCTATAACAGGGTCCAACTTAACCATCAATCATCTCTGTAACGACCCTAAAATCTAGTAGGTTGGACTAGATCTTGGCGAGTGTCGTTTTGAGTTAGTTTTGGGTGATATTGTCCCGAGCTTTGGTTGAGGGGTTTAGGGGTCAAACGTCAAGGTATGATTCCCCAAGGACCACCCTGGTGGTCCTTGAGGAGGACCCTAAGTCTAATCCCCAAGCCTGCTCAAAAACAGAAAGTTGGCCAAAATTTGGTGACCTACGGAAGGGGTCCACGCCCCGTAAGTCCATCCATGCCCCGTGGATGGCCTCCGTAGGTCAAGCCTCTCCAAACCATCCTGCAGCCCCAGACCATGGACCAACAACATGGTCCATGAATGGAATCACGGTCCGTGGGTCCAGGGCGTAAACCATTCCTGTGCAATCTGGTTTAGACACGGCTTGGGCAAGGGTCTTTTGGTAAATTGTTAATTAATTGTTTTAAGTGTATGGATGGTTATTTGATGTATATTAAGATATTTTAAGAGTATTAAAACATAATTAGACCTCATTATTTCAAGTCCTCCAAATCAAAACCCTTCCCTCCCAAAAAGTCTTCTCTCTAGAAACTCCATTGGAGATCAAGGTCAAGTTCAAGCTAGGGTTGGGGATTTCAAGGTGTCTCTTATTCAATTTTCGTGGAGAATCAATAGCAAGGTATGGTAGTTTTGATCCTTGTCTAATTTTCCATTCGAGGAGCCAAATCCAAAGTGATTTCAAAGTATGAAAATCTTAGGGTTTCACTCAATCTCATGGGTTCTTTCATCAAACGTTTTAAAATAGTTTCTAATGACAAATTATGTTTGTGTTGATGTTTAATTGATGATTTATGATGAAAATACTCTATGAACCCATGATTTCTCTCAATTCCTAAATTGTACCTTATGAAGTGGGTTTGATGATCATGAATGAATGTTGATGGATTATGCCTAAATTGATTTAGATTGTTGAATTGTATCACTATTCATGCCTAATTATATTAATGAAAGGTTTGTTGGTGAAAGTGAATTCATAGCCTTGAAAGGGCAAGTGATGACCTAATTTACATGTTGAAGTAGAATTGTGCTTGCGCTATTGATCCACTTGAAAGGTGGAGGTGCTTAATTAATTTGTAGATTGTGATCATGGCCTTGAAGGCATTGTTTGAGGAATTGAAGTATTATCATGATATTGTATATGTGAATGTGATGTGAAAGATTTGCATGCAATTTCAATGATAGAATGATGATCTTGTATATAAGGTAAATGTGTTGTGATTGAAATCATATTCTCACTAAACACTCATGAATATTGATGATGGAATGTGAAGGGTTTCTATAAGGTAATGTTGTATTTTGGATTTGGTAGACTTAGATGCCCTCTTCTTGATAAATGAAAGCTATGTTGAATGTGATCTCTTGAATTGGTAGGCTTAGGCATCCTTATCTTGTATTGTTGAATGTGATCATGAATGAAGTATCTTGACTTTGTAGGCTTAGGTATCCTCCTCTTGAATAATGAATGTATCTTGACTTAATGTCTTAATGATCATGAATCGGTAGGCCTAATGTTGGTAGCCCTTTCATAAATGACTAATGAATGTGTTGATGACTTAGAATTGGTAGACCTAATGTTGGTAGCCTTTTCTTGAATGAATGGATGAATGTCTCGAGTTGGTAGACCTAATGTTGATAGCCTTCTATAAATGACTAATTAGGTATTTAGACTATGTCTTGAACCGGTAGACCTAAGCTTGGTGGCCCTTCATGATGAGTCTAGAACCCAATGTGAATGTAAAACCTTGAAACGGTAGACCTAATGGTGGTGGCCCTTTCATCTGTGAAGTGATGAACCTTGTATCGGTAAACCTAAATGTGGTGGCCCTTCTTGGAAAGTCAATGAGCTATCCTTAATGTACCTTAATCGGTAGACCTAATGGTGGTGGCCCTTTCTTGTGTAATGTACCTTGGGTCTGTAGGCCTAATGTTGGTGGCCCTCTCAAGTACAACAATGTAATGTGAATGAACTACTCTATGGGAATGGAGGCTAAGCACCGAGTGGATATGGCTAAGATGGTGGCTCTCCCAATGTTAAGATAGAGTCCAATGAACATCTTTCTTACCCCATAACTATGTGCCTGCATAGGATGCTTACTAGTTCTACCCTAGGCAAGTAGAACACCTTTCTTCGGTGTGGGGTTACATGACACTGGATTCCATGATTTAGCTCTCATGGTCTATGTCGGTTAATGCCTATTCCCATCATATGAGATGTGCATTATGGTTTTTTGATGAGTTCTATGATGTGTGGGTGGTAGTATGGGATTCCATCCATGCATTGCACGAGTAGGCTTTGATGGGGTCATCGTGAGTTCTCTAAGTCTTTATGACTAATAAATGAAGTGTCCTCTAAATGAAGTTAATGAAGAATGTTGATCTAATGTCTAATGAATGAAAGTGCTCTTAATGTAATGAAGTTAATGAAGAATGTGACTTATGCTTAAATGAAATGATGCATGTTATACTTGGATTGTATTATGAGTTACTTACTTGTCATGACTTTTGAGAGTGAATGTGCCTTGTCTAGGGTGACTTCAAATGAGTACTTAGTGTTAGTCGTAGTATGGGATGCTACTTGGACATTGCACAAGTATGACTTAGTGTTGTCTTAGGTTTGGTCTTAATGTGATGATGTGACTCATATAATGTTTATGTCTCTTATATGATTTATTGTGTAAAGGTAGAAAGGATGAATGGTAAGTTCACTTTTGGTGACCTTAAGGTGGTGCCTTAGATTGGGTGGTGGTATGGGACACTGCCCATACATTGCACAAGGTATAGCTTGAGGGTTACTTAAGGTGAAGGTAAAGGTTCATATGTGGATTATGTTCTAATGTGAAAAATATAACTTGTATGTTGGTTGTGACTTATATTATGCCTCTTTTATCAATGTTCATAACGTTTTACAAAAATGGCATATATCATGACTTCCAAAGAAAATGTTTGTTTTAAGCATGTTTTTGCATGGCTTCCATACTTAGTACATCTAATGTGCTAACCATATTTCTTCTCCCTTTTTACCAAAGTGTAGGGTTTGGAGATATTGGTGTACGATGCTTTGGAGGATAGGTTTCTATGGTGCTTGAAGATGAAGACTTGGTGAGTCCTCATAGTTTCGAGGACAAAACCCACTTTGTTCTTTTATGTCTTTTAGCTTATGTTAAGCTTTTGTATGGGCTAAGTCCTAATGTTGTATTCAAAGTATTAGATGGTTTGAGGCATAGTATATAAAAGTCTAGAAAGTCTTCCGCTTGCTTTTTAATGAAAATGTCTTCAATTGTAAATAAAGTTTTAAATTCTTCTCTAGTTTCCTATGATCTTATGTTCAAAAATGCTATGAGGCTTGTACAAGACCCCTTCGGGGTCGAGTACGCCGTGTCACGTCTAGGGGGTGCTCTCGGGCGTGACAGTCCCCGAGTGATAAACTAGGAAAAACAAGCTAAAGCAAGAGTGGAGTAGTACCTGAATCAACGAACAACTGGGGATACTTGTCTCACATGTCTTTCTCGGTTTCCCAAGTAGCTTCCTCAAGTGGACGGTGCTTTCATTGAACTTTCACGGACTTAATCTCTTTGGTCCTAAGCTTCCGGACATCACGATCAAGAATTGCAATCGGTTCTTCCTCATACTGAAGATCTTTGTCTAACATAACTGAGTCCCATTTTATGATGTAATCCCCATCGCCATGATATCTCTTCAACATGGACACATGAAATATCGGATGAAATCCCGATAAGTTAGGAGGTAAGGCCAACCTATACGCCATTGGCCCTACACAGTCAAGAACCTCAAATGGCCCAATGTATCGGGGACTAAGCTTGCCCTTCTTGCCGATTCTCATCACTCCTTTCATGGGTGATACCTTAAGAAGAACGTTCTCACTAGTCTGAAATGTCATGTCCCTTACCTTATGATCCGCATACTTTTTTTTTGTTGACTTTGGGCTGCTAAGAGCTTAGCTTGGATGATTCTTACTT
The DNA here is from genome assembly GCF_900185275.1 of Solanum verrucosum. Lineage (NCBI taxonomy): Eukaryota > Viridiplantae > Streptophyta > Magnoliopsida > Solanales > Solanaceae > Solanum > Solanum verrucosum. The sequence continues at coordinate 150,181 of NW_026019989.1, read as the reverse complement.
TCTCTTGAGCATCTTTTACCAAGTTAACCCCCAAAGGTTTCACATCTCCAGCCTCAAACCATCCTATGGGTGATCTACATCCCCTCCCATACAGTGCTTCAAATGGTGCCATATCAATGCTGGAGTGGTAACTATTATTATAGGAAAACTCACACCAGGGGAGGAACCTAACCCAATGACCTCCAAAGTCAATCATGCATGCCCTCAACATTTCCTCTAACACTTGGATAGTTCTCTCTGATTGCCCATCTGTCAGTGATGGAAGGTTGTACTAAAAGTGAGTTGTGTGTCTAATTCATTATGTAATTTCCTCCAAAACTTAGATGTGAACTGCGTACCACGGTCTGAGATGATAGAAAAGGGGACCCCGTGCAATTTTACTATCTCTTTTACATACACCTTAGCCAATTGCTGAGCATTATAATCTATTCTGACTGGAATGAAGTGGGCTGACTTAGTCAATCTGTCAACCACTACCCACATAGAATCATAATTTCCCAATGTCTTGGGAAGACCAACCACAAAATTCAGAGCTATCCTTTCCCACTTCCATTCTGGAATTGGCATTCTTTGAAGCAAACCGCCAGACCTTTGGTGTTCATATTTTACTGATTGATAATTTTGACACTTAGCCACAAACTCCGTTATATCTTTCTTCATGCCAGACCACCTATAAAGCCGCTTCAAATCTCGGTACATCTTAGTCACACCCGGATGAATGGAATATCTCGAACCATGGGATTCTGTCAATAAACTCTGAATCAAGTCGTCCATTCTAGGAACACAAATCCTTCCTTTAAAACTGAGTACACCCCCCCCCCCCCATCAAGAGTGGTCTCTTGTGCCTTGCCAGACACTGTTTTATTTCTGAGCTCTTTCAAATGTTCATCCTCAAACTTTTTGGCCTTGATCTCCTTAATGAACGTGACCCTTACTTCAATGCTAGCTAACACCCCACCTTTTTCTGAGATGCCCAACTGTATTAACTTAGACTCTAAATGTTGAATTTCTTTAGCCAAATGTCGCTTGGATACACTCAAGCAAGCTAAACTACCCATACTCACCGTTTTCGACTTAATGCATCTGCCACTACATTAGCCTTACCAGGATGGTATTGGATGGTCACATCATAATCCTTGAGTAACTCCATCCACCTTCACTGTCTCAAATTCAGATCTTTTTGAGTGAATACATGTTGTAGACTGCGATGATCAGTAAATACCTCACACTTGACTCCATAAAGATAATGCCGCTAGATCTTAAGAGCAAACACTACCGTTGCCAACTCCAAATCATGTGTTGTATAATTCCTTTCATGCACCTTCAACTCCCGCGATGCATAAGCTATGACATTCTTATCCTACATCAACACCGCACCCAAGCCTGAATATGAAGCATCACAATAAACAATAAAATATTTACCTTAAACCGGTAGTGCAAGAATAGGTGTTGTGGTCAAAAGAGTCTTGAGCTTTTGAAAGCTCTCTTCACATTTTTTAGTCCATTCAAATTGTATCTCCTTTTTGGTCAAATTTGTCAAGTGTGTGGCAATAGAAGCAAAGTTTTTTACAAACTGGCGATAGTAGCTAGTGATCCCTACAAAACTCCTAATTTTAGTCACAAAACTTGGTCAAACCCAATTCCCAACCACTTCAATCTTATGGGGATCTATCATTACCCTTCTTTTGAAACTACATACCCCAAAAAGGCAACCGAAGTCAACCAAAATTCACACTTAGAAATTTCGCATACAACTTTTGTTTCCAAGAACACCCAGAACAATACGAAGATGGTGGGCATGCTCTTCCTCACTTTTCGAATAAACTAAAATGTCATTAATGAACACTATCACAAACAAATCAAGAAAGGGTTTGAACACACTATTCATCAAACTCATGAAAGCTTCAGGCGCATTTGTCAACCTTAACGACATAACTAGGAACTTATAATGCTCATAACGGGTCCTAAATGCCATTTTTGGTATATCCTCAGGCCTAATCTTTAACTGATGATAACCAGACCTTAAATTAATCTTAGAGAAAACTGATGCAGTCTGCAATTGGTCAAAAAAATTATCTATCAGAGGCGATAGATACTTATTTCGAATGGTGACCCTATTTAATTGCCGATAGTCTATACACATTCTCATACTACCATTTTTTTTCTTAACAAACAAAACAGGAGCACGGGGAAGTACTAGGACAAATGAATCCCTTATCAAGAAGTTCTTGGATTTGAGCCTTCAGCTTTCTTAATTCGGCCGGAGCCATGCGATACAGAGGGATGAAAATGGGACGAATACCAGGCTCCAAATCAATACAGAAATCTATATCTCTATCCAGAGGCATACCAGGAAAAATCAGTAGGAAACACTTCTCTAAATTCTAACACCACGGGAATAGACTCAATAGAGGGAAACTCAACCTCAACATCCCGAATATAAGCCAAATAAGCCAAACAACCCTGTCCCACCAGTTTCCTAGCCTTAATGGAGGATATGATCTTAGCTGGCTTAGGCATGTAGATGCTTGCGTAATCAGTACACAACTTTCAATTCAAGTGTCTACGATGGTACAATAGTAAAGTAACCTAACCAAGGGTTGGGGTCGAGTCCCAAGGGAGTGGTTTTGAGAATTAACAGAAAAATAAAATTTAGTTCTAATTAGTCATAGCTATAGACATTATCGAATATAAGCATACTAAGTCGCGTCAATTATCAATGGTTTTTTTTATATTTATTTAACAACTACAAACAACGAAAATATACGAAAACTAGATAGAAAGACGGGGTTCTTGGCATGTGATAGGAATACGACATAAACTAAATTGTCGGGTACAAACTTTTGATAATAAAATTGTTGAATATTTGTGACTAGGCTAGACTATAGTGGAGGTAAATTCTCTCTCGAGCAACTTACCCCGAATCGACTCGATTTTTCTCGAACATCGAGTTGCCGCTTTAAGCACAACCTTCGCCTTAGCCTATTCACTCTCTTGAGATGAATGTGTGGGAGAAGGACTAGGATTCACTCTGTCGAGCTGAACCCATGTCGACCTAATACCATCGGCTATCAATTTAGTAGTCTTAGTTTTACGACCTCTCTCTCAAGCAAGCCGAAAACACTAAGATGAAATCGTATTTGCAACTATAACTCCATTAAGTTCATACACAACTACTAAACGATATCACATTTAAACAAAAAATAAACCATCAACAAGCAAGACCCAACAGAATCTAACCCATATTCACAAAATCACACCCCAAGTATTGAGGTTTTAGCTAGACATGTAAAATTGATAAAATTTTATACCAATATCAGTTTCCATCAACTAGGTATGAATGATTAAGTCTTAAAACACGTCAAGAGTGAAGAATCTTCGAGACCCAAGTCCAATTTCTTGGATTTGAAACCATTTGAATCTTCAAGGTCTTAGAACAAAGTCTTCAAAACCCTTAAAACTTACACTCTCTAAAAACCTGTAAAAAGTTCTAAGAATAATAGTGATATGATACAAAGCTAGAAATTTAAACAAGTATTTATAGTGTTTGAAAATGTGCTGCGAAGGACCCTTCGGTGAAGTTAGTCGGGATCGCCGATACATTCCGCGATCCACTGTTTGGTCGATTTCATCGCCTTCCTGCTTTAGCTTTATCCTTTTCGCATTTTGAGTCATTGGGCGATATGATACTGCTTTGCGGAACTGTTCGGCGACACGCCGACTGCTCCATTTCATCGCCAACTTGACCTTTTCCTTCAGGACTCAGAGCACTGGAACAAAAGGTGATCTCCAGGCCGATCGGTGACTCGCCAATTGGGCTCGGTGATCTTCAGGCCTTTATTTCTTCATTCTTTTCAGCCGCCTTGTTCCTTCTTGCTAAGTAGTGTCCATGCTTTGCCTCAAACTCCAAATACCTGAAACTTAAGGATTTTCATCAGATATTGAGACAAAATATGCATTTGAGGACACTAATTCTATCTAAATATAGCCCTAAATAAGTCCAAATTATGGACTCATCAATGTACACCCCTTCCCACTCTAATTTTTCCCTACCGGGGATCTCTAAAGTCACATATTTCGTATTATAATTAATCACAACATATTAGGGGGACAACCAAGTCATGCCTAAGATTATATCAAAGTCAGTCATATCCAGAATAACCAAATCACCCCAAGTCTAAAAACCTATAAACAAGATAGGACAAGCACTGGTTGACTATGACAGACTCTCCAACGGGGGTAGAAACATGGATGGGGGAATCAAGTATATCGCAAATCATATCGAATTTTGAGGCAAATCGCACGGACACATAATAATAAGTAGAACCCAGATCAAATAACAAATTAGCCATTCGGTCACAGACAAGAATAGTACATGTGATCACTGCGTCAGACGCCTCTACCTTGCTCTTGCCTGGAAAAGCATAACACTGAGCCCTGTCATCTTAACGGGCGATTCCCCTGCCTGGTTGCGCCGTACCTCTGCCTGGGTTACCATTCCCCCGACCTCCGCAACCTCGCTGACTTCCTTCTCACCCACCTTGTGGACGCCCTCGACCATTATTACCATTTCCCGCAGGTACCACTGCTCTAGTTTGCTGCTGCACAGAATCCATTATGTGCGGGTGGGGACAATCTCTCCTCATATGCCCAGGTTCTTCACAGTTATAACAAGTGCGATCAAAAGATGGCATGCTGCCCACCGAAGGTGCGGCTCCCTGGCTATCCTGAATCAAATTCTGAGGTGGAGTTCCCAAGTAATTACCGATAGAAGCGGGCATAGCAGACTGAATTGGCCGGGCAGCAAGTTGGCCTACCTGAACCTCTGGAGTAGGAACCTGAAAGTTATTTGCATTCTTAGCTTTCTTAGCCAATGCCTTGGCCTGACTATCTCGCCTTAACCCCTCAACTTTCTTCATAAAATCTGTTACCTAATTAAAACTTTTCCCTGCAGAAGTCATGTGCACATACAATACCTGTAACTCAAAATTTAGTCCCTTAACAAATAGATGGGTCCTCTCTTCCTCAGTAGTCACCAATTGCGTAGCATATCTAGACAAAGCATGGAACTTGGCCTCATAATCAGCCACAAATATACCACCTTGCTCCAAAGCCATGAACTCATCCTTCTTACGATCTCTCAAAGTCCGGGGCACATACTTTTCCAAGAACAGAGCATGAACTGGGTCCAAGTGAGTGGGGGTAAAGTTGAAGATCTACACTCCACATAAGCTTTCCACCACTACTTAGCCTCACCTTGAAGCTGAAAAGTCACAAACTCTATTCCATGTTGATGAGCAATTCCCAACTTATGAAACCTATCATAACAATCTAGGATGAACTCATAGGCGTCCTCACTCTCAGAACCATGGAACACCGGCGATTTAAATTTCAAGAACTTAATCAACATCTCATGCTCATTACCATTGTTGACACCCAATTTTGACCCTCCTTCCTTCTAATTCATTGTTTCTAATTTAATACCATAAAATTATCCTTTTCACAACTATTTTTATTACTACGACTATATATCTTCTAAAATTATTAGTTTCATTATCAAAATTACTAATATTATCTTTTACACATCTTTTCTTAAATAATCAATTGTCGTCATCTTATTTCTAGTTTCGTATTTATTAAATTAATATAAGTCAATAATTTGTACATATATTTTATATTAGTGATACTTTATTACGTAAATTATTAGTTGTCATCTTATAGCATATTTTATATTAGTTATAAAGTAAGAGGCCCAAAATAATTTAAAAGAAGAAAGGAAAAGGCTAAGAAATTCGGCCCAAAACCCCCCAAATCAGACCAACGTTTCAGCCCACTTTTTACACTAAAATATGTCAAAATTAGCCCAAATCCGGACCAATTTTCAGCCCAAAATCAATTCAATCCCTAATAAGCCTTATCTTCTCAACTAGCAGCAGGCTTTTCTCTCTTCTAACGTTCTTCTTCCTCTTCCGACTAAATTCCAGCGATCCTCAAGAATGACAGAGCTCTTCCTTTCCAATTCCATGCAAGCCTCGACAACTCTACTAGCTCTCTTCGTTTCTCATCTCTCTTCTTTAATTTGGTCAAGAAAAAATGCCAAAGAACTTTTGAGATTTCTGAGAAAGAATCGCCAAGCAGATTTTTTCAAAATTCAAACGGTTGTCCCGCTCAAATGCTAAACCTATAACCCAAGTTCATTCCTTTAAATACGAGAAGATTGCACTCGTTTTAGAGGGAGTTTTCTGCCTTCATAGCACCTTGAACCACTGATTCTTACTCTAAAAAAAATAGCTTGTCATTCTCTTCTTATCTCGGCCAAAACTCTGGTCTCAAGCTTCGTAGAATTCGTTGATTATGTGAGTGTAGACCTTTGATCGCAGCAGCCCCATTCACTGCCCTATAGCAGGTGACATTCTTTTCTTTTTCCTCTATTTTGTTACTGTGATTAAAGAGTTATGTTGCTCTAAAATTTGTATGTCGAGACTGATTCTTGTTTAGTTTAGTTGCAATAAAGGAAGTGTTAAAAATGAGTTTGTGTCTTGTTTGAGATCTGTACAAAGATGAGTTTGTGCTCCCTTTATGTTTCAGATGTTTTGAACTTAAAAGAATTCTTAGTTTTATGACTAGAAAGCCATCAGTTCTTTTTCTTCTTTTATTCTGCTCCAAGTTGCTTATTGTTTGTTGTCTGCATATGCTAAGAAATTTCAGCCCATAAGTTATTAGATAAAAACATGCTTACAAGATTTATTTTTATTTTGTTTTGGTTGACAAATAAGTTGCAGATTTTGTGTTTTTCCTTAAAAATGTAACATTTGATTGTAAAGTTACTGTAAGTAGATTGACTCTTATATCCTAATACCTACAAAATATAATTTGTAAATTTCTTTGTGTGTGTATGAATGCTCTTTGAAATTTATGTGTCCAGACCTAAGAGTGATTTTTGTTTACTTTAGCTATACCGGAAGTAGTGCTAAAAATTGTATTCGTGTCTTCTTTGCGAGTTGAAGCTACTTGTCATGTTTTAGATGTTGTGAACTAAAGAATGGTTCCATTTTAAGTTTCAAATGAAGTCAATTTTGGTTATTAGTTAATTGTTCATTTGGTGCCTTTATATTGTCAAACATTTGCGCAACCTTTATTTTGTTATGTGAAAGTGTGTCGTAAAGAAGTTAGTTTTTCATTTTTTTTGTGTACTTGAGAATTAGGTAGTGAAGTGTAAACATATTATGACACTAATGCTGCCCGTAATTCTGCTCTATATTACTACATATGGACTTGAGTTTAAGCCCCTCTCCTATTCTCCATTTAGTGGATGCAGTTGCACAAGTTTTTCTTATTATCTAACATTGATTGTGTAAGAATATTGAAGGATCATGATTTGATTTCTTTTTGTCATAAAAGTAATTTTCTTGTAGCTTAAATTGGATGAATTTGAGAATTAGTGTGGTGCTGTAGCTTATTTGCTTTGAGTTCGGTTAATAAGTCGTTAATCATAAAATGGTATAATAGTATATTTATGGTATGATTTTACTTGGCTTCATATTTAGTTCATTCGATATCATTTTAAACTTGATTATCTTACTAATCTTTTTACCCTCTCTTTATTTGCATGAACTTTGGAGCAAAAATGGAGTCTCGATTAAGGACTCTCGCAAAATTAGAGTCTCATAGACTCAACACCATCATACCTGCACATGAAGTCGATATCCTATACTATCCAAATAGCAAGCAAAATTCATTTGGGGGTCGCTTTTACTTATTATCATTTAGCATTTATTTGTTTTAACTTGCTTATGTGTTTTGGATATGTGTTAATTTCTTGTTTCATAATAACTAACTTAATATAGATGTTTGGGTTTGGGTACCTTTAGTTAGATACAAACCTATTAGTTACTTTAGCTTTTATAAACTTCACTTAGCAAATTCTTTTTAAACACTCCATTTTGCACCGTTTTTTTAACTCACTAGATTTATTAAGTTTTGTTCAAACTTGACATTGTCTTTTAAAAGAAAAGATATTTTTGTTCTAAACTCTTATTTTTCTAAAACTTTTTCTAAAGGGGGCACTTTGTCAATCAATGAGCTAATGTCTTTTTTTAATTACCTTTTTTTTAGCCATGAATTTGTCTAAATTGATCTAAAGAAATTACTTTTTTTCATTCTAATACAAATTGCAAACAGCTTTTAAAATAAAAAATGTCTTCCAACTTGGTTACTCAATTATTTAATATTTAACACTCGTATCTTTCTTTAAATTAATTAACCTAAGTTTGGTCGGTAATCGTATTTTTAACGAATCTTAAAGGATGCCTTACCCCTTCCCTTTAGGATAACTAGAACTCTTACCTAGAATCATTTTAAGTTAGTAGACCATTTAATTGAAGTCATTTTAGTATTACTTAGTTAAATATTTAGGTGTCCTAATTCACCATAATTAATTAGGTGGCGACTTCTTAAGTTAGTTAATTAATTTTGAAATCACCAATATGTTGTACACGTTTTGACCTCGAGTTAAAATAGGGTATAACAACCATTCCTAACAGGACCCAACAAAGGACGAAAGAAAGCATCAGTACCTACAGTTCTACCCACCTTAGGGACAGTGATATCAATAGGGGGATTGGCGGGAGCTTGAGTTGCTTGAACTGTGGGAAGAACTCCAGGACCAACCAATCCTTTCAGGAATGACATAACATGTTGAGCTAACACTAGGTCTAAGGGAAGAATACCTGTAGTCTCAGCCTGCACCTTTTCCTCTTGTCCAACATCCTCATCATTCTCAGCCTGCACCTCTTCTTCTTGTCCAACATCCTCATTATTCTCAACTTCCACATTCTCCTCAATCTCTTCATGATGCGCATGAGGATTCTCATTTCTAGAGCATTCTCAACCGAAGCTCCACCCCTAGCGAGTGCTACCCTTCCACGGCCTCTACCCCTTGTTCATCCTCTACCCCTTGCCTCGACTACGACCTCTTGCTGCGGACTCATCAACGGGCTCATTGACGGGAGCTACGGGCCGAACACCGTTGAAGCGAGTGTTAACCATCTGCGAACAGAAGAGTGAAGGAGATTAGATACCAATTTGGATCACCAGATACCAATTGGAACCAAATTATAGCACGAAATGAGACAAGAGAAAATAGAGAGATTTCTAAAAGTCTTATAGCCTTTCGAAGAAAAGTACAGACGTCTCCGTACCGTTCCGCAAGATTTTACTAGACTCGTTTTGGTACATCGAGATCAACGAACCTAGGGCTCTGATACCAACTTTGTCAGACCAAGACCGTTGTGATTGGCACCCACACTAACCCTCCGGTGGGAGAATCATTACTACAAACCAACTAACCATGAATCTACGCATTTAAAGATACATAAGCAGGTTTAAATGCAGAAATAAAGTAGAGTTCCCATAAACTCCAAAAGTCTAACAATTGCAGAATTAAATGCCTAGAACCTGAAAGTCAATGTACCAAAACTCTAACAAGGAACCATAGTCTAAAGAAATGGGTACAACCTAAACTAAACATAAGAAATCTAAAGAACTATTCTAAATCCAAAGAAATGGACTAAACAAAAAGGAGAACTCAAGGCAGCCCAGAAGAATTGGCTCACCCTTGAATTCAATGACGATCACTAATCTTCTAAACGAGGTCTGTCAGTAGCCGCTTGAAGATGTCCTGTAATCAACAAAGAAAGAGCAAGTGCAGTATCAGTAAACAACCACAGTGTACTGGTAGGATCACACGGCTATCCAACTAAGTGCAATATAAGCAAGTCATTACAACATCATAACCATGCATACATCGAACATATACAATATCAATATCAGTTCAGGATCAATGTACAATTCCACATTCTCAACAATACGCATATGTCTAACAAGTCATTAGTCCTCTCATGGAACCCATACCCAAATAGTTAGAGTACCGGATCGTGGCACCTGCTCCAAGTTAGTGTGTCGGATCGTGACACCCGTTCCAATATTCATGTCGGTACGTGACATTTGATTCCAGTTAGTGTGTCGGAATATGACACCCGCTCCATTTAACATACCACAATCACAATCACAATCATACAATTAAGAGGTGATTCATGGCATATAGTTATTCGTTCATACTCATTTACGATTAGTGTGATCAATAATGTAATATTCACATACATACATACAATACAATGAAGCAAGTACAAGTATATATCACACAACATGAAATCACAACCATCACCTACCTCGAACAAAGCTTGAATCCCCTAAGAAACTTGATTCTTCCCTTTCCGAATTCTTTCCGCTTGTTCTTGGTCTACAAACAATCATAATAATGCGAGGATCAATAAACAAGACCTAAATACCCGGATTATAATCAAAATCATCAACCCTAGGCCAAACCCTTGATCCCCATACCCACTTTAGGGTTTCTTCCACCATAAATCTCATATCAAAACCCTCTCCCGTCGATAATTACCTAAGAAACTAAGTTCTACGGATCGAAAAATGGATTCGGGGAGTGAAAATCTTACCTTTAGCCTCAAGAAAGGTGAAAAGTTGTCAAGAAAACACATAGGTTCGTTCCTTAGCTTTCAAAGTCAAAACTTGCAGAATAATGACATTTTTGGGGTTTATTTTCGACTTAAGTCGTGTCTGCCCCGCCACAGCGGTCCTCACCCCGCTACAATGGCCCCACCCTGGTGGGAATAATCCTGCCATGGCAGCTTGCACGGAAACAAAAAGCTAAATTAAGAGTTCCAAACCCCCATTTCACAACACACCTTCATCCCACGACACTCAGAAAATACCTGTTCACGCTAAGATCAGTTTCGGAAGTTCTACTCGCCCGAATTCGATTCTGTAAAGTCGTACGGTTTCCTTAACGTCTTAGCCATCTTCTTATATGATCAAATTCATAATTTGATCTCCCATTTGTTATCAGATTTTCCTAGACCTCACTAACTCCGATTTCGTCCAATTATGGACTAGGTTTGGGAAATTTCAAGATACTACCAAAAAGTTTTTCGGTCCAAAAATTTTCCCCGTTGGCTTTTCTATAACGACGGGAACCGATCGTTACAAATGGTGACATGACAATTCATTGTACAAGGGAACATATGCATCCAAAGGTTGATGGTAAAGGCAAATATATATTTAAAAAAAGGTATGACGAAGGGTAAATATGACTCTTTTTAAAGAGTATAAGGGCAAATATGACCCTTTTCCATTTAAGAAATGAATAAGTATGATGTAAAATCAAAATATATGAAGGAGTTTTACCGAATAATCAAGGTATATATAGTTTTATGATTTATTTAACTTTTATTATTATTATTATTATTATTATTATAGATTATTCATTTATTGTTATTTATTTTAATAGTTTTTTATAACTAATATTATATTTACCTTTTGTCACAAATCTAACTAAGGAATCTAAAGTCTGTATAGATATATAACATATAAATATCTCCCAAATACAAAATAAATATTTAAGAGAGAGAGAGAAGCTTCTAAAAAAATTGTATTTATTATTTTGGAATATGCAAATTAAATTAATAAATAAAAAAAAGATAGATTAGCTTCAATTGAAACATATGTGATTTAAAATTCTAACAATTCCTAATATAAGTACTTGATAACAAAACAAAAAAAGAGAGATGATAATCGTCTAACAAAACGAGGCAAATGATAATATTTATATTAAATCATACTAATTATTGATGGTAAGAAATTATCTCAACTTGATATTTATATTAAATCATACTAATTATTTTGATTGCTTTAAATTAAGAAGCGAATATATAATTAGCTAAAATTTAGAGGTAAGAATTGTTTTTCATTTTTTAAAACTAAAATTTTCATATTCAGTTAGTTTCTTTGAAAATATACTTTTTTAGTCTTAAAAAAATTGTATTTGATTAAAAAAAAAATTAAAAGTACTTTGGTACATCCAAAAGTACAAATATTTGGTAACACAAAAAAGATAATTATGTAACAAAAGGAGAAAAAAAATATCTTCTATCTATATATAATAGGAGAGGAACAAAGTGACACATGTTAGCACCACAAATTTTTATTTTTTTTAAATAATTTAAATTTATATTAGTTAGTTATTTTCAATTTCAATTTATTTTTTTCAAAAAAAATTAAATGTATTTTTTTAGAATTAGAAATAAATATTTTCTATTTTTTTTTATTTTAAAAATATTAACTGATTGTATATGTCGCTAACGTTTATGTTTTTTTGGACTCTTATTACTATTCTAGTCAGAATAATTTTCTTTATTATTGAAATATCTAATTATTTAAAAAATTGTATTTATTTCAAATCAAATAATCAGTAATTCTTTTTTTTTTTTTTTAAATGTGATCGATAATTAAAAAAAAATGATGTTAACGAAGATTGTTATTAAGTATATAATTTTACCGGACATCAGGTGAGAAATAAATAAATAAAGTTTAAAAAAAAGTATATAATTTTACAAATGTAGTAATAGTGCATCGTAAAAATGCACCCCGGAAAATGAAATTATTTATTATTAATTTAAAACACAATCTTTTTTCATTATATTAGTTTTTTAAAAAAATAAAAAGAATAAAAGAAGAGAAAGAAAGAAAAAGAAGGAAAAAACCACGTCCCTTGCCCAACCCCCCACCCCACCCCCACCCACCCACACACTAATATCCCCACTATCTTATTTTAATATTTATAAAATAAAAATTTAAATTTAAATAATCAAGAAATAAGTAAATAGAAAATCTGTTATAATTCAAAATGTCATTAACAATTTCAGATTTAAAAGGATTACACACGTTCCTGAATGTTTTAGATTCTATATTTTTGAAACTGTATTTCCATAAAATATACCTGATAAAATCGCATTTTTAAATTTACTTACTTACATATACTCAGATTTTAAATTATTATTAATTCTTTTCAATTTTGTATATATAAAAAAATTACAACCCAAAAAATTTGCCATCAAATAATTAAATTTTTTTTGATAGTATATCAAAAAGAGAAACCCACACAATAAACTATTAAAAATTGAAACAGGGTAAAAAATATAAAATTTTGAATCTTTGAAATGTGTTTTCAAAAAAATCTGAAACAAAAAATAATATAAAAAACTATAATCTAAATAAATGAAAATTTATCCAACAATAACGGAACTGATTTTTAATAGTTCATAATATTGATAACCTGCAATTATTTTAAAATAATTTGCAGAAAAACTCCAATTAATTTATTTGAAACAAAAAAAAATCTCCATAACCATATTTTTATTTTTAATTTATTTTCATATTTATTAATTATCTTTGTTTTCTTAAGAAAAGAAAGAGATTACTAAGAAATGACTTAAGTTATGTATTTTTTTGTCAGATAAAAGAATTTCATCACCAGCCTCTTGACGATTTTATGAAGCCAAGCATTTATAAAAAACATTTTACTATACATTAGTATTAAATTAATATTTCGATGTAAAAGTATACTACAATAATTTTTTTCTATGAGGAAAAGCTCTTGAGGATGAATGAAAATCTTTGAGAGAAAAGAGGATTAATAATTTACATATAGATAGAAGAGTTTGAAACTTATTTGATTGAGCTTATAACTTTTCGATTATAAATAAAAAATAAATTAGGAATTTTAACTTATAATTTTGACTTATTATTATCTTTTAGACTAAACAATAAGTGTTTAGAAATATTTTTTTATTGTATTATTAAAAAAATGATTAAAAATCATTCTTACTTTAAAAGTCTTGAAATAAATTAATTTATATGTGGTCTAAGAAACTCAAAAAATCCTTAAAAAGTTGTAGATGATTCTCAAGTTATGTTATCCTAAATGCATGCATAACTTGCAAGCAAAATAAAAAGCATAAATATTGTTATTAAAATTAGTTAACATATCTTATTTGATTAATATATTTTGAAGAAAGAGTTTTTAAAAAAACATAAAATCTTATTCTCCTTACAAGTTTTATTCAAATGCTTAAAGATTACTTTTTTTATTGAATAGAATATTATTACTTTTGCTGCTTTGCTATGTCAAAAAATGTGTGACCAACATATTAGTTAATTATAAGAAGATCTAATAAGGTGTGTGTGCATGTAAGACAATTATATGAAATTTGAAAAATAAAAAATATTAACAAATAATTAATAAGTATTTCACAGTTTCAATTCTTTTAACTACGTTTTAAGGAAAAAGTCACTTCCAATCTGCTAAGATTTATGAATTAAGAATTTCTATAAATTTTAAATATATGCTTAAAATAAAATTTTATGATATGTTTAATAGATGAAGCGATTGGCTTGTGTAGAGAAAGAAATATGAGGAATCATTATTGTTGTTTTCGTTGATCATAGGTTTATGAAATTATTATTTGGAAATAAACTTATAAAAATATAATTGAATTGTAACAATTATAAAGCACTAAAATATTATATAACTATATGATTATTTTTAAATATCATATAGTTGATATGTGATTTTTAGAAAAAATAAAAGATAAAATTTAAAATTGTAATAGCATGTCTACAATTTGTCATTCAAAATATTAAAACTTCTTAGTTTTATGCTTGACTTAAGTCATATGCGGCCCCTTAAAGTTGTCTGCATTACTTATTTAAACACTTCAACTGGAGCTAGTACCTATTATACACCTAAAATATTCAAAACGTGTATCTATTAAGCACAAAATACTAGGGCTGGCAAGGGGACAGGGACGGGGACTAGGGGACGGGACGGGACGGGGGACAGTTCTGGGGGCATTTGGCCGGGACCAGGATTGGAGGGACAAAAATAAGTCCCATCCTGTCCCACTATATATACGGGATGGGACGGGACGGGACGGGGGATTTTTTATTTTTTATATACTTATTTATTTGTATTGAAATTATATGTTATTGAATAACATTTTTAGTTTATTTGATTTTTTTTCAATAACATTTTTAGCTAATAAATAATGCTTAAGTTTTCAAATTTCAAAATTCAAAATTCAAATTTCAATTTCAAACTTCAAATTTCAGTTTCAAACTTCAAATTTCAAATTTCAAATTCAACATTCAAATTTCAAACTTCAATTTTCAATTTTCAATTTTCAAATTTCAAATTTGAGAAGTTCAAATTTGTATTTTAAATATTTTAAAGTAATTTAAACTTGAAATTTTGATTTTCAAATTAAGTATTTTAAAGTTAGTTTAGTATATATGTAAATATGTATGAATATATTAAAATTAAAATGCAAGACAATAGTTATATAAAAAAGACTTAATAAAGCCTTCAAATTTATTCAATAAAATCTAATTGCAACTTAGAACTTAAAAGTTACAATTTACAAATATTAGTGGAGTAACTAATTTACGCAGCCACCTTCTAGGAAGGGTTCTGTTTCAATAAGTTCTCATATGTAAAACTAATATTTGTTACAAATATTAGATGAGTAACTAATTTACGCAACCACCTTCTAGGAAGGGTTCTGTTTCAATTAGTTCTCGGATGTAATCTAATATTTGTATTCTCCTTTAAAATTTAATTCTAATTGTCGCGTCATATCGACGGTAACATCCTCCGGTGTTGGCAAACTTGCTAGAAACTCTTGTGACTCTAATTCATCATCACTAGATCCAAGTACCGCATTAATCCAAGCTTCTTGTTTGGAACTTAACTTTGGCAAATTATAATTTCTCCTCTCGGTGTTGACTCAATCTCTAAATAAAACTGATATTTCCAAACTGTCTTTCGCCAATGAATGTCTATGATCGCCAAGTTGAAACCTTGCCGCACTAAAAGCATCCTCTGATGCAACTGATGAAGCTTGAATAGCTAGAACATCACGAACCATTTTGCTCAAAATTGGAAATGCAACGCTCCGCCTCCTTCACCATGCTAATAATTCTTCATTGTCATCTCCGTCTTCCA
This sequence comes from Solanum verrucosum, assembly GCF_900185275.1. Classification (NCBI taxonomy): domain Eukaryota; kingdom Viridiplantae; phylum Streptophyta; class Magnoliopsida; order Solanales; family Solanaceae; genus Solanum; species Solanum verrucosum. The sequence goes on along the minus strand of NW_026019989.1, from coordinate 134,262 downwards.
CTGTTTCTAAAGATTGATTAAGATATTCTTCAAAATCATCACGGTTAGTAGAATTAAGACCAAGAAAATCTTGCATATAACTTGAAATTCGAGCTTTACTCTGAGGATTAGAAGTTTGACCAACTTCTTGAGTATTTCCTGTAGTTCTATATTTTTTATACAAAATTTTTGCTTCTACTTTTATGCTACACTTACACATTTCACAAGTTGGATTTTATTTCCGGTAAAATTTCTAAGGTATCATAAAAAGTGTCAACAAGTCCCTGCACACCTTGTAATTTATAGTCAGGATGAAGTAAAGTAGCAGCTAAAAAATTTGAGGAATAGGAAAAAAATATTTTTAAAATTTTTCAATCATACCTTCTATTGCAACTCTAAATTTTTCAATTTTTTTGTATTTAGAAAATTGAATTGAAATAGCACAAATATTTATTAATACTGATGAAATAGTAGGATAATAAATTCCAGAAACATGGTTGTAGCATCATTAAAAAGTCTTAAAAATTCTAATAGTTCATTAGTTTCTTCCCAATCTTCTTCACAAATTCTGTCTAATGGGTCAGCATTATGAGCATTAAACACCATTTGTATGGGTCCTCTATATTCGTAAGCAACTGAAAACATTTCGTAAAAAGAATTCCACCTTGTTTTAATATGTCTTGGAATTTTTCTTGGTGGCAAATCACATAGTACACAACGCTCATTAAATTCCCTAATTCTAGCAGCTCTATTAGCATAAAAAATCCAGGCAACAACATATTCAATTTTCATACAACCACATTCAAATAATGAAATATCATCTTGTACAACTAAATTTAATACATGTGCAACACATCTAACATGAAAAGAATTAACATCAATTGGACATAATCTAGTTTTTAACATACTAGCAGCGTTTACATTATTAGATGCATTATCTAATGTGACATTTTAACATACTTTATCTATAAGCATGTAATAATCTATAACACTCAAAATATTTGAAGCTAAATATGCACCAGTTTTTTTCTCTACACATTCTTTATAACTTAAGATTGTTTTTTGCAAATTTCAGTTATGATCAATCCAATGTGCTGCAATAGTTAATAATCACGTCCATTAACAATACGACCTATGTCCGAAGTTATAGACACTCTACAATCTAATATGCTAAACATACAACGAAGATATTGACAATGTTTACCTTGATACAAAAACATCAAATTTAACAGTATTTCTTGAAAAACCTCTATAATTAGGATTATAAGTTTGTTGAATATATTCAATAAAACCGGGAAGTGAAGGAAAACTATAAGGTAAACCACAAACAGAAATCATTTTAGCTAAATTTTCACGATCTCTTTCCTTATTATATTTACGTTGTGTTAGTGGACCACCGGGGTTAGAAGGATCTAATGTTCTTTGAACCATGTTAGAAGCCCCTACCGATTCATTAACATTAATATCAAAATCATTAACTGGAATTCCTTTTTTTCTATTGGCTAATGATTTAGCTTCTTTATATTGAATCGGCACACAAGATAACAAATGTCTATTTAAGCCCCCCGTCCCACCTTGACCTCCACCTTGTTTATGTTTAAAAGGTTGTTTACATTTATTACAAATAGCAATAGAATTTTCCTTATCTAAAGTCATAATCTGCCACACAATAGAAGTTTTAGGGCGTTGATACTGCACCTTCTCCCTTGTAGGAGGTATAAGGGGTGGGCGTCCAGAATTTTGCTTCGTTGAATTTGTAGTTTCATTTGGAACATTTGTCACCGGACTAGTAGGTGTATCTTCTAATTCATCTTCTCCCGAACCAACTTCTACTTCTTCACATGAATTTTCATCAAGATAAGAATTAATATCACCATAAATTTGTTGTAAACGTTCACGATCGAGTTGAGCATTTGAATCAATATCATAAGAAGTATCATCAACATAAGTAGAATCATTTGTATTAAATCTAACTCTAGAAGCACCACCACATTTACTCTTATTTTTTTCCTTACTACTTTTTTAATTAAAATTAAATAATCTACTAATGCCACTTGGTTCTTTCTCTTTTCCTTTACCGGTATCTTTTTTGTTAGAACTCATATTTAATTATATGTAAAGTATAATATAAAAATAATAATAACACAAAAATTAATGGCAAAAAAGGACAAATAAATGCTTACAGACAGTAAGCTCATTAGAGCAGGAAACAAAAGAGACAGAACAGTCTAACGCAAAGCGCACATCCCTTTGGCTTGAGATAACTAGTTCATCTACCTATTCTAATCATTTCAAACAAATCGGATTCAACCTAAATAACTAGATATGAAAACTAACAAAGAATAACTTAGATCGACTCATCTGTCCTTGAGGTGCTACGTGTATTGATCTCACGATGCAAGGACAAGGTGAAAGTTGTTTTGCCGCGCTGAGCTTGCTGTTGTCGTTGTTTTCTTCTGTCCTCGTTAATGTACTGCTGATGAATGTTGCTTCTGGAAATTTCTCTATGGGTTCTCTTTGTGGGTAAGGAATTGGGCCGGGTCGGGTGATTGGAGTGGCCTGCTGTATTGGAAATGGGAATTGAATTTGGGAAAATATTGGTATTGTAATGTATATGTTGGATCGTTGTATTGTTGTATGTTGGTGGGCTGGGAATAATTGGACAGAATTGGGGGTTGTTGATTGTCATTATATTGGGCTGCCGGGAATGGAAATTTAGAGAAAAGGCCCAAAATTAGTCTAAAAAAAAAGGGTCCAAGAAGGTAAGTTAGATTGGAATTAAGAAATGGCTTTACGGATTGCGAATTCGGCCAAGTTAATTGAGAATTTAGCTAAAATCGGATGAATATTCGTGAATTCGGCTAAAACTAAATAGGATGAATTAATATTAATTAATTAACAAGCTTCTTAATCTTAACGAATAAAATAACCAACTTAATTGTAAACTAAATAATTAAAAATATAAGCTATTATATAACCAACATTGATTAACCAAATATTTAATTAAAACAAAATCTTTTTGAGACTATTTTCAAATATTCATAAAATATACTAATTAATAAATACATAATTATGTAAAACATATATATTATTCAAAACGTTATAAAAGGGACAGAATTACTTCAAACTAACTTGAAAAATATATTGAATTTTATAAAGTCAATTATTTCAACTCGTTTGGAATTTAAGAAGCTCGATGATTAATTCACATTAGGGAGGGTCGAAATTGGGTGTCAACAACTGTCCCTCATTTTACTTGGATTGATGCAAGATATTCGAGGAAAATGAAATTGACTAATCCAATTTTGACCTACCACATCTTCATATGGTCTTTAAGAATTATGGCCAAACCTCGAAAATGGGTTTTCTACATATCTCAGGCTATATGAGAATTCAAGCCACTTGTAGTTCGATAAGCTTGATTTGATGCGCGACTTTGAAAGAATTCAAAAGCCATCCCGATATCGAGTTATGAAGGGACCAGGATGCTCGAGAATAAGATTTAAGAACGAATGTTGGAATACAACCGAGGTTTCAACACTAATCCCGCCTACATATCCCTCCACCTTGGGAATCAGGCTGCTTGTAGTTCGACTCTATCGGTTGAAAAGGTAATCTATTATGCAAGATAACATTTGGTTCTGGAGAAGTGACAAAGCAAGTCTAGTATGAAAAAGAGGCTTGCAACCTCTTAGCCATGAATGTGGCGCGCTTCACACCCATAATTAAGAACTTACACGGATATAATTCCCAAAGCTCTTGGCACATTTGTCACTCGGATTGGAAAGCCGCTTCCGGTAGAGACAAAAAATTTTCGGAAGCGAAACTGAAACTGACAAACTTAAAAAAAACCCACATGCCTTCTGATAGGGGTGCGGTTTGATTGTGGTGGAAGTCGTTCCTCTGCTCGCGTCCTAAGAGTTTGACACTCCTCTTTGGACTAGTCCCAATTCGCTGCTAAGAAAAAGTTCCACGTTGTGCTGCATCCTTTTTGATGTCGTCCGCACCTGTGGTTTGTTTTGAGAATTCATCCTCTCGGATGCTCTCGACAGAGACTGAGATAAAATTCATCAACATAAAAATGCAATTCAAAAGGAGAGATAGAGTCTTTTACTGTGTTGACACTTAATTGTTTTCCTTGAACATTTGACGTCTACTCCATCGGGTTTGACGTAAAGCAAATAAGCTTGTGTTTCATGTTTACAATATAATCTTCAATGTACTCTTCTTTTGATGTCAAAGTAACAAAATAGGCTGATGTAATATGTTGACAGTTCTCTTGATGTCGTTGTCGATGTTTCTCTTGACGTCATTTTTGCAAAGAAAAATGATGTAGTCGATGTTGATTTTCTCGGGATAGGTAATTCTTTCTCTTGCGATGCATAACTCCTTCCCCGGGATGCATAAATCTTTTCCCCGTGATGCATGAATCTTTCTCTTATGATGCATAAATCTCTTTCCGGTGATGCATGAATCTTTTCTTGCGATGCATGAATCTCTTTCCATCGATGCATGGCTTTTTTCTCTTGCTATGCATGACTTCTCCGCGATGCATGACTTCTTTCTCTTGCTATGAACGAATCTTTTTCCCGCGATGCATGAATCTCTTTCTCGCGATGCATGACTTTTTTTTTCTCTTGCTATGCATGACTTCTCTGCGATGCATGACTTCTTTCTCTTGCTATGCACGAATCTTTTTCCTGCGATGCATGAATCTCTTTCTCGCGATTCATGAATCTCTTTCCCGCGATACATGACTTTTTCTCTTGCTATGCATGGTTTTTTCTTCTTGCTATGCATGACTCCTTTCCCGGGATGCATAAATCTCTTTCTCGCGATGCATGAAACTCTTTCCTGTGACGCATGACTTTTTCTCGCGATGCATTAATCTCTTTCCCGCAATGCATGACTTTTTCTCTTTCTATGCATGAATCTTTTTCTCGCGATGCATGAATCTCTTTCTCGCGATGCATGAATCTCTTTTCCGCGATGCATGACTTTTTTCTCTTGCTATGCATGGATCTTTGATGATGCCTCCATGATACCGAACGAAGATGATGCTTCACCTAACAACATAAGTGATCTTCTGGGTATCTCTTGGACGGCGGTATCGTCTCAATCGACAATATAAATAAAAATGACCCTCGGAGTAGTGCTAGCATCTCATTTGACAATACGATATAAATGACTCTCCGGGTAGTAATATCATCTCAATCGACAATATAAATAAAAATGACCATCGTAATAGTGGTATCATCTCATTTGACAATACGATATAAATGACTCTCTGGGTAGTGGTATCATCTTATTCGACAATACAATATAAATAACTTTCAGGGTAAGAATATTATCATATCTGATAATATAATGCAGATGAATATCTTCCAGGTATCTTTAGTTGCTGGAAAGTAATAATATTTCTCTCTTCAAGGTTTTCGTTTGTTCCATCTCCGAACATAATTGCATGTTCATTATGAACCGTGCCTTGCTGAGAATTTGAATAAAGTAATGCTACTCATATTCCCAATTCTTGGTATAAGAATCATAAAATATTTCCTGCATCCACAGAAAAGTTGTCAATTTGGGGAGCTCTTCGCCCTTTTGACTTCTCCATGTTCATTGAATGGTGAAATATGCTGATTTTGAGGTAAATCTATGGACCTGCATCCACAGAAAAATTGTCAGTTTAAAATGAACTGATCTGTGTTGATCTCTTCGGTGGTCTGCTCATTGTCTTGCTATCTCCGGTTGATTTTTCTGATCTCCCGCTTCTTGATAGATAAGACAAAACATTTTTATGCCAAAATAATTGAAACATGAAAGAAAAGATTTTTTAAGGAAAATAGATTTTCAAAAGTGATGTTTGAAAAAGGTCACTGTCAAGTGTCATGTCATGTCGAGTTTAATGAATGCCATTGGAGTTGATGTTTCGAGATCTATCTGATTACTTGTTGGGAAGTATTCAAAGCTGCTCTGAACTGTCGATAAATCCTGTGGAAATTTTGAGGCCATCCTCAAAATTTCTGTCCCAGTTAACTGTCTTGGCTTATCTTTAACCGTTGGTGAGCGATCACGGAATTTTTGAGACCTTCTCAAAAATTTTGTCCCAGTTGCAAATCTCAAAGTAACTTCAGTCTTGACTTTGTTGGAAAAGATCTCTCTCTTGAGAATTTTTAAGTCCCTCTCAAAAATTCTGTCCCAGTTTCTATTTTTATGAGAAATAGAAATTCGACGGGGAATATGACCAAACCCTTGTGGCGCCTATGTATCCCGTTGCGACAGGAATCAGGTCAAATGTAGTTCCCCCTCAAAGATTAACAAAAATAAGAAATTTACAAAGAAACCGACCGAGGCCGACATAGGCCGCCTACGTATCTCATTCTTGAGAATTTAGGTCGAACGTAGTTCAAATATAAGGAAATATTAAAAGGGGATAAAAGAGTGACCGAGGCCGACATAGGCCGCCTACGTATCTCATTCTTGAGAATTCAGGTCAGACATAGTTCATTACAAAAAGGATAAAATCTTAAACAAAGCAATTACAAGCAAATAGAACGATTACAAGGAAATAACTAGAGTACAAACTGAAGCTTCACACATAATATCTCTTGACAACATCTGAGTTGATTGGTTTCGGCCATTCGGTGCCATCCATCTCCGACAGGACCAAGGCACCTCCGGATAACACTTTGCGAACCATGTACGGTCCTTGCTAATTTGGTGCAAATTTCCCTTTGTACTCATCCTGATGAGGGAAAATGCGTTTAAGGATCAACTGACCAACCTCAAACATTCTGGGTCTTACCTTCTTGTGGAAAGCACGAATCATTCTCTGTCGATATAGTTGTCCATGACAAACAGCAACCATTCTCTTCTCATCAATTAATGTTAACTGATCAATCCGCTTACGAACCCATTCAGCATCACCCAATTCAGCTTCTTGGATGATTGTCAACGAAGGTATTTCAACTTCTGCAGGTAAAACTGCTTCTGTTCCATATACCAACAGATACGGAGTAGCTCCAACTGATGTTCTGACAGTCGTTCGATAACCCAACAAAGCATATGGCAACATCTCGTGCCAACCTCTGCGATTATCAATCATTTTCCTCAAAATCTTCTTTATGTTCTTGTTGGAAGCTTCTACGGCTCCATTCATTTGGGGACGATAGGCGGTTGAGTTCCGGTGAGTAATCTTGAATTGTTCACATATCTCTCTCATCAAGTGACTATTAAGATTCGCTCCATTATCAGTAATGATGGATTCTGGCACTCCAAACCTACATATCAAATTGTTGCGAACAAAATCAGCTACAGCCTTCTTGGTCACCGACTTATACGAAGCTGTTTTCACCCACTTGGTGAAGTAGTCAATGGCAACCAAAATGAATCTGTGTCCGTTAGAGGAAGTTGGCTCTATTGGACCAATGACATCCATGCCCCAAGCTACAGACGACCAAGGTGAACTCATAGCATTGAGTTCGTGAGGCGATACTCGAATCAAATCACCATGCACTTGACATTTATGACATTTCTGCACAAACTTGCAACAATCATGTTCCATAGTCATCCAAAAATAGCCGGCTCGAAGGACCTTTCTCGACAAAGTGAGTCCATTCATATGAGTACCACAAACTCCGGCATGTATTTGTTCCAGAAGCTTTGCAGCTTCACTAGCATCAACACATCTGAGAAGACCTAAATCTGGAGTCTTCCTATAAAGGATTTCCCCGCTTGCAAAGAAATTGAGGGCCATACGACGTATCGACTTCTTCTGGTTGAACGTTGCATTCTCGGGATAAGTCCCGTCCTCTAAATACTTCTTGATGTCAAAATACCCAGGCAAACCATCTGGTTCCGCTTCGACGTGTGAACAATGAACAGGTTGTTCTTTTACCTCTATATCCACTGGATCAATATAACTTGTATCCGGATGCTTAATCATTGATGCGATGGTGGCAAGAGCATCGGCCAACTCATTATGTGTCCTTGGAGTGTGCCTGAACTCAATCTTGCGAAATCTCTTGCACAACTTCCGTATATACTGCACATACGGTGTGATCTTTGGATTCTTCACCGCCCATTCTCCTTGAACCTGATGAATCAGTAAGTTTGAGTCTCCAATAACCAGAAGCTCATGAACATTCATGTTGATGGCCATCTTCAAACCAAGGATACAAGCTTCATATTCGGCTATGTTGTTCGTGCATTCAAAGAGGAGTTTAGCCGCCATAGGATAGTGCTGACCGGTTTCTGACACTAAGACCGCTCCAATTCCTTTTCCTTGATGATTCACCGCTCCATCAAAGAATACTCTCCAATCAGGGTATGCCTCAGAAATATCTTCACCCACAAATGAAACTTCCTCGTCAGGAAAATAGGTCTTAAGCGGTTCATACTCCTCATCAACTGGATTCTCTGCAAGATGATCAGCTAAGGCTTGTGCCTTTATCGCCTTCTGAGCCACGTACACGATGTCAAATTCACTTAAAAACATTTGCCATTTAGCCAACTTCCCGGTCAGCATTGCTTTCTGGAAAATATACTTCAACGGGTCCATCCTGGAAATAAGGTATGTGGTATAAGAAGACAAATAATGTCTCAACTTTTGAGCGATCCAAGTCAAAGCACAACATGTTCTCTCCAAAAGAGTGTAACGAGCCTCATATGAAGTGAACTTTTTGCTCAAGTAATAAATGGCTCGCTCCTTCTTCCCAGTCTCATCATGTTGACGAAACACGCATCCCAATGCATTATCCGAGATAGACAAATATAGCAATAACGGACTCCCTTCTCGTAGAGGGACCAGCACCGGTGGATTGGACAAATAGTTCTTGATGGTATCAAAAGTAGTTTGATATTCTCCGGTCCACTTGGTCGAGACATCTTTTTTCAACAACTTGAAGATGGGCTCACACACCACAGTGGATTGAGCTATAAATCGACTGATATAGTTCAACCTTCCCAAGAAACTCATCACCTCTTTCTTGGTCTTCGGAGGAGGCAATTCCTGGATCACCTTGATCTTGGAAGGGTCAAGCTCGATGCCTCTCCTGCTGACTATAAATCCCAACAACTTGCCAGCTGGCACTCCAAAAGCACATTTGGCGGGATTTAACTTCAGATCGTATCGACGCAAGCGATCAAAAAAATTGCTCAAGTGAGTGAAGTGATCCGAACTCTCGCGGGACTTGATTATGACATCATCCACATACACCTCGATCTCCTTGTGAATCATATCGTGAAAGATGGTCTTCATGGCCCTCATGTAAGTAGCACCGGCATTCTTGAGACCAAAAGGCATCACCCGATAATGATATACACCCCAAGGCGTGATAAAAGCTGTCTTTTTTGCATCTTCTTCGTCCATCAGGATCTGGTGGTAACCCGCATAACAATCCACAAATGACTGCATCTCATGCTTAGCACAGTTATCAATGAGAATGTGAATATTTGGTAATGGAAAATTATCTTTCGGGCTAGCTTTGTTGAGATCTCTGTAGTCGACACAAATTCTTATCTTTCCGTCTTTCTTGGCAACCGGAACAACATTGGCTAACCAAATCGGATATTGCGTCACTTCCACTACTTGAGACTCGATCTGTTTTGTAATCTCCTCTTTGATCTTTAAACTCAACTCAGGCTTGAATTTCCGAGTCTTTTGTTTTACTGGACTAAAATCTGGATTGATCGGCAACTTGTGGGACACCATATTCGTGCTCAACCCTAGCATGTCTTTATAAGACCAGGCAAATACATCAATGTACTCCCTGAGCAAACGAACCAGGTCTCTTCTTTGGGCTTCAGTCAGATGGACACTGATTCTGACTTCTTTGACACATTCCTCATCTCCGAGATTCACACTTTCAGTTTCTTCAAGATTTGGCTTGTGTTGATTCTCGAATTGTCAAAACTCCTCAGCAACATGTTCAGGTACCTCATTTTCTTCTTCATATTCCTCACACTCATCATCACCTGCCTCATTTCGTTCACTCGGTTCATGACATGACATGACATTGACAGGTTTTAAATTAATATTACTGAAATCATAAACAAACGAAGTTAGGAAAGTAAAATATAAACAGATAAGTAAACAAACAAATTTTGATAAAAGAGGTTTTTCATTTAAATTGAAAGACAAGCACAAATTTTGGCCATGGCCGAGGGCCATTTTGCCTTTTAAACATCACAAGGGAATGTAAAAACTTCAAACAAATAAAACTCTATAAAGGGTGGGTCTCGGGCCTCTTCCGGACTACCACCGATATTTTAAAAACGAACAAAGACACATGTCTTTTCTACCAAGTTGCGCGGGAAATCAAGAGCGGTGTGGAGGTCCAATTCTGCAATTGCTCCTCAGGTTCTGCATCACGGATGCTTGATGTCCCAGCTTCTTCTTCGATGACCGCATCGATCTCCTCAAAAAGGCCTAAGATTCCTTCCCCGAGACCATCACTATTGACATATCCTCGCATCGGGAATGATTGGTACAGATGAGGAATTGGCCTGGCCAATGCTTGATCAACATTCTTGTTCTTCATCTCTGCTTCGTCACCTGTTGGGACATATCCCAAACCAAACTTTGCTCCTTTGGCAGGAATTTGGATAGGCTCGACGATTCTTTGGAAATGCTTCCCCAATCCAAAACCTGGTTCAAAACCATTCTGGAGCATAACAGTAGAAATCATCTTGTACACGACAGGCATAGGAGGTTGTGGAGCCAAGTCATCACCGGTGGCATTTACCAGCTCCACCGTGTAGAAATCACAACCTCGAGAGACATCATCAACAATCGGTGCATACCTATTGGAATGACTCCCTTCACCATAAATGACCAATTCTTTGTGTCACGACCCGGGAGCACCCCCTAGTCGTAACCAGCGTACTCGACCTCGAAGAGGTCTAATACAAGCCTCTTAGCATTCATTCATCGCATAGACACGAAAAAAACCATAAGGAATTTAAAACTTTCTTTACCAAGAAAACATTTCATAAAAAAATATATATATAGCAAGCGGAAGACTTTCTAGACTTTATACATGATGTCTCAAAACCATCTAATACTTTAGAGTACAAAATTCGGAACTAATCCCATACACAACTTAAACAATACTAAAAAGACATAAAAGAACATATGGGGTATTGTCCTCGAATATATGAGGACTCACCAAGTCTTCATCTTCAACACTTAGAAACCTATCAAATAGCCATGACATGTCATCATCTCCAAATCCCTACACTTTAGTTCAAAAAGGGAAAGAAAGGGGTTAGCACAATTAAGTACTAAGTATGGAAGCCATGCAAAAACATGCGAAAAGGGACGTTTATTGGAGAAACATGCTTTTATGCCATTTGGTAAAACTTCATGAAAAAATACAAGTATAAGAGTCACAATATCCAACCATAACCAACATACAAGTCATTAACCACTTTAGCACATACTCCACACATAACCCATTCCTTCACCTTAAACCATCCACCTCAAGTAACCCTTGGACAACACTTTGTGCAATGTATGGATAGCGTCCCATACCACCATCCACACTAAAGCATCATCCTAAGGCCACCAAATGTGAACTTACCACTTATCATGCTTCATATCACAAGCCATCATGCACAACTAGTACCAATGTACAACACATGAACATAATTGACAAGTAAGCCTTTTCATCATTTCTTGACCTCTATCTCAAGTTACCCAAAGCCACACTTAAGTGAAACATGAAGTGACCGCCCATACAATCTCTTGATATACACCTAAGTGTTCCTAATGGTTACCAAAGATAAGGAAATTTACCATTACAATATAACATACTAAGTCAATGTTCACATATAAAACCATAGCCAATCGTATACATACTCAACATATATTCATATACAACCCATGCTTAACTTTAAAGGAACACATGCCATTTCATTACCATAGGACCTCTACCTAATATAACCTTAAGACACACTTGAGTAAGACAAGAAGTGACCGCCCATACAACCTCTTCAAGCACACTTAAGTGTTCCTCAAGATTACCTTAGATAAGGACATTTCCTTTACAACATAACATCAATAGACCAACATTCTTTAAGAAACCATTTTGGAGACATTCAAGCACATAAGGGGACTTTCACATAATAGTCGTTAGACTTAGGGAACTCACTTTAGTATCTTCAAAGCCTACTCGTGCCATGTGTAGATAGCATCCCATACTACTACCTACACGTTGTAGAACCTATCCAATAACTAGAGTGCACATCCCACATGATGGGAATAGGCATTAACCGACATAGACCATGCGAGCTAGACATGGAATCCGGTGTCATAAAACCCTACACCGTGGAAGGTGTTCTACTTGCCAAGGGTAGAACTAGGACACATCCCATATAGGCACATGGTTTAGGGGATATCCAAAGATGTTCATTGTACTCTTGCCTCATACTCGGGAGAGCTACCATCTTAACTATATCCACTCGGTGCTTAGCCTTAGTTCCCATAAAGTAATTTCATTCACATGTATGTACTAGAGAGGGCACCATCATTAGGTCTACCGACCCATGGCACATCTACCAAGAAGGGCACCACAAGGATCTACCGATCAAGGTTCATTAAGGATAGCTCATTAAATCCCCCTGGAAGGGTGCCTTAGGCCTACCGATTTTTCATTAAGGGTGCCTTAAGCCTACCGGTCCAAGGTTCACCATTTCACACATGAGAAGGGCTACCACCATTAGGTCTACCGATTTCATGGTTTTACATTTACTTAGGAAAGCTAGACTTATGAAAGGGCACCATTTCTTAGTTTTGTCAATTCAAGTCTTGGCCTAGAATTCCTCTTTTAGCATTTATAGAAAGGGCACCATTTCTTAGTTCTAGCCCACTTCACACTTTCATGCATTCAAGACTTTAAGTAACAAGGAGGGACACTTTAGTCTACCAACCAAGTCACAACATTTTCATTTAAGGATACTTCATAATCCAACATCATTTCATATATACATCATGAGAAATCATACTTTAACTCACAATGCTATCCACTTTACATAGGATCATCACAAGATCACATAAAACTCATTCACATCATACCTTCACATATAGCTTCATATAGGACTTTACATATAGCCTCATTCATATATAATAATATAACAATGCAATAACACTCATATAATGCCCTTCATGGCATCAATTCACAATAATACAATATTCCAACATTATGCAACAACTTCCCCAATGCCTTCATGGCTACAATTCACAATAATACCACACAAGAACACTATATAACACTTCCACCAAAGGTGGATTCAACCTACCAACAACAATTAATTCAATAAAGAGAGTTCAAGCTTTCTTACCATAATTCAAAGCCATAGCCAAAATCACCAAAAATCCAAGCAATCACCAATACTTTACTCATAAGGCTTATCACCCTTAATTCACCCATTATCAACAATTAATCATGAATAAACATTAAACAACACAAGAGATATCAATACAATTTACTTTACACATAATTCCATCAACTTTGAATTTATAGAAATAGACCCACTTCATAAACACATTTTGGGGTTTTGTAGAATACAAGGATTCATGGAGTTTTTCATCTTAAAACATCAAATAAACATCAATAATATCATAACTTATCATTTGAAATCGTTTCATGCAAGAACCCATGAGTTTGAGTAGAAATTAGGCTTTTTCACAAACTTTGGAAAAGTTGAAAACCATTTGAAATTGGCTCTAGGGTGATAGCTTCCCCTAAATAAAGAACTCCCATACCTTTACTAAGATTCCCCAACAAATTTGATGAAGAAAACGTCTTGCATCCACAACCCTAACTCCCACTTCTTCTTCTTCTTCTTCTCTTCTTTCTCTCTTCTTCTCTTCTTCACTCAAGAACCCTAACTCTTACTCTTTTAAAATGAAACAAAAATGATCCACAATCAGCCTAACACAACACTATAACCTCAAAAGAAATGATTTGTGAAAAGACCAAAATGCCCTTAAATTTCCGGACGGACTCCCTGCCAACTGCCCAACTTTCAAAGGGCATAACTCGCTCATACAAACTCGGAATCGAGCAAACTCGGTGGCGTTGGAAAGATCGTTCCAAGGGCTTTCCAAACATAACTGGAACTACTCCTGGATCATCCTGAGCTAGGAGTTATGACTGCTCAAAGTTGGCCAAAAACTCACTGATTTCCACACTTGGCCGAATTTCCAGATTCTGAATTTTTTTCCAAAAATGACTACTTCCAATTTCAAGCTTCTTCATATTCATTTTAAATTGTCGGATGTTACAATATCTCCCCCTTGGGAACATTCGTCCTCAAATGACACTTAACACTTTTTCAAGGAAAACGACCCAAGTAAACAGCCCATATTCAAGCATACAACCATATAATCAATACACATAATAAGGAGGAACATCAACTCCACATAGAAAGTCCCACACAACTTCATGTGATTCAAGAAAGTAGGAATACATCTACCAACTCCTTATGCATCAAACTTTTACCATTTCTCATTTCTCATTTCATTTCATTGGAGGTACTTCCTTCTCCAAATCATCTCATGCTCATCATAACATCAAAGGACACAATATGCAATTTTCTCATTAAAGCACATCATGCAACTTTCTCCAAAACTCAAGTAAGCATGCTCACATTACCACCTCATAAAGCAAATAGACAACTTATGCTAAATGCACATTATGCAACTTTCTCATAGAAGCACTTTAGGCAACATCATCAAAACACTTTTAAACATGCTCATAAGTCAACTCATGCAACATTTAGGCAAATCATTATAGATGCACATCATCATAAGGAATAAAATTTATGAAAACTCATTTTCTCATTTAATCAAGAATTCATTTAAAACATGCATGACATAAGGAAACCATGGAAAACTCTTTTTCACATAAGACTCCAAAACATAATCCAAGCTTCTAGGAACTCTTTGTTTTAGGCTTGAGTAAGCACATAAAGAAGTAGGTAATGATATCAACACTTCTCAACAACTTCACTACTCAACATGCCATCAATCTTACCAAAACTATTCTTACCCAACTCTTTAATTCACTAAACCTCTTGTAATGAAAACATCCTTCAAGCCTAACTCATAGACATCAACCACACTTAAAGACCTTATCATCTAACCACATATATCCCCCACTTAGGAGAAACTCTTACTAGTTCTTTCAAATTCACCTCCTTCCATCCTAAGGTCGGATCAAAACAACACTAGGCTTTTATACTCATTACACCTAGCATTTCTCTCTTCTTCTCTTCTTCACTCAAGAACCCTAACTCTTACTCTTTTAAAATGAAACAAAAATGATCCACAATCAGCCTAACACAACACTATAACCTCAAAAGAAATGATTTGTGAAAAGACCAAAATGCCCTTAAATTTCCGGACGGACTCCCTGCCAACTGCCCAACTTTCAAAGGGAATAACTCGCTCATACGAACTCGGAATCGAGCAAACTCGGTGGCGTTGGAAAGATCGTTCCAAGGGCTTTCCAAACATAACTGGAACTACTCCTGGATCATCCTGAGCTAGGAGTTATGACTGCTCAAAGTTGGCCAAAAACTCACGGATGTTACACTTTGTCCTTCCAAAAAAACTTCATTAGTTGGTGAAGGATAGAAGACACAGCCCCAACCATATGAATAAACGGTCTTCCCAGAAGCAAGTTGTAACTGATGTTGATATCCAACACCTGGAACTCCACATTAAAATTCGCAGGACTCACATGAATATCCAAGTTTACTGCACCCACTGTGTCTTTTTGCACTCCATCAAAGGCCCTCACATTGACTTGGTTCTGGTGAAGCTTTCCCAAGTCGAATTTCAGCTGCCTCAGAGTCGAAAGTGGGAAAATATTAAGACCGGATCCATCATCGACCAAGACGCGATTAATTATCTTGTCTCGACACATACAGGTGACGTGCAGAGCTTTGTTGTGCATCCTCCCTTCAAAGGGCAGCTCTTCGTCACAAAAACTGATTCGGTGTCCTCGGATGACCTGGTTTATCATGGCTGCTAAATTGTCACTGTTAGTACCCGCAGGCACATAAGTATCATCCAAAGCCCTCATCAGAGCCTGCCTATGTAACTGTGAACTCATCAATAAGGCCCACACAGAGATCTGAGCCGGCGTCTTCTCCAAATGCTTCACAATAGAATAATCTTTTTGGGTGCATTTTTCTCGAGAACTCCTCGGCCTCGTCTTCACTGATCGGCCTCTTTGTTTGGTCCTTCTTCTGCCCTCCTTGGGCCAATTCTTTCGGTGTGTAGCACCTGCCAGATCAAGTCATGCCTTGAGTAACAGCCGTTTTAATCACAAATTTTGGTCGGGTAAGAGTTTCTCGTGGCACCAAGGTAACAGCCTTTTCAGGTGTCAGAATCACAAACTCTTTCTTTTCTCTGATGCTCAACAAAGCTACAGCCTTTTCCAGTTCATCAGGAGCAATCAAAACTATTGACTTTGTCACGCACCAGTCATCATCTGTCTCTATCATATTGATAGTGGTGCCTTCATGACTTGGCAAAGGATTACTATTGACATTGGGCACAACTGTCTGAAGAGAGACCACATTCTGGTCAATCAGGTCTTGAATCTTATGCTTCAGGTTGATACAGTCTTCAGTATCATGTCCAACACTGTTGGAGTGATACGCGCACCTCTGATCAGGTCTGTAAAACTTTAATCTAGTGTCAACCGGCTTAGGACCCACTGGATGAATATATCCTGTCGCAGTTTATTGCTCGAACAGCTTTGTTCGACTTTCAATAAGCGGAGTGAAAATTCTAGCAGGCTTATTCTCGAATCTAGGACGGGGGGGTCGTAATTTCCTTGTTGAGGGGGACGCATTTGGCGATAATTTGGAGCATTCAGACGGGGGGCTTGATATCTAGGATATGAGTTGGTTTGGTGGTTTGGTTGTGGAGCTTGGTAGTTCGAGGGGGTATTTTGGTAAAATGGAGCTGGGGTTTGGTACATTAGGGGAGGCATTTGGTAATTCATCTGAACGTTGGCACAGTTGGGGGCGGCATTTCGGTAGTAATGAGATGGAGTCTGGTAAACTGGAGGGAGAGTTTGGTAGATAGTGGGGGGAGTTTGGTAGTTAGGAGGGGGAGTATTTTGATAACTGGGAGGGGGGTATTTTGGTAACTAGGGGGAGGGGTATTCTGGTACTCAACTTGTGCATAACAAGTCGGGTTTGAGCTCTGTGAAGGTCGAGAACGACCTTGGTATGATGAGGATTTCTTTGGGGTCTTTTTCCCCTCATAAGAGATAAAGGACACATCCTCTCTTTTCTTCTTCAACAAGCCCGAAGATTCGGGCGAGGCAGCAACACGGACAATCTTCCCAGTTCTCAATCCATCTTCGATAGTCTCACCTACCTTGACTATCTCAGCAAATTTTGCTCTAACGAGCAACATAATTCTGTCATAATATTCGGGCTCCTGCACCCGCACAAACACTTCGACAATTTCCTTTTCTGACATAGGAGGTCTAACTCTAGCTGCCTCCTTTCACCATCTATATGCAAATTCTCTGTAACTTTCGGTCGGCTTCTGCTTCATCTTCTCCAGGAGTAACAATCAGGAATGATCTCTACATTGTAGGCGAATCGTTCGATGAAGTCCTTAGCCAGAGCGTTCCAACTAGACCACTGTTTCGTTTCATGAGATGTAAACCATTCTAGAGCCTCTCCGCTCAAACTTCGACTAAAAAGCCGCATTAACAAAGCTTCATCTCTCCCAACTCCCACGAGTTGGTCACAGTAGGCCCTCAAGTGTGCCAAGGGGTTCCCCGTTCCTCCGAAGATATCAAATTTTGGCACCTTGAACCCTTCCGGGAGGTCCAAATTCGGGTGAATATACAGGTCTTCATAACTCAACTCGGCGACCTCAGGAATGCAGTTCAACTCCTTCATGGCTTTTCTAATTTCCTCCTTCATATCTATCTTGGCGGTCTCTTCCTTTGACCTCCATTCTCTCTCCCTCTCCTCATAGTGGTCGAGCTCCGAAGCATGTGCATTATGCTCGTTGGGGACTGGTATTTGGAAAATGGCTTTTTGCGGTAGTGGTGGAGCGATAGAGGGACTCTGGCCATTTAAAGGGGCATGATAGTTTTGGGGAAAAGTCTGGGGATTGGTGTGAAAGAAGGAAGTGCGTGGGTTATTAGCGTTTTGGTTGTGGAGGGTAGGCCAGTTTGGTGGTTTGCATTAGGGGGAAGGAGTGGTGCTTGGAGGTTGGTATTTTGAGGAGGGGGTAGTGTTTGATAAGAGGCTGAGGCGTAGTGAGGGTTTTGGGTGGTAAGGTCAATGATGAAGGGATTACGAGCAGGACTTGAAGGCAGGTTTTGAGCTTGTTCCACATCAGGAGAGAGAATTTGAGCTGGAGGTCTTCTGTCTGGTTGAGCGTTAACAACAAAATTTGGAGGAGGCAAATCTTGTTTTCTCTGCATCTCGACCCTCATCTCAGCAATTTGTTGCATTAGCTGTAGGATCAATTCATTCTGATCAGCAAGGGCAGGCTGAGCCACCACGACATCAGTAAGGCTGGTTTCTTCATTGTTATTACCCATTGTTGTTTTTCTCTTTTGTGAGCTTTGACTGGGGAAGGAATCTGCAGGACCTTTAGATCTAGTGAAATAAGGATGATCGGCCAGTGTATCAACACAGATCAGTTCTAACTACCTGTAGAGAAAAACAACTCAAAGGCAAATCTGTCAGTATTAGTTTTGGATGAATAATGCAAGATATCACATAGACAACATATAAACACATAAAAGTTGCTTTGTCTGAGAACATGCCAACCCACGAGTAATGGGGACTGATTTTTTGAACAAGCAAGAATTTGCTCATTTTATTTTGGGGCTAGCAACTCAGAAAGGCTAAATTGCGTTGAGCTAAGATCTTTTTGCTGCATCTTATGTCATCTGTTGATCTGAACTTAATGTTTCCTTGTAGAATGAAAGATGGGGAAAAGAAAATTTGAAAAAGATAGGGGCCGGGCCTTGAAAGGCTGCCTACGTATCTCCCAAGGAGAATTCAGGCCCTACGTAGTTCGAATACAAAAGGGAATTTTCATTTTCATTCATTCATTTCTGGTGATTACAAGGAATGTGAAAAACAGATAATAAAGCTCATAAAAGATAGATGGTGCCTTCACCGAAGTTCCTTCCACTGACTGTCGTATTAGCCACGGGGGACAAACTCAACCTGGATCTTTCCCATGTTGACGAGGGATTCCACGTCATAGCGAAACCTAAGGCACCTTCCAATGTTGTGATCTATGGCATCATGATAAGGGCAGGGTTTCCATATCTCAATTCTAACGGGATCGATTGCTTCGTCATCCTTTCTAATAGAGGCTAAGACTCATTTTTGAACTAACATACTGTAGATATCTAGCAACGTTTTCTTGAAAGGTGTGAAGTAGTGACAATAAAACAAAGTGTGCTCAGTGACCGGCATATTAGGCTCCTGTTGGTCACAGGTAAGGACGGTATTCTTACCCCACATATACGGGATCTCCCCAATGTTGATCAGGTTGCGGATTGCTTCCTTAAGCTCCACACATTCCTCTATAGTGTGTCCTCTTTGGTTCGGGTGGTAGGCACATGTTTTTTGAGAGCTTTCATGCCCAAACCCGAAAGTGGTTCCTCCGAGAGGCTTCAGTATACCTGACGTCTTAAGGTGCTCGTAAATGAGAGCACACGACACGAATCTTGCCCCCACGCTATGTGTCCGCTCATAAGCTGGGAGAGTGATCTTTTGGTCTCCTCCTTTCAGACGTCCCAGGAAGGGAGGCATATATATGATTTCCTCATCGGCATCTTCTTCAGTAGCTCCAGGGTGAGTGTCTTCGGGACCACTATTTGCTTCTTGATTGAAGAAAGAGCATTTCCCGCGTATTTTCTGAAGTCTCATAGTTATGTCTTTCTTGAAGACGTCATGTTCCTTCCGCACAGCAACTGTCCTTTCACTTATAATATCACATTTCGTCCTCTTTGCTGCCAATTCCGCGTCTAGTGCCGCATTTGCTGCTTGTGCGACCGCGGTGGCAAACTCCACTTCTATTCTCCTTTATCTGGTTTCTTGGATCTCTTTCCTGAGCCACTGCAATTACATCCTCAAATCCTCCTCAGTTAGCTCTATGTCGATACCCTTGCCTTTTTCCATCTTAGCAGCAATTTCACCTTTTCTGAGATGATAGAGTAATATTTTAGGATTTTGTAGTAGGATTTTATTTCTGGCTGAGAAACTTAAGACTCATGGAATTTTGGTCGGACATTTGGTAGTGACTTGTATTTGGCATTGGGGAAATTTTCAGAAATTTTTTGAAAAGGAATGGGCTAAAAATGTCCTCATTCAAAGCA
Organism: Solanum verrucosum; assembly: GCF_900185275.1. Lineage (NCBI taxonomy): Eukaryota > Viridiplantae > Streptophyta > Magnoliopsida > Solanales > Solanaceae > Solanum > Solanum verrucosum. The sequence goes on along the minus strand of NW_026019989.1, from coordinate 113,896 downwards.
ACATATCACATAAACAGTTTAAAGCATACAAGCATATATCGCGCGTCCTAAACAAGTAGGGGCCCCTTTTGTGCCAAGAGTAGGCCTAGCGTATTTGAAAGATGTATGTGTAGAATTGAACCATTTTGTTACCCAAAATCAAATTCCGCATATAAAGATAATTAGCGAAAATAAGCGGGGAAAATAGGGAATAAACGAAAATGCGAAAGGAAAGGCCCACACAGGGGTCATTTGAAGAGAGTACCAAAACACAAGAAAGGCAGGCCCACGCAAGGGCAAACAATAATAAATACATATAGAAAAACCCACGCAGGGGCAAAATCCGCTAAGATGTTCCCGATGGCCCCGCCTCTGATCTGCTCCTCTTGTTCTGTGCCATGAGATACTGAAGCCTATATTGAATCATTAGCAAGTATCCTTCGCTCCGACGACCTTTCTCTTCCCAGTCTTCGAGACACATTCCGCTTTTCTTATCTCCAATCCACAAGTTAAGCTCTCCCAAATCACTTCTCAAGCTTTCTAATTCTTGAGTTACGCTTTCGAGGGCGTACTTATCCTCTTCTTGCTTTCGAAGAAATTCCTCGTGCATTTCCTAGGCTTCTCTCTTACCTCTCTTAGTTCTATCAAAGCTTTGGACTCTTTGTCCTCTACACTGCGGTAGATGTTCGGAACTGAGAAGGAGATACCCTGTATATTGCGCTTCAACCAAGCTTTGTAAGTTTCATCGTACCCCGCATTAAATCGATCCGCGGTAATGGTGTCGTCTTTCATTCGCATTGCTCTTTTCCATTCTCTCAGCATCTCTGAAGCCTCAGGCACTCTATCATCCCCGATGTCGAACACATAGATACGATAGTATGCTTCTGGAGGTGTAGTCTGTCTTTTTCCGAACTGTCTCATGACCCGGATGGGTGCATATAGGCGAATACCTGGTAGAGGAAGCACAAGTTGTCTGTCACCCCGTACTATGACATCTTTCGAGATGAAACGGTCCAACATCCACTGGATGTTTTCTTCTCTCAACTCAGAAAAAATTTGAGCCCATCTTTCTCTGGTTTTTCTTTTTTCTAAGTCTGCCCAGAACAACATGTCATTCAAACTCTTGAGTTCCGTGTCTCTTCACCAAGTGACTCATTATCCACCATTGAAGAAGAAGGTTGCAACCCTGAAAGTAGCGATGTCCTTCCCTACACCTACCCAGAGCACGGTATATGTCGGAAAGGATGACAGGCGCGATAGGATAATACTTCACTTGCCTTTGGTTCAGATGCCCGTGGAATAGAGTGTGAGCAAACATTATCACTCGTGTGTTAATACTGAGGCTCGGGCCGTGTGGGAAAACCATGGTGCCTAATAGTGTGATGGTAAATGCCAAAGGTCTGATCCCGTCCCATTCTTTGAAAGTGACCCTTAACTCTTGGTTGTAATTCGCATAGAAGCTCGCATCCCCGAATCTAACATAGAGATCCATAAAAGAAACGCTAGAACCTTCGGCCCTGAAAGCGTAATCCTTTCTTAATCCGAGCCAATTTGTAATATCCTTGAGAGTAGGCTTGTTGGGGATTAAGATGTTTTTCTGCTTTCTCACTCTTCTTTCAAGTCCTGTACCGACTGTGTTTATTCCGTCCCGAATTTCTTCAATTGTCGGGGTGATTTCCATGGTTCCAAATCGGAACACCATTTTCTCGTTGTCCCAATAGCCTGTAAGGACTTCAATCAGCTTGGGCTACCCAACCATATTGATGAGTTCTGTTAGGGCTCATATATATTTGTTGAGGGCCCTTTTGTGAACCACAGTGAGGTCGTTGTACCACATCTTGAGTAGAACTGGGGCTTCCACTACCATGTCGAATTTGGGAAATCGATCCATACCTACAAAACAAAACCCGGTTAAGATTCCCCTCCCCCAAATAGGCAACAATTAGGTTTCCACACATACATCTTTCAAATGTCAAATTATATGATATGTCATTAGGTCGTGGACCTTGGACATGATTTTTGGCGGTTTTACTAATGGACTTAATACACCTTGGGTATTAAGCCGTCTTAGGCTAATGCTTAGATTTGGATTTGGTTTCGCTCTACTCTAGGTTGACTAGAATTGGTTTAGAAATGACGGCTACCCGAGTCGGACAAACAACGGGGTGAAGATTAATAAACGACATTGGATTGCCGCAAGCCAATTATTCATTTATCACTTCCAAAGAATTCAACTTGTGTTTTTTCTGAAAGACAGCCGTGGTAAGCCACGTAACTGCCTTTTTTCCTAATGCAATCTATTTGCCGTTTGGCGGAATCGGGTGCCATGAATGTCACAATTCGATAAGATACGATAATTTAAACAAGTAAACAGTTAGACACATAGCCAAATAATCAATCTTAAGGTTAGAACCATTCAAATCCTCAGCAGAGTCGTCATTCTATTTTATTAGGAAAATATTTTAGACTGGTTTAAGAGTCGCCACTTAATTTTTAAAGAAAAATCAAGAAAACTATTTTTTTTCAAACGATAAAAACATGAAATCGATTGAAAATATTTAAAGAGGGGTTCAAGGTTCCTATTAATATTCTAGAAAGGTTTTTAAGGCACCTAGAATATCCGCTAATACGGTTATCCGGCGATTTACTTATTTGGCTAAATTGACTCTAACTTAGTTTGTATTGCAACATTGAACTATTTTTGTTAGTTAGGACCATTTTAAAGGGAAAAAGTTGAAATGTTGACATATTATCTAAGTGAGATATTTTTGTAAAATTATTTATTTGTTTATTTTTTAAGTCAAGTAAGAGACGAATAATTTAGCTAAGTTATTAATTCAAAATGGGTACTTTTCGGGGATTTGAATTTTTCGACCTTAAGATTAACAACAAATATTAACAAGTAAATAAACATAATCAAAATTAAGAGGGAAAGAGATTTGGGCCCAAATCTGGTTTCTGTCCGCTTGGGCCAGTATTCGGGCCCATTTTCGTTTTGGGCCTTTGGCCCATTTGAATCACATGTACCTGTCCTAAACTAACGTAAGAGAAAATATTTTTTATCTTTGGACCTTAGGCTCAATTCTTTCACCTATCCTAAATTTCTACCAGAAATAATACTAATGAATAAATGGGCTTAAATCCCAATAAATAACAAAATACAATCTTGAAATAAAAGATCAGCCTTTGGCCCAAATTTTTGACTCTCCAATCTGTTGCATATTCTTTTAACCCCGGGACCTGTTCGCCAATTTTTAAGCTGGCTGACTCGATAGGAACTTGAGCCTTTATGGCTCAGAATAAAATGCTCGGATGAATGAAGGAGTCCGATGGACTCACTCAAAGGTTCATGCAAAGAAACACAAAAAAAGAAGAGTAATTAATAAATGAATTAAGGCAAATGATTTGATATAATTTAAATCTAATTGCAGACAACAGGACTCAAGCATAAAAAATTAATCAACAAACCCAACAACAAATTAAAGGGAAAAACATAAATTGACATACTTTCACTTAACAGTGAAGGAATAAGAGAATGTCATTTTCAACTAATCACCCTAAATAGTCAAAACAATTTTATTCCCAACAATTAATGACAAAGAGCAACAAAAGCAACAAATATATTCATGAACTTTAACGCAAATTTCACATACACTTAAAAATGTAGGCAATATATTATTTAGATATGAACCAACCAACTAAAGTTTTTCCCCCAAATTCTGATTTAATAGTCATATTTATCCCAAAATAAATACACTTCTACGTAAGAAAGAATGCTGCTGAATAACTCTTTTTTTTTAAAAAAAAAGGTTTGTCGGTTATTCGAGCAAAAGAAGACGACAAAAAAAATGTGAAATCACATACATAAGAGAACATGGAAGGAGATAGTCAATACTATAAAAACAAGCCAAATATTATTAAATCGAAAGTAACCTAGATGTTATGTGATAACTTAGTTCTAGCATGCTTCAACATAAAAAAAGGACAAATAAATGCTTACAGACAGTAAGCTCATTAGAGCAGGAAACAAAAGAGACAGAACAGTCTAACGCAAAGCGCACATCCCTTCGGCTTGAGATAACTAGTTCATCTACCTATTCTAATCATTTCAAACAAATCGGATTCAACATAAATAACTAGATATGAAGACTAACAAAGAATATGCAACTATTACGACTTAAAGTCAACATTTATGAGAATAACAGCGACACAAACATGTATTGGCAAGGAGAAGGAACTTGAGGCGGAGAGGAATCAGTGATCTTTTCGGACAAATGAACACAAACAACAACAATTGAGTAGCTAAACAAATTCCTTCACTAACCCATAGTTGACACTAAGTCAAAAACAAGAAGAGAAATAAAATAGATTTCTATTAAGGAAACAACCAACACACTAAAGAAATAGCAAGGTTGAGTTGACAACGAGCTTTACCTTTCACGGGGCAACGAAGCAGGGACAGGACGAGCTAGAAGCCGACTTCACCACGAAAACTCGAATGCGACCTGCAACCAAAAATTTGGATAGGATGTCGGACTCAAAACTGAAAATAATTGTCATATATATATATATGTATATTTTTTCTATCCTTGATTAAGCTATGCTGGGTATTTTGCTCAAAACTCCAAAAAAAATAATCTTTTTTTCAGATTTTTCCCTCTCAAAAAATCTCCCTATAATGGAGAAGAAAATATGTATATATAGGAGGGGAAATTAGGGTTCGGGAAAATGGGGGGAAAGAATGAAAAATCCGGATAGGAGAGGGACCATTCGAAAATTCAAATCGAAAATCTTTCACCCTTTTGGAGAGACACCCTTTCTTGCGATTTCAACCCATTCCGTAAGAGGAAAGGGAGAATTGATGCCTTAGATCGACTCATCTGTCCTTGAGGTGCTACGTGTATTGATCTCACGATGCAAGGACAAGGTGAAAGCTGTTTTGCCGCGCTGAGCTTGTTGTTGTCGTTGTTTTCTTCTGTCCTCGTTAATGTACTGCTGATGAATGTTGCTTCTGGAAATTTCTCTATGGGTTCTCTTTGTGGGTAAGGAATTGGGCCGGGTCGGGTGATTGAAGTGGGCTGCTGTATTGGAAATGGGAATTGGATTTGGGAAAATATTGGTATTGTAATGTATATGTTGGATCGTTGTATTGTTGTATGTTGGTGGGCTGGGAATAATTGGACAAAATTGGGGGTTGTTGATTGTCATTATATTGGGCTGCTGGGAATGGAAAAGGCTGCTGGAATTTAGAGAAAAGGCCCAAAATTAGTCTAAAAAAAAAGGGTCCAAGAAGGTAAGTAGATTGGAATTAAGAAATGGCTTTACAGATTGCGAATTCGGCCAAGTTAAATGAGAATTTAGCTAAAATCGGATGAATATTCGTGAATTCGGCTAAAACTAAATAGGATGAATTAATATTAATTAATTAACAAGCTTCTTAATCTTAACGAAATAAAATAACCAACTTAATTGTAAACTAAATAATTAAAAATATAAGCTATTATATAACCAACATTGATTAACCAAATATTTAATATACTAATTAATAAATACATAATTATGTAAAACATATATATTATTCAAAAAATTATAAAAGGGACAAAATTACTTCAAATTAACTTGAAAAATATATTGAATTTTATAAAGTCAATTATTTCAACTCGTTTGGAATTTAAGAAGCTCGATGATTAATTCACATTAGGGAGGGTCGAAATTGGGTGTCAACATTTATAATATTAAAAGTGGTTAAAGTGTATTTATGGTAACTTGAGGGTTTAAAGTAAATTATTAAAAGTAGGGATGGTAGGGGGTGTTGGGGAAGGGAAAAAACAGTCAATAAATCTGTTGGGGGGGCCCACTAGCTGTTGTCCAATAGATGTAATTCAAAAAAAAAAAAAAGTTAGGGGATCCCGCGAATCGGCCGGTTCATCCGGGCCCAAAGGGTGAACCGGCCCCTAACCGGTCCCCTATCCGAACCCCTCCCAAACCCCCGAAAATGTACGGGACCGGGTCCGGCGAGCCGGTTCTCGAACCGGTCGCGGGCCGGGGCGGGCCGACCCAATCCCCCTGCCAACACTACAAAATACTGATATGGTAAAAAATGTGTTATTCACATTTCATGAGCGCGTGAAGATACCAAATGATAATTTTCAGTTTCTTTTTCCTGAAAATGTACAATTTTTTGCTCTATTGATCCTTGACTTTAGTTAATAAAGAAACCAAAAAATAAAACAAACTAACAATTGAAAAAAAACACGTTTTCTTCCTTGCCTCAACGATTTCCATTTCTGTACTTACCTCCCATGTCACCCCACCCCTCCAACTTTCTCTCTTTCTCTCATCCTCTCCAATTATTCTTATGTTGTTTTCCTTCTTTTTTCCAGGTTTTTAATATTTCGTCGAAGCTCCATTTATTTCGATGAAATTAAATGAATCAATTTTTTTCCGACAAAAGTTTGTTATTATTTTTTGTAACTGTGATAAATATTTATTAACTGAAAAAAGATGAAGGCAATAGATAGAATGTCTTGCCGATGCCGATGAAAGGGGAAGAAAGAGCGGAGAGATGATTTATTTGCGTGTCAACCGAACGGAAAGGGAAAACAGTCGAAGAAGAAGACGGGAGGGTGGGGGCGTTAATTAAAAGATTTACTATTTTTATTTTCTTAAATTTCTTTTTGTATTATTTAAATAGAATTTTTTTAAAATTCAATTCAACTGCCACATGTCATTTTTTCATTGGTACACTTGTTATGTATTTGTGTTTGAGCTACACGCAATTTTATTTTTCAACTGATTATCATTTTGTGTCTAATAGATATAAATTTCTTAAGGTTAAAGTATTCAATAAGTACTAGTCCTAGTTGAGGTGTCTAAGTAAATTATGCGGACAACTTTAAGGGACTGCAGATGACTTAAACCTTTTATGATTGGTATCATCATAACTAGGGGTGTACAAAAACGAACCAAACCGCAAATCGAGTCAAGTCGGAAAAAAACCCGACTAGTGATTTTGTTTGACTTGATTTCGTATTGAAATTTTTTTTGACTATATTTGGGTTGGTTTGGTTTTAACTAAAAAAAACAACCAAAAACCAAACCAATCCGACATTATATATATAATTTTAAAATTTTATTTTATACATAAAGATATTTACTTTGATATAATTTTTAAATATTTCTTATACTTTTTCATAGTTTTTATCTTTTAATATATTATAACAAGTTTGAAACTTAAAATTCTGTATAGTCCAATAAAGATTATAGTCCACAAATGTTGGTAATTATAATAAAACTTAAATCAAAATCAAATTAATACTAATGCAAAAAGAAAATCAATTCAACACTAAGAATGACAATAATATTTAATATTGTTCTTTAGTTTTACATTGGTTTAGACAATTAAAATACATAATCTAATTTTAATTTCCTTTAATATTTAGACATATAACTAATACTTATTAAACTTATTTTAGCATGATTTAGTACTTTTAAATTATAGTCATTTTACTTGTTAATTTGCAATATTTGTTTTACGCGATTTCGTTATAATTTTTTTTGTTGGATATTTTAATGTCATTAATCATATCATATTTTGTGTTGTTATTTTTTTAAGAAACACCTTAGATAGTTGTATTTTGGTAGGAATAAAAAAATATTTGAAGTACAAGTAAAATATATGTTTGTATGAATATTTTATCGGAAAAACCCGAAACAACCCAAAAAACCCGAAAAAAACCCGAGGTTAAAAAACCCGAATTTTATTAATTTGGTTTGGTTTATAAATTTAAAAGTCTGACACAAATGATTTATAAATTGTCAATAAATCAATATTTACAATATATCATCAACTAACGCGCAACGCGTGGATACATATACTAATATAATTAAAAAATAAAATCTATCATTTAAATCTCAAATATTCGTCTTCCAAAATATGGAATCAATTAATTCAAGTAACGTCAAATGTCCTTCATCTTACGTAATTTACACAATTTCCAGTACTGTTTCTCTGGTAATTACTAATTGGCAAGTTCATATTGCGTAAGAGTAAAAGAACATCATTAAGTGTGCCCTGCGTATATTAGAAGTCATCAGCATTCACCTGAACAAGCTACCATTTGATTGGACCCTTTGCCTGTGTTTTCTTTTTTATATGTAATTATGTTTGTCCCAATTTATGCATAGATTCAGAATAAAGAGTTGAAATACTTAAATTTCATTATAAAGTTAGGTATACATTTTTTATATATTTAAAATAAAATTTATATATTCAAACTTTAGACAAAAGATATTACGTGTCAACATAGGTAATGATTCAAAAATTATGGAGAAAATAGTTCAACTCCTTAACATAATATAGGCAGAAAGAGTATCAATTAACTTTTTATTAATTTATTTTAAGAAGAACGTTTTTTAAAAATATTTGAAGCAATTTAAATTATTAATACTATGAATGATTTTATGATAATAACATCATGCCATATTTAACAGTAAAAAATTTCAAATATCTTTTTTACTTTTTAAAGTTGAGTTAAAGGTTAAAAACACATCTAAATTATTTCAATTCCTTTTTGAGTTTCATACGTGAACAATTGAGAGTGCTAATTTCCTACTTAAACTATTATATAATGATTAGCGAAATACATATATATCGATAATTTTTTTATGATATGTGTACTACACTCTCTTTTTTATTTAAATATTCTTACACATACATGGAATAGCCATTCCATTGTGATTTGTGGCAAACCTAAAAAATAATATTAGGGTTTAGGTTAAAACTTAAGTTTAGAGGTTAAAAATTATCACTCTATAAATTGATTTATTTGTCCCCACAATATCCGACATCTTCTTCTCCATCTTCTTAGCCTTGGTCTCGTATTAGCCATGATATCGATATCCCCAGTTTGGAGGGGTTTACAATTTTAAAGAAATCAATTGAAAATTTTATTTTATTTAAAAATAAATTAATGTGTCAACTAATAGAGTCGTTATTTATGTAAGGTGGACGAAAAAACTTTATGGTCAAACATGCCTTGAAGTGTTTGTACGTAAGCAAATATTTGATCTAGTTAGCATCTAGATGTATTTCACACTCCTAATAGTTTAGGTAGGAACTCAAAATATTAGAATAGTTTAGATATTTTTTACTCACTCTTTAATTATTATTTTTTGAAATTAAATTTTCATCACATAAATTCAATTAAAGAAAGTATACAGAAGATAAAATATTTGTTACGGCCAAACATATATTTCTATGTACTTGAATTATTACACCTTAAACATTTTTTTTTCAATATTTGAGCAGTATTTCAATTCTGAAGCTCAATATTTGTAAATGATTTAATTGTCACTAAATTTATATTTTTAGTGATAATTGACATTTTTTGTATATGTTTCTAAAGTTTTTATCGACATTGATTGATCTAATGACAATTAATTAGTATCGGTAAAGACTTGAGAACTCTTTTTAATGTCTATATTTACTATCGCCGAAAATTATTTTTATTGTAGTGAGTAGCTATTTTGACATATATTTGATTGAATTGCTGAGAAAAAAATAGTAATATTTTTATATGAAAATTAGGAAGTGTCCGGTAATTTTTAGTGAGAAATTGTTTTCCAAAATGCAATTTTTTAGTGAGAAATAATGTTTGAGGAGTCCAATTAAATTAATGACATTACTGCACCGAATAGAGAATGTGCACTACTGAATGTGAATGTGCTTATTTAACCCCCCTTTCTTTTTAGAAAATTTTACATTCCGTTACCATTGCCAGTATCATTTTTAGAAATCAGCTTCAACAATTTTCATTCCGTTTCTTCATCCTTAAAAATGAAAGTGGATCCCAACAAGCATTCTGTAGACAATAAAATTCGCGTCGAGAAAATAATAATCAAGAACGGAAAATTATAGCAACAATCGTTTTATTGATTTAAGTGCGAGTGTTACAATCTCTACTATTCCTCTGAATTCGCCTTTTCAAATATAATTCAAGGGCTCTTGAGCTTGATCTTGAACTTGAGATTTATCTCGATCTTGATCTCTATCTTGATCTTGATCTTGGACTTGAACTTTATCTTGATCTTGACTTCTAGTTGAATCCAAGGGCTTCGAGCTTGATCTTGAATCCGACGGTCTTGATCTTGATTGTTCTTGAGACTTGAACGTTCTTGAATATTGAATGCTTGAATTCTTGAACTCTTGAACTTGTAGAGAAATCTGCAGCTTTTGATCCACGAGCTTTCTCTAGCTTCTTGTTAAAATTCTTGGTCCCCCTTTTTCTGAATTCTGAAGACCCCTATTTATAGTTTTAAAATAGAGGATTTGTGATTAGAAGAGGACTCCTTTCGGCCAATTAGATTTAAGTGACATGGCATATGTGCTTTATGGAGCGGGCCTTAATTAAATTCATATTTATTGAATTTAAATAATTAACTCAATTATATTAATCCATAATATTTATTTGGACTAATATATTAATGAATTTAATATAATTCCAATCATTTTATAAATTTAAATTTAATAAATTTTTAAATGATTACAAATGCCCCCTGCTTCAAGTCTTGTCGAGATATTTTATCTTTTGAAGACTAGACTTGAAGTATTAATTAACTAGTAATTTATTTACCATACCCATGCAATGTTCTAATTTATTGTCCGACTCCAATACATGTAATTGGAGTGGGCATGTGACCCCTTTAATCTTACGTGGCAAACATGCCACTAGCAATAGGAAAACCAATTTGGTCAGGAGAGTATTTATGACAATTATTTTAGCATAATCCAAAAAAGAAGAATTGCTATTGGTCTAGGAGAAGGACTCATGTCATGTTGTCGTGGCAGGTGCGCATATTAAATATGCATCTTATATTATGATGCAAATTTTATCCCAAATTGGAGTTGTAGTAGGATAAATCACCGCCTCAAAATCTTATTTTATGACGCCATTTAAGTTCAAATTGTAGTTGAACTAGGAATTGTAATTTCACTCAATTTCAAATTCATGTTCTTTTCTATTGTCCTAATCAAAAAAGAATTGTAATTGAACTAGGAGAAGGATTTTATTCCCACCACATGACATCTATAAATAGACACATTATATTCACAATTTTGTCTTCAATTACAGATTGTGAGCTACGAGCCTGTGACGAAGGGGCATAATTCAAGGTAGTTTTCTTCCCTTTTTCTGATTTTCGTCACCCTTTTTTACAGCTTGACACGTTTGTCGTAGAAAATTCATATCTCATTGTAGAAAAATCGAAATCAAGAACGGTTTGATTTTCCAGAAACTAGACTTCTCGATCTCTAACATATCCAGAATTCGGAATTTAACACCTTCAGAATATTTCTAGATGATTTTTTGAAGTTAGCTTTAAATTCTGTCATGCTGAAAATTGCAGACTTGTGTGGCTTTACTAAAACTCTTGTGTCTTGATGTAGGAACGACAAAATCACAAGCCGCTTGATTATTTAAAATCTATACACAAAGGTCTACAACATATCCGAAATTCAGGGCTTAATACCTTCAGAGTTTTTCTAGGTGATTTTTTTTTGAATTTAACTTTAAATTCTGTCATGCAGCTGATATTCTTAAGGCGAAAGAGGATAGATACGCATCCCCGCCCTAAGAAAGGTAATCTAAATGTATTCTTTAAGGCGAAAAGAGGATGGATACGCATCCCCGCCCTAAGAAAGGTAATCTAAAGGTATTCTTTAAGGCGAAAAGAGGATGGATACACATCCCCGCCCTAAGAAAGGTAATCTAAAGGTATTCTTTAAGGCGAAAAGAGGATGGATACGCATCCCCGCCCTAAAAAAGGTAATCTTAAATGTATTCTTTAAGGTGAAAAGAGGATGGATACTCATTCCCACCTTAAGAAAGGTAGTCTAAAGGTATTCTTTAAGGCAAAAAGAGGATGGATACGCATCCCCGCCCTAAGAAAGGTAATCTAAATGTATTCTTTAAGGCGAAAAGAGGATGGATACTCATCCCCGCCCTAAGAAAGGTAATCTAAAGGTATTCTTTAAGGCGAAAAGAGGATGGATACGCATCCCCGCCCTAAGAAAGGTAATCTAAATGTATTCTTTAAAGGCGAAAAGAGGGTGGATACGCATCCCCGCCCTAAGGAAAGGTAACTTTATGGTATCCTTAATGTGAAAAGAGGATGGATACGCATCCTCACCTTAAGGAAGGTAGTTTAGAGGTCAAGACTTGAAAACTTCAACTTTCAAACTTCGAATAATTTGAAGACTTCAACTTGCAGACTTAAAGAATTTGAAGACTTCAACTTGTAGACTTGAAGAATTTGAAGACATCAACTTGCAGACTTGAAGAATTTGAAGACATCAACTTGCAGACTTTGAAGAATTTGAAGACATCAACTTGCAGACTTGAAGAATTTGAAGACATCAACTTGTAGAGTTTAAAGAATTTGAAGACTTCAACTTGCATACTTGGAAGACTTGAAGACCTTCTGCCTGTATACTTGGAGGATCTGAAGACTTCAACTTGCATACTTAGAAGACTTTGAAGACATCAACTTGCAGACTTGAAAAATTTGAAGACATCAACTTGCAGACTTGAAGAATTTGAAGACATCAACTTGCAGACTTTGAAGAATTTGAAGACTTCAACTTGCATACTTGGAAGACTTGAAGACCTTCAGCCTGTATACTTGGAGGATTTGAAGACTTCAACTTGCATACTTGGAATACTTGAAGACTTTCGGCCTGTATACTTGGAGGATTTGAAGACTTCAACTTGAATACTTGGAAGACTTGAAGACCTTCAGCCTGTATACTTGGAGGATTTGAAGACTTCAACTTGCATACTTTGAAGACTTGAAGACCTTCAGCCTGTGAAGACTTCAACTTGCATACTTAGAAGACTTGAAGACTTCAATTTTAAAGAAACTTCAAGCATATTGTTAACCGAACTCTTTTTTTTTAAAGGTTTGCCCCCATCTATTGACCAATGAATACTTCGTACAAGTCTAAAGTTTGATGGGACAAAAGATAAAACAAAATACTTACCGCTTTGATTGTCATGTGACAGATCAAGTGGGAACATGTGGTTTTTTGACACTCATGCAACTGAACTTAGGATATATTCTAAGCACCTACGTACCTCAGTGAAGAGGATCAAGTCACAACGTAGTTCTGGGGGATTGAGTGAATTTTTTTTATTTTTTTATCTTTTTGTGCCGTACACAGTTTATACTCTTGCGGGCCAGGAGTGACATGCAGTTTAGGCTCGTACCTTAAGGAGTAACATCTTACTTCAAGGGTAGTACCTCTTTAGGAATTTTGCATTAATAGGACCGATCCTTACGCCATCTGCATCAACAAGCTTGTAAGCACCATGTGAATATGCTTCTTGTACGACATATGGTCCATCCCACTTTGAGGTAAATTTGCCCCCAGACTTGTGCGAAGTAATGATGGGTCTTCTTACTGCGAGAACTTGGTCTCCAACTTGGAAGCACCTCAAGTGAACCTTCTTATTGAAAGCACGAGATAGACGAGCTTGATAACATTCAAGGTTTTGTTGGGCTTCTAGCCTCTTTTCATCAAGTGCTTCTAACTCAGCAAGACGAAGTCAAGCATTTTCTTCTTCAGTGAGCCCTTCTTGAATAGCAAGTCTCAAGGAAGGTATTTGACGCTCAAGTGGCAAGACTGCTTCAACTCCAAAAGCAAGTGAATATGGTGTTGCTTTAGTTGGAGTGCGGTATGTCGTTCTATATGCCCACAAAGCTTCTTCCATTCTTTCATGCCAATCTCGTTTGGACTTGGAGACAACTTTCTTGAGGAGGTTGCATAGAGTTTTATTAAATGCTTCAGCAAGACCATTGGCGGCAGCATGATACATAGAAGATTTACGCTGCTTGAAGTTAAAGAGATCACAAATTTTGTTCATTAACTTATTATCGAATGGCTTGCCATTGTCTGTTATAATGTAGCGAGGGATGCCAAAGCGATATATGATATTCACTCGGATAAAATTTGCAACATTCTCTTTCTTCACTTCTTTAAGAGCGACAACTTCTGCCCATTTTGAGAAGTAATCTGTTGCAGCCAAGATGTACAAGTGTCCACCAGAAGATTTTGGTAGTGGTCCCATAACATCCAATCCCCAAGCGTCAAATGGCCAAGATGCAATAGTTGGGTGCAATACTTCGGGTGGCTGATGTATAAAATTCGCATGAAATTGACAAGCATCACACCTCCGAGCATAATCTAAGCAATCCTTCACCATGGTTGGCCAATAATACCCCATCCTCTTTATGTGAAAATGGAGTTTTGGTCCAGATTGATGTGATCCACACACTCCCGAGTGTACTTCTTGCAAAGCTTGAATTGTTTCTTCCTCTCCCAAACATCATAATAGTACACCCTCAAATGATCTTCTATATAATGTGTCCTTGTAATAAAGGAAGCGAGGTGCACGACGACGAGTGTCAGTCCTTCTCCTTGGATCTTCTGGAAGTATCCCATAACACATGTAATCAATAATGGGTTGTCTCCACTCTTCCTTCGCGGCTTCAGAAACGGCGACGAAATGATTAAACTCATTTTCTATACATTTTTCCTCATTTGGCGGTGGTACTATCCATTTTTGACAAATAGTCACTTGCGTCTGATCAGGAAGGGTTAGCGTTGAAGCTAGAGCAGCCAATGCATCAGCTTTCTTATTCTCCGTTCTACGCACATGTTGAAGGGTTACATCTCCAAGCCATCCTATCAACTTTTGAGCATAATCATGATAAGGACGCAATTCAGGCTTCTTCACCTCATAACTTCCCAAGAGTTGGTTGATCACCAACTAAGAGTCACCAAAGACTTGTAAGTTTAATTGCTCCATGTCAACGGCCATCTCAAGTCCAAGTATCAACGCTTGGTATTCAGCGACATTATTGGAGCAACATTGCTTCAAAGAAAATGAGAATGGTAGGATCACTTCTTGTGAAGTAATGAACACTACACCAGCACCAGCTCCGTCACGATGTGCAACTCCATCAAAGTACATTTTCCAAGGAGGTAGAACTTCAATTAACATTGCATCTTCATCAGGAAGCTCATCAGTTAACTCCCAATCATTCGGTATCGGATGGTCTGCCAAGAAATCCGCCAATGCTTGTCCTTTCACAGCTTTTTGAGGGATGTACACGATCTCAAATTGTTGGAATTGGAGGTACCATCTTGCTAGTCGGTCACTAAGGACAGGTTTCGACATAACAAACTTGATGGGATTTGCTCTAGAAATAAGACGAACAACATGGGCTTGAAAATAATGCTTCATCTTTTGAATTGAGAAGACTAGCGCCAAGCACAATTTTTCAATCGGTGAATAGTTCAGCTCATTTGGTGTCATCGTTCTACTCAAGTAGTAAAGAGAGTTTTCTTTGCCTTCACTATTCTCTTGAGCTAACAGGGCTCCTACGGACCTTTCTTGTGCCACAATGTAGAGTATCAATGGCTTTCCAGGTATAGGGGCTGCCAAAACTGGAGGTTTTGCTAGATATGACTTGATACTTTTAAAGGCATCGCTACATGTTTCGTCCCAATTAAAAGGAGCGCCTTTCTTCATGAGATGACCGAATGGTTGGCATCGTCCTGCTAGGTTTGAGATGAACCTTCTCAAGTAGGCTAGCTTTCCTTGGAGACTTTTTAACTCATGAATGTTTTGAGGTGCAGGCATCTTCAATATTGCATCAACTTTGGCTTGATCAATTTCAATTCCTCGATGTCTCACAATTAAGCCAAGGAACTTTCCAGAAGTAACTCCAAAGGCACACTTCAATGGATTCATCCTTAGTTGATATCTTCAAAGTAGCTCAAACACCATTCTTAAGTCTTTCAAATGATCACTCCTCTTTCTGGATTTTACCACCAGGTCATCCACATAACATTCAACATTTTTATGGAGCAAGTCATCAAATATATTTTGCATAGCCCTTTGATATGTAGCACCAGCATTCTTTAAACCAAATGGCATCACTTTGTATCAATAAATACCCTTAGGTATGCGAAATGCGGTGAGTTCTTCATCCTTTGGAGCCATGCGGATTTGATTATAGCCAGAAGAACCGTCCATGAACGACATTGCCTCATATCCAGTGGTGGCATCAATCATCAGCTCTGGAATGGGAAAAGGAAACTCATCTTTAGGGCATGCATTATTAAGATCTCTAAAGTCAACACATACTCGAATTTGACCATTCTTCTTCTTCACAGGAACAATACTTGAAATCTATGTAGGATATTTAACCTCACGAATAAAGCCTGCCTCAATGAGTTTATTAACTTCATTTTCTATCAATGGAACCAAGTCTGGCCTAAAGCATCTTTGAGCTTGCTTAATGGGACGAGAACCATTTTTGACTGCCAACTGATGGACCGCTACTTTAGGATTCAATCCAGGCATTTCTTTATAACTCCAAGCGAAGACATCCCTATATTCTTTGAGTATATTCATATAAGCGATTTCTTCATCAACTTCTAGAAAGGCACTCAAGTAAGTTGGCCTTGGGTCTTCATCAGTGCCAATGTTAACTTCTTTCAAAGGGTCTATTGTGGTCTTTACTCCTTCTTCAAGTTCCGGTGGAGCATCTCCAGCATCTTCCTCTTCTAAAGGATCATTGTCATTGACAGATATATGACAACACCAGACAATATCTTCTAACTCTTCATCAATCTTTATTTGAGGCAGAGAATCGTACTCATTTTGGATTGTAACATGATTTGAGGAGCCTACACTTTCCTCATCTTCCTTGCGCTCCTTGGTGTAAACCACGGTGCGAACCTTTGCCTTAAGCTCCTCTTTACATGAAACTACAAGTTCCACTCGTCGCCTCATTCTAGAAGGAATTAAACTTTTGAAATCCTTTCGAACCAAATGTGAAGCAGGCATTGTAACTTTTAAATAACTTCTCAGATTCTTGTTTTTCTTCAATGGACCTAATCTCTTGAACACAGAAGTTCTTGCACTCGATTCTCCGAGTCGATCAAAGATGGAAAGCTTTCTATTGGGAGTAGTAACATCATCTTCAAAAGTAATATGATTATTACTTGCTCTTCTTATGGAGATGTGAACTGGCGGTGGTTGGTTATAGCATATGCCCTCACGTGCTTGCCTGGTTTTATCAACTGATGGGAGTTTCCCTAACATTGATGGCTCATTAGGGTTATATCCAGCCTTCGCAAATAACTTGTAAGCATTAGGATCAAAACCTTCTCCCGTGCGTTTTGTAGGGAGTGCTACATCTCGCACTTGATTTTGAGCGATTGTCTTTATTGACAGCTTTGAAGGCAAGTTTATTGCATCAATCCGTCTGATAGGAAAAGTTAGTCCTCTTAATGCATCTTCTTGAAGGTTAGATGATTTGACTTCTTCTTTCTTTTCTTTTGGAACATAGCGAAGTCCAGAAGTCAGATTCTTCTTTGAAGACATGGTCTTCCCTTCATTGAGATTGGGACAGAGTACTTTAGTGTCAACTTTTACCTTTTCGACATCTGTGTCAATTATTTTGCTTGTGATCTTATCAGACTTGGTTGATTTGACATCATTAGATTTTGTCCCTTTAATAACATAACTCTTCAAGTAGAATTTTGTATCGGCAAAGTGTGTCTCAACTTCGGTGAAAGGATTATCGTCTGCAACTATCTTCCTCTCAATCCTGTCTTCAAGATACTTCAAACATTGATAGTAAGAAGATAAGACAATTCTATTCTCATGTACCCAAGGCCTACCAAGTAATATATTGTATGAAGTCTTTGCATCGATCACGTGCATCCACGCGTTTGATCGCAAATCTTCCATGTGAATTTCTAATTTAATAGAGCCTATGAACCTCTGTCCTCCTTGATTGAATCCTTGTATCAACAAACGACTTTCACTAAGTTCTTCGGTCGTGATGCCGAGTTCTTTCAATGTGTGGATAGGCAGGATGTTGACTCCAGATCCTTCATCTATCAAGATTCTATTTATCTTCTTCTCTCGCACGTGACCAACCATATACAAATGACGATTGTGTAGTGTTTCACCAAACAGAAGATCGTTATCTGTGAATGTGATTTTTGTATCACATGTATAAGCTTCTTGGGAAGAAGGTTCAATAGGCTTTTCAGAAGATGAAGGAGCCATCATTGACGAAATTTTCCTTGTTGCTTTTCTTTGCCATTAGGAGACACTTTTGGTGAGGATTCTCTCGTTGTTCCTTCCCTTTCAGTTGGAGACACTTTCATTGTTTCTTCTTTATCAGCATTAAAACATGATGCCTCGACATTTTCTTGAGTAGACTTTGTGCGCAACCAACTTGGTAAGAATTCTTCTAGAGTTACAGGATGTCGGGGTTTCTGGTAGTGATGCACTTCTACCTTCGCCTTCTTTGGGCGCTTGATTGATTTCTGCTTCACCGGTTTTGTCACGCCCCGAGCTACCCCCAAGACGCGGACACGGGACCTAGGACCACAAGTGATCCCAAGCTAACCCTGCTGGCATGATCATGAGCATACTAAATACAATCTGAATAATAGAAACTGTGCGGAAGCTAAATCATAAATAAGATGAAAAGATGGGGAATACCCATATACTATAACTGAGATATATGAAAACTGATGAGTTTAATACAAAGAAGTTATTAACTCAATACTAAGCTGAATCTATCTATGTCTGAAATAAGCCTCTAAACTGACTAGAAATGTTGGGACATGCCCCAACTAGATCTAGCAAAACTGAAACTAAAGACTAAAAATATTGAAAAGAAACTCATGACTATTGTCCTCGGAGAATGAGGACTCACCACTGATTCTGCTGAACTGGAGATCGGGAACCGATCTAAACGTGATCTGGATACTGAGAACCTGAACCTACATCACGAGAAGATGTAGCGCACGTATGCGTCAGTACTTGAAAGGTACTGAGCATGCAAGATGGAGTAGAGCTGAAAGAACATATAACTGAACAAAGCAATAAAGCAATGAAATCATCTAGACATGATATAGATACTGAAAATACTGAATACTGAGCTAACTGATGCAATGACCAAATTTATAACATGCTGAGACTGAATACTGACTGTACTGAAATATGGTCAATGCAATAGAGTCTGACTGAACTGTGGGAGCTACTAATAACCGACATAAAACCACATGAGCTAAATGTGGAGTCCGATGTATACGCCCCATCGAGAGGACCCAATATACCCTGCCAGAGGTATAGAGACATGCTGGCGTGATCACTAAACTGATGTTGCCCACAGAGGGGACTTACACCTACGTGGCTCGTAGTTCTGGGACTATATGGGTACGCTGAAACCCTAATCCAACTCGGTATTATGCTACTCCCAATGAATAAAGTAGTTAACTGGTTATGACTGAATTTCTGTAAATACTGGATAGCTCGAACTGAACATGCAAACTGAGAATGTAACAATTAATCTGATAATGATGCATTCATAAACTGAGGCATGTAAAACTGAATACTGAAATATCTGACCTAGCATGTGTAATTCAAGAACTAAAGAAATACATAGCTAGGGTTCTGAAATTCATGCGATAAACTGAGCAATAACATGATAATTTGATTTGGAACATTTAAATAACTAACTCATGATGATCTGTTCAAATTCTAGAAACCCTAGGTCTATTCATAATCATGGAATTAAGAATCTGACTGAATTCTAGGGACCTAATGGGCGAAAGGAACCCACTAGTGAAATCCCACATACCTGGTGACGAATTCCATGGAGAAATCTTTCGATTTCGGGGCTGGAACTGAAGAAACCTCGCTGCGTTCTTGAACTAGGGTTCTTGACCTTTTTCTCCTCTCTTGCTTCTAATTCTTCTAAGTTTGATTAATGATTTGACTTAGGTAAGTTCTAGTTATGTTTCTAGGCTTAAACTAATTAAAATCTCATGATTTAGGGTCTAAACGACGTATCTTAGGGGTTAAACGAAATAGGAAAAGACCAAAAGACCCCTGAATTAACTGCTGTCGGAGTGACCGACGGTTTGGACCTACGGGCCGTAGGTCAATCTACGGTCCGTAGATTGGGTCCGTAGTTCGAGTCTGCCCGACAGGGCTTCACTAAAATGGGTATAACTTTTTACTCGGAGGTCAGAATTTAGCAAACTCGGTGGCCTTGGAAAGATAATTCAATTATCTATCTAACCATAGGTCATGGGACACATAATTCATTTTGTGCTAAAAGTTATGACCATATGAAGTTGACCCATCAGAATTTTCAGCTAACTTGCTGCTATCCTTCGATCTACGGTCAGACCTACGGACCGTGGATCGAACGACGGTCCGTGCTGGTCAACCGTAGTTCATGTCAGAGGCTGGGTAAAGGAGGTCTTGATCCACGGACATAGACCACGGACCGTGGTCTGATCTACGGACCGTGGGTCTGTCCGTGAGTCGAGACTTAACCAATTTTCTGAGCTGGCTGGGGAGGGGTTGTAGTGGCGAACCACGGACCACCAGCACGGACCGTGGTCTGACCTACGGTCCGTAGATGGCCACCGTGGGTTGCACCTGCAACTTCTCAAAATCTGCATTTTTTGGTCTGTTTCGGATACGGGGTGTTACAGGTTTCTTCACCATTTTCTTCTACTTGGTTGCTCACATGATTCTTTTTGTAAGCTTGACTTGTTGCGTCTTCGCCTAGTCACAAGAATCCAGCCTTCATCACCATCTATATCAACTTGAGATTTATCTAGCTCCAATGACTCTTCTTCATGCTTTTTAGCGATATGTATTTGGATCAGATCGAGCGAGCCGAATGTGATGGAGATTTGATTAGAACTAGCTTTCTCATCATCAAGGACAATCTTCTTTTCTCTAACCAATCGCATCACTCTATCCTTGAAGACAAACATTTTTCAAGAGAATGACTCACAAGTCTATGATATTTGCAATAATTTGGGTCATCAACTTTTCCAGCTTCATCAGGCCGCTTCATCTCTGGCAACTCAATGAGCTTTAATTCAAGCAACTCATCGAAAATATCAGAAACATCAGAATCCAAGAAGGGGTATTCCTTTTCTTGCATTTCCCTTAGGATTGATTTTTGGTCTGAACGCGCTTGAGAACTTGTTCTCACACTTTGCTTCTTCCCTTTCTTCGTAGTGAACTTTACAGGTGACACATTAACATTCATTGACTCTTTGTTGTCGTTCTTGGGCACAAATTTGCTTCATCTCTTAGGTTCCTACTTGTCTCTTCCTTTGCGAGGGTCATGGACAAACGTCATATCCTTTCCAGCAGAGGACATGCTCAACTCCATATCATGAGCACGAGTAGCTAGATCTTCAAAGGATTTTGGTTTTATTCCTTGTAAGATATAAAGAAGCTCCCAGTGCATCCCTTGGATACACATTTCTATTGCAGAAGCTTCACTAAGCCTATCCTTGCAATTCAGGCTCGCGTTCCTCCATCGATTTATGAAGTCTATGGCTGGTTCATCCTTCCTTTGAGTATTCGTAAGTTCTACCATGCTTACAGTACGCCTCGTGCTATAGAATCGATTGAGAAACTTGTGCTCTAGTTGATCCCAACTATCAATAGAATTGGGCTCAAGATCTGTGTACCAATCAAAGGCATTTCCTTTTAGAGACCGGACAAACTGCTAGACAAGATAGTCTCCATATGTTCCAGCATTATTACATGTCTCCACAAAGTGTGCAACATGTTCCTTTGGATTTCCTCTACCCTCAAATTGTTGAAATTTGGGGGGTTGATAACCAGCAGGCATTTTTAAGTTATCAATTCTTGCAGTGTATGGCTTGGCATACATATGAGAAGACTTGGTGGAGACTTCATACTTATCTTTGATAGTGCCTTCAATGAACTCCTTCAAGCGATCGAGTGGGATCATTCCTTCAGAAGAAACTGGCATCTCATTAACAATCGGTGCTTTCTTTGCAGGATCTCCAATCTCTTGAACTTCAACACATTTTCCGGGCGCATGACTCGCTTCTCCATTTAAAAGTCCTTCCATTCGATCTATCAACTTATTGATTCTAGACTCTTGGTGTTGTACATGCTTTGTCAATCCTTCAACCAACTTCGTCAGATTTGCGAGTTGTTCCTCAGAGGAAGAAGCAGCAGCCACCATTGTTTGCATGATCATTGGAGATGTAGGAGAGTAGCATGGATTGTCGCGTAAGTTGATCTTCAGTGGACTCACATTACGCGATGCACGTGGAGGTGACTCACTCGTTGAATCATAGCTCTCCCTTATGGTAGAGTTCTTGGAACCAGATTGCTCAAGGAGAGCCAATGTTTTCTTGATCTTTTCAGCAACACTGCTTCCTCCTTCTAAAGCGTTTGCGGAGAAACTCGATATTTTTGGAGTAGTAGACCCAAAAACTGGAGTTGATGCGGATGACACTTGAAGTGTTTGTTGTCCTAGTGTAGCAGCCTTGCTTCTCGTAACAGCTCCGAAACTTCCAAAGGTAACACCCAAAATGCCTTCAACTTCATTAGAGAACTTAGAGGTAGTAGCCTTAGAGGCAGTTGATCGGGAGTTGTTCTTCATAGAAGTCATCTCGATATTCTTTGATGCTTGAAAAGTTGAGATGAGAGGTAGAGATTGTCCCACTGGGCGTGCCAGAATTTGTAGACAATAAAATTCGCGTCGAGAAAACAATAATCAAGAACGGAAAATTATAGCAACAATCGTTTTATTGATTTAAGTGCGAGTGTTACAATCTCTACTATTCCTCTGAATTCGCCTTTTCAAATATAATTCAAGGGCTCTTGAGCTTGATCTTGAACTTGAGATTTATCTTGATCTTGATCTCTATCTTGATCTTGATCTTGGACTTGAACTTTATTTTGATCTTGACTTCTAGTTGAATCCAAGGGCTTCGAGCTTGATCTTGAATCCGGCGGTCTTGATCTTGATTGTTCTTGAGACTTGAACGTTCTTGAATATTGAATGCTTGAATTCTTGAACTCTTGAACTTGTAGAGAAATCTGCAGCTTTTGATCCACGAGCTTTCTCTAGCTTCTTGTTAAAATTCTTGGTCCCCCTTTTTCTGAATTCTGAAGACCCCTATTTATAGTTTTAAAATAGAGGATTTGTGATTAGAAGAGGACTCCTTTCGGCCAATTAGATTTAAGTGACATGGCATATGGGCTTTATGGAGCGGGCCATAATTAAATTCATATTTATTGAATTTAAATAATTAACTCAATTATATTAATCCATAATATTTATTTGGACTAATATATTAATGAATTTAATATAATTCCAATCATTTTATAAATTTATATTTAATAAATTTTTAAATGATTACACATTCATCATTTCACAAGCTTTTATTAAGACAAGGTTTTAGGGATGAAATTGTAAGTTTTCTACTAGTATCTTTTATTCTTTACTTTTTCTTTTTGTCCAATAAACTACTCCCTGCTTAATTGATTTGTTAATTTATAGCAAATACCGCCTGGTTTCATGAAAGAAAACAAGAAGATGTTGGCCAAGACTTGCTTACTGAAATCGAATGTAGTTGGAATGTCATGGGAAACAAATATAGTGAGAAAAAGGTCAAATTACTTCATATGTGAAAGAGAGTGGACACAATTTGTGGTGCATCACCAACTGCAACTAGGTGATGTTTTGCTATTTTTTCTCATTCATAAATCCACATTTCAAGTGCTTGCCTATACTCAAAAAAGCCATAGGAACAACCAGCAATTTGAAGAACTCAGCACTTCTTCTGGAGAAAAACAGGACGTAATTGGAAGAAACTCTAAGAGAGTTAAAACAGAGCCAACAGGATCGTCGGGTAATGTTATGAATTTGGTTTGTTTAATCCAATGGATACAAACTACAATAGACAATTATTTACTACTTCCTCTGTCCAATTTTATATGAGTTTAACTTGGGAGTGAAAGACAGGTAATGTTGCTGAAAAGGAGGGCGTTGAGAGTGGAAACCAAGAAAATGGTCCAAAGAAGATTAGATTCAGTGTGGTGAACTTAAACAGCAATGATCCATACTATGAAATGGTTATAAAAAAGTCACACTCAAGTTTTATGGTAAACTTGAACAATTTCCATTCTCTTAAATTCTTTTATGCGTTTAGTTTCCTCTGAAAACATGTTTGATCAAATGTGTTTATTAGACTATACCAGTGGACTTCGTGAGATGGGCTGGCCTAATTGGCATGAAGAAAATGAATCTGGATAATGGGAAAGGCAAGGAGTGTGAAGTGTTTATAGAACGTAGACAAGGGTGTGTTCGCATAACACGTGGATGGCCTGAATTCAAGACTCATAACAAGATAACCACTGGTGAGACTTATCGCTTCAAGTTGATTTGGGGAAAAGGTAGTGCCAATAATGTTTTACAGGTTCAAAAGATCTACAAACCCCATTCCTTGCTCTAGCTACATGTATGTATGTAGTATGGTTTCTTTTGGTTGTATTTTGACATGGTCCTGCTAGGTAGTATGGTTTCTTTTGGTTGTGTATTTTGACATCGTCCTGCTAGGTAGAAGCGTTGTGGGTATAGTTCATATGATTATCTTCAATATCTTGCTTGTAAATTTAGTTCAATAGTTGTGGGTATAGTTCATATGATTATCTTCAATATCTTGCTTGTAAATTTAGTTCAATATCATGTTAAGGTTGTGGGTATCGTTCCTATGATTATCTTCAATATCTTGCTTGTAAATTTAGTTCAATATCATGTTAAGGTTGTGGGTATCGTTCATATGATTATCTTCAATATCTTGCTTGTAAATTTAGTTCAATATCATGTTAAAGTTGTGGGTATCGTTCATATGATTATCTTCAATATCTTGCTTGTAAATTTAGTTCAATATCATGTTAAGGTCGTGGGTATAGTTCATATGATTATCTTCAATAGCTTGCTTGTAAATTTAGTTCAATATCATGTTAAGGTTGTGGGTATCGTTCATATGATTATCTTCAATATCTTGCTTGTAAATTTAGTTCAATATCATGTTAAGGTTGTGGGTATCGTTCATATGATTATCTTCAATATCTTGCTTGTAAATTTAGTTCAATATCATGTTAAGGTTGTGGGTATCGTTCATATGATTATCTTCAATGTCTTGCTTGTAAATTTAGTTCAATATCATGTTAAGGTGCTGTTCCATTTGAACTTTGTTATTTGTCTTGAAAGAATCGAGTCTTTATCGGAAGGAACCTCTTTGCATATATAGATTCAAAGAAGAAACATTCAATCATGAATCCAAAAAAAATCCTGCTTGTTTCCAGGAGGCAGGGATTAAAGAATCTAATCCAAACCTTTTCCTTTGCACCTGAACTTTCATTGCATCTCTGCATCTTTGGTTAGTAGCAACAGAAACAAGAGGGCTATGTCAAAATGTAACTCAAAACATCTACTTAGACAATCAAAATTGATGTATCAATGGTCGTATTAATATGCCAATGGCTGATGAAGAATATTCTAATTGATTTACGTATCTGTGAAATCTCAAATAGTTGTATAAATGGGAAATGATGGACAATCAAATAAAAAACGCTGTGATTTAGTCGCAATACACATTCTAACGAACTCCAAAAATATATTTCGGTGGTCAGGTAAGTTTCGTCCATAGATTTGAATGACCAGCTAAGCTAAAAAACAAACAAACCATCTTTTACATATAACTACAATTGATATATAATTAGCAACTAAACTATAGTGTTTTCTTCTTACAACCATTTCAAAGTATGGATCTTTGTTGTTTATGTTGATCACACTGAATCTGGTAGTCTTTGGAAAATTTTCATCATTTCCTCCCTCAACTTCTTCCTCTTCTACAACACCTGTAAAGTGTAAAGAATAAGTTTCTTATTTTGGAGATTACTAGTAACACTTCCCTGACGATAAGTTTTGCTCCATTTTAATTTTCTTCAATTTTCTAGCGATTCCAACGTCATGTTCCTCTTCCGAGGAACTGCTGTGCTCCTGAAATTCTCCTTTGCCAGATGAGTTTTTGAAACTTTTCTGAGTGTAAGGCAGGACTTGGAACGTTGATTTATCAATGAGAAAAAAGATCAAAATGTCCCCTATCTCCAACTTATGATGCACCACAAATTGTGGCCAATCTCCTTCGCATATGAAGTAGTTGGATTAAATCTCATGATCTTTGATTCACACGACATTCCAACTACATTTGTTTTCAATAAGCAAGTCTTGGCCAGCATCTTCTTGTTTTCTTTGATGAAAACAGGCGGCATGAGCTAAAAAAAAATGAAATCAAATTATCAAGTTACACCATAGAAGAAAATAAAAAGATGTAATGAAAGGAAAAAGTATAGTAGACTCTATTTTACCTATGAAACCTTGTCTGAATAATTGTTTGCAAAAAGATGGATACTTATCTGTATCCACAACCATTTTCAGATTACAAGGTCTCAATTGAACGGATCGAGCAAACTTCAATAATACGAAACTGAAATGCTATTGCTTAAATATCATGAGAAATGATAGGAGAAAAATTGTGTCGAGGGAAAGAACTCCTAGAGTGTATTTTAGCAAATTCCCTATGTAATTAGTTAAGCTGTTAAGACTAACTAACACTATCAAGAAGTTAGTTACACATGCTGTTAGAGGTAGTTATAGAGATAATTCATCTCAGTGTATAAAAGGGGTCTTTACACCTCTATAGAGGCAAAAGCTCTATCAGTTCTTAATGGGACTGGATGATAACTACCTACAAGCTAGGAGTCAAATATTGTTGATGACACCATTGCCATCTGTGAATCAGGCCTATGCCATGATAATTGGTGATGAAAGTCAAAAGGCTGTCACAAGCAATCCGGCTGGTCTGTTAGGAGCAATGCCTGATAATGTGGTCATGTACTCAAAGGCAAACTCTCAAAAGTTCAAAAAGAAGTATAATCTTTACTATGAGTTTTGTAAAATGAAGAACCATACCAAGGAAAACTGCTACAAATTGGTTGGTTACCCTCAGGATTCTACTCTAGGTTCAAGAAGAAAGGGGGAGCAGGTTTGTCTGCTGCATATAATCTGATTACAGGGAACTTCAGTGTTGCATCTAATGAGGAACAGGAAAACAAACAATATACAGGGCTGAATCCTGGAAATCAATCTATCCCGGTGCAACAGATGGTTCAGGCAGGAGCTTGTAGTTTCACTAAAGAGCAGTATGGTCAGATTGTTTAGTTGATAAAACACATTCAACTAGACAATTCAACAACACAAGTCTCATGTGCAAATGCAGCAGGTAATGAAACAGTTATAAGTAGTAGTAAAGCTTAATTGGTGTCAAATTTTTGAAAGATTGGATTATTGACACATGAGCAACAAACCACATGGTGTCAGATGTTGATGTGTTAAATAAAGCCTCGATAGTTAAAACTCCAAATCCAAAGAGTGTATTCTTACCCAACGGATATATTGCTTTGTTACTCACATTGGTTCAAGTTCTATATCAACTAATAATACTCTAAGCAATGTGTTTTTTCTATCTCAGTTTAAGTACAACTTTATCAAAGGTAACCAGAGATCTGCAATATTCTGTCACTTTTTTTCCTGACTTTTGTGTATTTCAGGATCTCTTCAATGGACAGGTGAAGGAGATTGGTAAAGAATGTGATGGTTTGTATCTTTTAGTCAGTCAGTCTACTAGAAGAAGCGAAGAGCTCACGGAGAAAATCCGACTCGCAAAGAAGATATAAGCCTATGGCACAAAGGATTTGGCCATGTGTCTAGTTCAGTTTTACATAAAATATTACCTGCTAGACTTCAGGATATAGATGACACTGTTAAAAAATTTAGTGTCTATGCATGTGCAAAGCAATATAGATTGCCTTTTCCTTCTAGTTGTATTAAAAGTACTACTAGCTTTGAACAACTTCACATGGATGTTTGGGGTCTTTATAAAGTACAAACTTTTGATGGCAATATATTTTTCCTGACAATAGTGGATGATTTTACTAGAATGACTTGGGTATTATTAAAATTGAAGTCTGATGTGTGCATGGTGATACAATATTTTTCAGGGGACATTGTGCTCTAGTGGTTGTGTATATAATTAATAGACTACCCTCTTCTGTTGTTGGTTCATCACCTTATGAAAAATTGTATAATCATAAACCTTATATTCAACATCTTAAAGTGATTGATTGTCTATGTTATGCAAAGAATGTGACAGAAACTCATAAGTTACAGTCAAGAGTTATAGCTTCTGTACTTGTGGGATATTTTGAGGTACAAAAGGGTTATATATTATATGATGTTCATAATCAATTCTTCATTGTTAATAGGGATGTGAGTTTCAGGGAAGATGAGTTTCCTTTTAAATGGAATAACTCAATTAAACCTGTGTTTGTAGATAATTTGACAGGGAATAACTATGAAGAGATTAGTGTTCTAAGTCTTACTGTTCCTAATGGCTTAGGCATTAACACTAATCATCATATGGAAAATGTTATACCCACTGACAATGTTATACCTACTGCAGGTTGTCCACTGTCAAGTCGCAACACCTTTGCAGTGCCTATGAACCAAGTGTCTCAACCTACACAAAAGAGTTATACATCTCCACAGATATACAGACCACTCAGTTAACTGAACCACCAAGGAGATCAGGTAGGGGTAAACAACCTCTCATCTGGATGAAAGATTTCATCTCTCTTAGCCTTCATCAAGACACACCATATTTAATTACCAACTATGTCAATTATGACAATCTGTCACCGGGATATAAAACATTTCTCACAACTTTCTCTTCTAATAGTGAACCACAGTCCTATGATCATGCTTCCAAGGATCCACACTGGATCAAGGCAATGGAATCTGAAATTGAATCTCTTTAGAACAATCACACATGGGAGATTACTAGTTTACCAGAAGGAAAGCAGCCCATCGGATGCAAATAGATATACAAAATAAAGTACCAGGAAAATGGAGAGAAAGTCAGGCTAGTGGCAAAGGGATACAACCAAAAGGAAGGGATCGGCTATCAAGAAACAATCTCTCCAGTAGTAAAAATGGTTACAGTAAGGTCTATTCTATCCTTAGCAGCTGCAAGACACTGACATATACATCAAATAGATGTATACAATGACTTTCTTCAAGGAGATCTCAATGATGAAATCCATATGACACTACCTCAAGGATTCCAGAGTCAGGGGGAGAACAAGGTATGTAGACTCAAGAAATCCTTATATGGGCTTAAATAAGCCCCAAGGCAATGGAATACAAAGCTAAGAGAGGCCTTACTGAGGTTCGAATTCTTCCAAAGTAAATATGATCACTCGTTGTTCATCAAGAGTCAAATAAAGACATCATTGTGGTCTTAATAAATGTGGATGACATGCTTATAACATGGGACAATGTAGAGCTTATAAAAGATACCAAATAGGCTCTACAACATGCCTTCAAAATGAAGGGTTTAGGTGAGCTAAAATATTTCTTGGGAATTGAATTCGCAAGGTCTGGGCATGGTATCTTAATGCATCAAAGAAAATATGCATTGGAATTGATCTCAGAACTAGGACTGTCAGCAGCGAAGCCATCAAAAACACCTATTGATAACAGTATAAAGATCACAACTATAGAATATGATCTACATAATCCTGGCAAGTCAGTCATTGAAGACACCTTGTTATCAGACCTAAGGTCATATCAAAGGCTTGTTGGGATTTGTTGTACCTCACAGTTACTAGACCAGACATTGCCTTTAGTGTACAAAATCTAAGTCAATATATACAACAACCTAAAACTTCTCATACGGAGGCTGCTGCTCAAAGAATAATCAGGTACATTAAAAATCAACCTGGGCTTGGTGTACTTCTTTCCAGCAATCCTCAAGAAAAGGTCACAACATTTTGTGATGTTGTCTGGGCATCATGTGCTCACACAAGGAAGTCTGTGACTAGTTTTCTGATTAAAATTGGAGACTCACTAGTGTCTTGAAAATCAAAGAAGCAGACAACCATTTCCAGAAGCTCTTTTGAGTCTGAGCAAAGAAGTCTAGCCTTAACTACTGCAAAATTGACCTGGCTACTAGGAATGTTGAAAGAATTTGGTGTCAACATTCAACTACCTGTGACAGTCTATAGTGACAGTAAGGCTGTAATTCAAATAGCAGCAAATCCAGTCTTTCGTGAAAGGACTAAACATATTGAAATAGGCTGTCACTTCATAAGAGAAAAAATCCAACAAAGCTTGATAAAGACTGAATACATCATCACCAGAGATTAAAAGCAGATATCCTGACAAAAGGATTAAGCAGAGTTGAACATCAGTTTCTAAGCTCCAAGCTAGGAATACTCAGCATTTTTATACCTCCTAGCTCAAGGGGGAGTGCTGAGGGAAAGAACTCCTAGAGGGTAGTTTAGCAAATTTCCTATGAAAACAGTTTTATTTAGTAGTTCGTAATATTACTCTCTTTTGGTATTAACTTGAAGCCTTATGTTAGTAATTTTTCTGTCCAAGATTATTGGGCTTCATCTGTTCAGACTTCAGAGTTACTGCTTTGTCCTATTTTGATTAGCCTATGCCTTATCAAAAACATACAGACCACCTTCCTTAATTGGCAAGTCAATCATTTGAAACAGTGTCATACTAACTGAAGATAGGATTACTTTATAAGTTTTTTTTTTTTTTTTTTGAATTTGATGTGACAATACCTTGTCATATTACTTAAATATCTAGCGATCTCATATATAGGAACTCATTACTGTTCTCTTACCCGTTGCAAAATTAATTAGGTCAATGAGATTTGGGGGGCTAGGGTGGCATTCCTTAACATTTTATTGTTTTATGACACAGGACGTTAGAAGTCGGAGTGGATAGATTCAAGATTCCTGATATTATATTCAATCCATCATTGGTTCAGGTTGGCGTTGCTTTAGTCTTCCAAATTTAGGTTTCTTGTTCAGTTTTCTTATCTTATGTGAGTAGGATGGATATGTACTGTTGTTTGTACACACTTTCATCTTGTTCTTTCCAGGATTCTGTATTTTTAGGTTTATCCTAAGATGTTGCATCTGTAGTGCTTCTTGCTTTGCCTCCCTTCTGTTGTTGTATTTGTCGCTTTTTATGTATTGATCCTTCGGAAGTAGGGTGTACTTATAGCTGAAGCACTCATTGGTATGATTTGTAAACTGGGTTCTTTCCATTGCAATGGTATGAACTATGTATTTCATTTATAGTAAATGAGGTTTATGGACTTTGCATACCTCCAGTATGGTTCACACAATTTGCTTCGACATTATCTTTTCAAAGTAGCATCTCATTTTCTTGTATTTCAAATGTTCACTGAAAAGGCTTATAATATTCAGATCACACAATACAATAGTAGGATGTTTCTAGGGTGACTTTAATTTTAAAACTGGACTGATGCTCCTTATGCCATACTACATAAAAATTACTATGTAAAGAATAACAATATGAAAGTTCAAAATAGGAGATTAGAACCAATATTCAAATTTATCACTGGATTAATTAACTTCACTACGAGTATATGAATTTCTCAAGACTTATTTTATTTCGTCTATTTGAGTTTGAAACTTTAGATGAGATGTTAGTTTGACTTCAGTACTGCCCACTACAGCTTGCTGGGGGAACAGCATCAATGCAACAACTCAAAGAACATTTGGAGAAGGTCTTGTTAGAGGTGCCGTTTCCCATTTGACTCTTAACTATACACTCTGCTCCCTCATTCATGCACGTCGTGTTCAAGGATAGCATTCTCATTTTATCTCCTTAGCTTGAATTGCCTAATTCTGTATCTTGTATGCGCTTCTTCCAGGAGTCTCCTCAGGCAGCGAGAGTCAAAGTACTGGCTAGAGGAAATGCTACTGAAAGGAGATTCAGGTTAAACTATTACTCTGTAGTTCTCTTTACTGTTTCTCAGTTTCTCTTTATGGTAATAGTTCCTTTTGATGTTGAGTGTATAATGTAAACTTAGATGCCTTCAACTGTATAAAGTGTGTTTTGTACTTACTTTTCTCATCTGGATGTAACAACATTCACGGACTGGGTTGGACTTCTCCCCATATTTGTTACTTCTAAGTTTAAGCTGACAACATTTTGCGAGAGTACAATTTCAAGTATCTTGTTTTTGGTCTTCCCTTGCCCTTACCCCATATATTGCAGAGTTGAGGAAGCAGTAAACATACTTCCATTTATTTTAACCGATTTTACTACATACAACCTTGAAATGATAGTTTGAAGAAGATATACGGCATTGTTCCATAAACGATGGGTTCTTGCATTTAGCAATGACGAGACACTTTCTTCACACGAGTGAACTAACAAGTTATTGTGCAGTGTTTGGATAGGTGGCAGCATATTGGCATCTTTTGGCTCCTTTCAACAAATGTGGTTTTCAAAGTCCGAGCAAGTTTTACATCTCTCTCTTAGGGTTGAATACAATACTACACTTGTTTTGTATCCTTTATAGCAGCACCGCGAATCTGCTTTAACTATAGTTTCTCTTAGTGAGTACACCTTTTGGTTTATGTTAATGACAGGTACGAAGAGCATGGGGCATCTTACGTTCAAAGAAAATGCCCTTAAGAAAGACGATTTTGCTGTTATATTCTACGGATAGCACTCTCTCTATTTATTGGACTAGCATCAAACAATGCCTCTTATCCCAAACTTACAATCTTAGTTCATGTCTTGTATTATTAGGAATCTGTATCAGTGGATTGTCATTATTTTGCAATGCACTATGTACAACCATATCGAACTAGCATCGATGTCTTGACGTAATATAAATCAGCGACTTGCTATTTAAGCTTTTTAGTGAAAATGCTAGATTAAACACCCTACAAACAATGACGAAAGTAATATGTACTAATTGATAAGTACCTTGTATGACAATTAAGTGGACGAAACTCCTTGTTTTTCGATGATGGATCAATCACGTAGCATTCCTGGGTTTGTTGTGGATGGGATGAATTTTTTCTTTGATGTTTTCATATTGGGTTGGTCAATATTTTTTACAAAACAAGTTCTTTGAAAATAAAAATAATTGAATTGTATGGCTATTTTAGAATGAATTCCTCTTTTTATCAGAAAAGTTATGCTTATGATGAATGACATACATTTGGATTAATTCCTATGTTACAAATTTTGGTAAGGCCCAAATTCATATTAAAAAAGAACAAAAACTTCTATGTATACTTTTTATTTTTAGGATAAATTACCTAACTACACAATCTTTCTTTCCATATTTTCTAAAATTCCTACCATTTCAAAATATTTAAAAAATGCCTCTTTTCCTCCCCTTTTCCGGATACATTATTCACATCCCTTCCAATCCAACGATTTGTTCCTATTTTTACGCCTAAAATCACTCCCATATATCAACAAGTACATCAATCACTCAATTTTTTAATTTCAAATCTCTTCTCTCTCAAGTTCATCGATTTCAAGTTCCTAAAGAGGTAGAACTATTTCATCATCAATTTTTTTATTCCAGTTCTTCAGATGTCGTTTTAAAAAAAAATTAACTTTTTCATTTACAATTTTCTGATACATATGGATTATGCTTCCTCTTTTTAGTATGGTACCTTGTGTATTTGATTTTGATGATGAAAACTTTCATGAAAATAGATCTAATCAACTCGTTATGATTCCGACGATGATGATTGGGCTGAAAATAGATCCAAAGGTTGTAGGATCCATTAACAATGGTGAATCACAATATTTGGAAGACGAAGTCGAAGAAGTATTAACTTCATCTTTTAAAGTGAATGTGGAACCCTCCCCCTCCCCCCCCCCCCCCCCCCCCCCCCCCCCCCAAAAAAAAAAGAGTAGAAGAGTTGCATCTGCTATGTGGTGTGTTATCTTTGAAGAAAATGATCTAGGATTAACAATCTTTGAAGAAAATGATCTATTGGTGGGCTCTGGTAAGAATTTCGGATCGAGATCCATGGGTGACATCATTGTTAACCGTGAAAAAAGGATGTGAATGTTGAGAATGAGAAGGAGAAGAAGGATGTACATTCGTCTTTTGAAGTGAATGTAGAAAAAAGTGGATGTACATTTGTAGTCACTTAAAATTTATTAAATATAAATCTATAAAGTGATTCAGATTATATTAAATTCATGAATATATTAGTCCAAATAAATATTATGGATTAATATAATTGAGTTAATTATTTAAATCTAATAAATATAAATTTATTTAAAGTCTGCTCCATAATGCCCATATGACATGTCACTTAAATCTGATTGGCCGAAGAGAATCCTATTCCTTTCACAACTCCTCTATTTTAAAACTATAAATAGGGGTCCTCATAATTCAAAAAAAGAACCAAGAAAATTCTAAACAAGAAGCTAGAGAAAATCCGTGGTACAAATGCCATAAAATTCTCTATAAAGCTACAAGTTTAAGAATTAAAGCATTCAAGTTCAAGAACGATCAAGATCAAGACCATCATATTCAAGAACAAGCTCGAAGCCCTTGAATTCAAGTAAAAGTCAAGATCAAGATAAAGTTCAAGTTCAAGTTCACCGGAGATTCAAGAATAAGCTTTAAAACCCTTGAATTTATATTTGAAAAGGCGAATTCAGAGGAATCATAGAGATTGTAACACTCGCACTTGAAATAATAAATACGATTGTTGCGATATTTTTCCGTTCTTGATTATTGTTTTCTCGACACGAATTTTATTGTCTACAACATTCGTCTTCTAAAAAGAATGTTGAGAAGGAGAAGTCAAAATAGATCAGATTGTTAATTTTTTTTTCCTATTTTTTCTTGTTCATCTTTTTCTGATATATATGGGTTCAAATTTTTAATGTATTCAGTTGTTTTTGTTTCTTAAATTAATGTATAATGCTTTCGTTTCAACATTATGATACATTACAATTTCATCATGTATAATGTATCATGTTCAAATTACTAAATTATCTTAAGGACAACCCCTCAATCTGTGACCAAACTGACCACACCCAAAGCATCTTTCCTTTCCTGCAAGGCACTCTCCCGGATGGTTCTTATCACACTTAGGGAAAGTTAGGTAGGTTTTTGTACCTAAAACACTTCTCTGAGACTTAGAGCCTAATGCCCTACCATTTTTATCTTGTTTGAATTTGGAAGATGGAACACTAGTTGATGAAGGTGTTGGAGCTGAAAATTTCTTCACTAACCCTCCGGTGGGAGTACCACTACTACAACCCAAACCAAGCAACTAAACCAAAACTAAAGCATTTAAGGATACGAAAACAGGAATAATAGCTAAAACTGAAGTTCCCATAAACTTCCAAAAGATCTAACAACTAACAATGCGGAAAATACACCTAGAACCTGAAAGTCAATGTACCAAAACATCTAACAATGAACCAAAGTCTAAACAAGAAGAGTCACAACCCCAAACTAACAACTAATAACTAACTAGAAAAGTCTAAGTCCGAAATGTGGACATAGACGAAATGAGAACTCATGGTAGCCTGGAATAACTGGCTCACCCTTGAATTCGAATAATGATCACTGATCTTCTAAGTGAGGTCTGCCAATAACCGCCGGAAGATACCCTGTACTCAACAAAAATAAGAGCATGTGCAGTATTAGTACACAACCACAATGTACTGGTAGGATCACGTTGCTATCCCACTAAGTGTAACATAAGCAAGTCAATACAACAATAAGAGATTGCCCGATACTCATGGACAAGGGGAGAGAAGGCAAACAAGCTCCTCCAAGCGGTCCCAACTCCAATGCCCAAAAGCAAAACCGCTTTTATGCTCTCTAATCTCGAGGTGACCAAGAGAATTCTCCGGATGTTGTGACCGGTATGTTACAAGTCTTTTCTATTGATATATATGCCTTGTTAGATCCTCGTGCTACTTTGTCCTTTGTTACACCTTTTGTGGCAATGAAGTTTTAAATATTCCCCAAAGTGTTAGTAGAACCTTTTTCGGTTTCTACCCTAGTTGGTGACTCGGTAGTGGCCTAAACAGTCTATAAATGTTTTCCTATTTCTTTGTCTCATAAAGTTACCTTGGTGGATTTGGTAGAGTTAGACATGTTAGATTTTGATGTGATTTTAGGTATGGTTTAGTTGCATGCAAGTTATGCCTCTATAGATTGTAGGACTCGGGTGGTCAAATTCCAATTCCCAAATGAGCCCATTTTAGAGTGGAAAGGAGGAAATTCTATCCCTAGATGTCAATTTGTTTCTTGCCTCAAAGCTAGGAAAACGATCTCCAAAGGGTGTATTTACCTTCTTGTTAGGGTTATGGATGTTGTGTCCGAAACCCTTTCTCTAGAGTCGGTTCCGGTAGTGAATGAGTTTCCAAAAGTTTTTCCCGATGATTTGCCCGGTATTCCTCCCGAGCGGGAAATAGATTTTTGAATTGATCTTTTACCGGATACACAACCTAGCTCCATTCCTCTTTATAGAATGGCTCCGGACGAGTTGAAAGAATTGAAGTAACAATTAAGGGATTTGATAGAAAAGGGTTTTATTCGTTTGAGTATCTCTTCTTGTGATGCTCTAGTATTGTTTGTTAGGAAGAAGGATGGTTCTCTTAGAATGTGCATTGAGTTTCTTCAATTGAACAAAGTGACCATTAAGAATAAATATCCCTTTCCGATAATCGATGACTTGTTTGATCAACTTCAAGGGGCTAGCTATTTATCCAAAATTGATCTTCGTTCGGGTTACCCGCAACTAAGGGTTAGAGGGGTGGATATTCCCAAGATGACCTTTAGGACCCGGTATGGTCACTATGAATTTGTGGTAATGTCATTTGGGTTGACAAAAGCCCCGACGGTATTTATGGATTTGATGAATAGAGTGTTCCGACAATATTTTGACATGTTTGTGATAGTGTTTATCGATGATATTTTGATATATTCAAGGAGTGAGAATGATCATGTGGACCATTTGAGAATTGTATTGCAAGTTCTTGAGGACCATAAACTTTTTACAAAGTTTAGCAAATGTGAATTTTGGTTGAGGTTCGTAGCTTTCCTTGGTCATATTGTGTCAAGCAAGGGTATTGAGGTAGATCCTAAGAAGATGGATGCGGTCAAAGGTTATCCTAGACCTCTAACTCCTTCCGACATTAGAAGCTTTTTGGGTTTGGCCAGTTACTATATGAGATTTGTTGATGGGGTTTCCTCAATTGCTTCTCCATTGACGACTTTGACTCAAAAGAAGAATAAGTTTGAGTGGTCGGAGGCTTGTGAGAAAAGGGTCTAAGAGTTGAAAGATAGACTTACTTCCGCTCCGGTGTTGACCTTACCAGAGAGTACATATGGTTTTTTTGTATATAGTGACGCCTTTAGGGTCAGGTTGGGATGTGTTCTCATGCAATACGGGAAAGTGATTGCCTATGCTTCAAGGCAACTTAAAGCCCATGAGAAGAAATATCCAACCCATGATCTTGAGTTAGCGGCGGTAGTGTTTGCCTTAAAAATATAATGGAGACATTACTTGTAGTGGGTCCATGTGGATGTCTTCACCGATCACAAGAGTCTTCAATATGTATTTAGCCAAAAGGATAGGAATGTCTGGCAAACAAGGTTCTTAGAAATTTTGAAGGATTATTACATGAGTGTCCTTTACCACCCTGGCAAAGCCAATGTAGTAGCGGATGCACTTAGTAGATTATCCATGGGTGGTGTGGCTCATGTAGAGGATGAAAAGAAGG
This sequence comes from Solanum verrucosum, assembly GCF_900185275.1. Taxonomy (NCBI): domain Eukaryota; kingdom Viridiplantae; phylum Streptophyta; class Magnoliopsida; order Solanales; family Solanaceae; genus Solanum; species Solanum verrucosum. The sequence goes on along the minus strand of NW_026019989.1, from coordinate 76,276 downwards.
AATTGGTTCGTGAGGTACATAGATTAGCCCAGTTATGTGTCAAACTAGTAGATTCCCCTAAGGGTGGTGTCACGGTTCATAATGGCTCTGAATTGTCCTTTGTGATAGATGTGAAGTCTAAAGAAGACCTTGATTCTATATTAGTTGAGTTGAAAGAATCGGTACTCAAGAAGTCCGTTGAGGCTTTCTCCCAAGGGGGAGATAGGGTACTTAGGTACCAAGGTCGATTATGTGTTCCGGATGTTGATGGTTTGAGGGGGAAAATTTTAGAAGAGGCTCATGGTTCTACATATTCTATTCATCCGGGAGCCACCAAGATGTATCGTGATCTACATGAAGTCTATTGGTGGAATGGTATGAATAAGGATATTGATGAATTTGTAGCCAAATGTCCTAGTTGTCAACAAGTTAAGGTTGAGCACCGAAGGCTGGGAGGCTTTTTGCAAGATATACCAATTCCCACTTGGAAGTGGGAAGAGGTGAATATGGATTTTATTGTGGGTTTGCCTCGTACCCGAGGACAACATGATTCTATTTGGGTCATTGTTGATAGGATGTCAAAATCAGCCCACTTTATTCCCATCCAGGTTTCTCTTTCGGTGGAAAACTATGCTAAATTGTATATAAATGAGATAGTGAAGTTACATGGAGTTCCTTTATCTATTATTTCGTATCAAGGTACTCAATTTACTTCACACTTTTGTAAGTCATTCGAAAAAGGGCTTGGTACTAAGGTGAAGCTTAGCACCGCTTTCCACCCTCAAACGGATGGTCAAGCGGAACGCACCATTCAAACTTTAGAGGACATGTTGAGGGCGTGTGTTATAGATTTTAAAGGTAATTGGGATGACCACTTGCCACTAATAGAGATTGCCTACAATAATAGTTACCACTCAAGTATAGGTATGGCTCATTTTGAAGCCTTGTATGGTAGGAGATGAAGGTCTCCAGTTAGTTGGTTTGAGGTAGGTGAGATTGATCTTATTGGTCCCAAATCGGTTTATGAGGCTATTGAGAAAGTTCAGCTCATTAGAGAGTGGTTGAGAATGGCTCAAAGTAGGCAAAAGTCTTATGCCAATGTGAGGAGAAGGGACCTAGAATTTGAAGTTGGTGATTAGGTCTATTTGAGAATCTCCTCTATGAAGGGTGTGATGAGGTTTGGCAAAAAGGGGAAACTTAGTCCCCGGTATGTAGGCCCATATCAAATTTTGAAGCGTATTGGGAAAGTTGCCTATGAGTTGTACTTGCCTAATGAGTTGGCCCCGGTTCACCTGGTATTTCATGTTTCTATGCTTAAAAACTTTATTGGGGACCCGGTGTCCATTATTCCTCTAGAAGGGTTAAGGGTTGATGAAATCCTTTCCTATGAAGAGGTTTCGGTAGAGATCCTTGACCGGCAAGTCAAGAGATTGAGAAACAAAGAAGTAGCTTCCGTGAAGGTTTTATGGAGGAATAATTTAGTTGAGGGTGCTACTTGGGAGGCCGAGGCCGATATGAAGTCCCGATATCCTTATCTCTTTCCTTTTACTCCTAATCAAGCTTGAGATAAGTAGTTCCTCTTGAGTTTTAGTGTTTTGGGAGTCATATGTGTTATATGAGATTTTCCATGATTTCCTTATGTAATCCATGTTGTTGATGAAATTCATGTTTAGTGAGAAAATGAGTTTTTCATGATTTATCTTTCCTCATGTTGTTGTGTATTTAGTATGAATTGCCTATTTGACTTCATGAGATGAGTTGATGAAGATGCTTTAGTATGTTTTTGAGATACTGGCATATTTGCTCCATGATATTGTGTTTAGCATGATTTTAGTTGGAGAAGGTAGTTCCTCCTATGATTATGTGAAATGTTGAGTTTCATGCATATTGAGTTGTTAGATGTAGTTCCTACTCCCTTGTATTGCATTGATTATGTTTTGAGATGGAGTTGATGTGTCCTCCTTTGAATTGTGCATTATTTTGATGTTTCATGATTGATGGGCTGCTAGTCTTGAGTCTTTATTTCTATAAGGTGTCTAGATCGTCATTTGAGGACGAATGTTCCCAAGGGGGAGATATTGTGACATTCCGGAAATTATTAGACTAAACTTGAGTCTAACATACAACTAGTAGGCTAAGCTAGAGCTTGACGTTAGGGTTAGAGCCTTGAAAGTACCTCCCCGTACCTTAAAATTCATGTTTTTGTGTTAGAACATCAAGTCCTAAACCCCAAGGACAACCGTGTGTCCTTGAGGAAAAGACCCAAAAAATGACATGGGCTGTCACCCACGAGGGAACCTACGCCTCGTAGGTGAGGGTTGTGGGTGAAGCCACAGACCACTGACCTATGGTTTACCAGCACGGTCCGTGGGTCCATGGTCATGGGTCGTGCCTGAAACTGCCAATTGGCAGTTATACTTAAGGGTATTTTGGGAATTTCCTTTTTAATTACTGGTTAGGTGATGTCGTTTTAAGACTATTTTAAACACCTATACAACTGTTTTTTGATTTGACGTATTCGGGCGCTTCATCCAATACTAAGCATCCACGGTTGTTCAATAGTAATATAACCCAACTAGTGAGTTGGGGTCGAGTCCCAAGGGAATGATTTGTAATCGAGAATAAAGAGAAAAACAAGAATGTGTTCAAGTCAATTATAGCTATAAACATTTACCATGAAAAACATATCAAATTAAAGGGTGACACAAGTGTCAATTATCGAAGGGGGGTTTTGTAATCAATTATCAATTAAAATGACAACTAGAATCGAAAATGCAAATATGGTGACAGGATTCTTGGGATGTGATAGGAATATGGGATAAAATAAACAACCGGGTAAATGCTATTGATAGTAAATCACTGTAAATTGGTAACTAAGCTAGAATTTAGTGGGGGTTAATTTTCTCTCGAACAATTTACCCCGAATCAAATCGGTTTATCTTGAACACCAATAAGCGGCAACGAAGCACAACCTTCACCTTAATCCATTTACTCTCTTGAGCTGAATGTGTGGGAGAGGATTTAGGATTTACTCTATCGAGTTGAACCCATGACCACCCAATAACCACAGACTATCGATTCAGTAGTTTTGGTTTTAAAACCTCTCCCTAGAGAAAGTCCAAAACACAAAGATAAAATTGTATTTGAAGTTACAACTCCATTAAATTCAAACACAACTATTGAACAAAATCACCTTTAAACAACAAATTAATTATCTATTAGCAATACCCAACAATAAATTCAACCCATATTCACATATTCACACCCCAAGAATTGATGTTTTAGCTAGATATAGTAAAGAGATAGAAATCGATACAGAACTGTTTCCATCAAATGGGTACTATAGATATGGTCATTACACACGTCTAAGAAGAAGAATCTTCAATACCCATTTCCAATTGCTTAGAAATGGAAACCTTCAAACCTTCAAAGCTAAGAAACAAAGTCTCCAAATCTCTAAGTTCTAAAAACTAAAAATAATGTTTGATACTTATTGCATACAAAATCTCATACTAATCTAAGAATTTAAACAAGTATTTATAGTTGTCAAAAAGTGTTGTGAAGGACCACTCGACACAATTAGTCGGTATCGCCGATCCACTCGGTGATCCGCCCTTTGGTCTGGTTCATCGCCTTTTTGCATTGGCCTTCATCAAATTCAAGTTCTGTAACGTTGGGCAATGAAGTACTGCATCGCGGAATCGTTTGGCGACTCACCCATTCCTACTTTATCTCGTCGACTAGATTTTCTCCCTCAGAGCTTGGCACACTGGAACATTAGGCAAGACCATATCCATTCGGTGACTCGCGTAATGGTTTAGGCAATCCTCAGGCCGTCTTTTCTTCATTATTTGCAGCTGCCTTGTTCCTTTTTGCCCAATAGTGTCCATGCTTAGTCTCTAACTCCAAATACCTGAAACTCAAGGATTTCATCAGTTATTGAGATAAAATATGCATTTGAGGACACTAAATCTATCAAAATAAATCCCTAAAAGAGTCCAAATCGTGGACTCATCAACACCTCCAACTTAAACTTTTGTTTGTCCTTAAGTAAAACTCAAGTTTAGCAGTTCAAAAAGGATGTATCAAACAGTGTTACACAAAACTCAATCATAAATGCACACAAAAAGACTCAACTTACTCGTGCAAGGATCAATTGTCCACTCAAAGATTCAAGTTGTCACTCACCATTACCAAAGAATCTCAAGATCACTATACTTGCTTCAAATGCAAGTTACACCTCAACCAAGGTATTCAAATGCCCTCACACACATAATGATTCCATATTCACTCAATGGTTCAGTCATTTAAAGTTCTAGAATCAAGATCAATACTCACACTCACAAAGATAAAAACAATGCATGAATTCACCCATAGGTTTGCCCTTATATTCCAATCGACTTTTGCTTTAGCTCATTCAAGATCCAAAAGGTCTTTTCAAGGCTTGTAATGGGGCTGAGTGTAATGGTATGATCATTTAGGCTTATAGGCTGAAAACCTCATTAAATTAGATGTGAACAACACCTTCTTTCCTTATGTTTATCATTTTCATTCAAGCTCAAAAGTAACCTCTTATTCATCTTCCATGGGTCATTGAAAACCCCATTTTCTTTGTATTTCCACAACCTTATTTCACAACTTTTTCTTTCTTTTTCTTTTTCAATCTTGTCTTCTTTTTCTCTCTTTTTGTTTTATATGGAGAGGTTCCATTTTTCTCAAAACATGGGTAAAAGGGACTTCTTTGCATTTTCTTGATTTACCTTTTCTTTTTGCACCAAACCCCCAACTTAGGATTTTGGCCTAAGTTGGCTATTCACACAAATTACAAATCATGAGGATTATGGGTAATGGATTGATAAAAGGGCATAATGTTATCAAGTTTCTTCCAAGAAAAGTGTAAGGCTCAAAGGGTGCTCAAAAGAGGTTCACACACTCACAAGATAAGCCACAAAAGAGGGATACTTTCAAATTGGTTCACACTCTTTAAAGTTGCCTAAGATCATCTCAAGAAATTGCATCACTTAGTCAACGGACCAACATGGCAAATTATAGGTGTCATCACACATGATTTACGGTAAGCTCATCACATAAGGCATTTACACCAATGTCAAACAAGACTTCACACTTTCGCTAGTGTGCAATGTTCATCACAAGAGACTCAATTCGATACTTGGCTAGTCACAACGAGATGCAAAGAGCTCACACATAGTCTATGCAACTTCAATTGGCCTCGTCATAGTCGTGCATTCATTTTTGTTCGATTATGAGCACTATTCGAGTCATCGGTATTGATCAAAACTGGTTCTCAAATTGTTAAGAGAACAACCACTTTCAACATATACAAGAGGTGGCAATAAAATTTCGGAAGGGGTCAAAGATTATTTACAATTCAAAGACAGGAGCCATAAGCTCAAGCATCCACAAAAGCAGTGTAAAAACACAATTTTTAGCTCAAAGCCCAAATATAAATAGAACAAGAATTAGGAATGTCACACAAAAGGTGAGCCTCACCCAACCACAAATAAAAGCATTTGTCCTCAAATGTAAACAAGAATATCCAAAAGTCAAAAGAAATAAAGACAAAGAGTGAGGTAAAGAGGGGATCCTGTCTATGTAGTCGCTTCATCTGTTTGGGCATCGGTGCTTGGTGCATCAGTCTGGTCTCGAGCCTCCGTACCCATAGTTCCTTCAAAAGAAACAGTAGCACCAAACTCACCAGGAGTTGCTACAGGTGTGTCTGCCAATTTTTTTTGAACAGTTGTATAAAGTCCCCAGGCCTATTAAGTAATAGAGAGGTCTCGGGGAGTAGTCTTCCTGTCAGAAATGGGCCTGTACCCCTATCTTTGTTTCCATGTGAAGGTTTTTCCTTGCCCTTCTTCGGAGGATTCGACCTCCCTTCATTTAATTTGAAATTCTGTGATCTTATCTTTCAAGGTGGCACGATTTTCCCAACGACTTTTGGTCTAGCCATGGCTGCAAAGCTTTGAGACAAAGTTAAGAAATATTCGAACAGAAGCACAGAAAATCAGTTTTAAAACTATGGCAATTTGGCGATGGGAGACCCTTCCCGCGAATCGCTGACAACTTTTGGCCAACACGAACGAGCTCACTGAAAGTTACAATGTGAAAAGAATTTAGGGGTGCGGACTAAGGGCGATCATGATGTCTTTCGGCAAGTCGTCGAGTTCCTTCAGTGACCTTAGGCTTCTCGCCGAAAGTTACAGAATCTAACAACACAAAAAACATGAAATTAAAGGCGAGATGGGGACATTAGGCGAACCGCCGAGTGGTTCGGTGAGCTAGACCAAGCTCAACAAACAACCCAACGTGCCTATTTTCAACCCAACTTCTCGAATACAACCCCGCAATCCCCAAAAACAAAATCAGACCATGCATAACTCAAATTCAAACAAGACCCATAACACCCATTACCCCGATATACTCAGATTTCTCCCGATTTTGCCAAATTTGGCCATTTGACGACATTTGCCCTTAAAAATGAAATCACCCGCTCTATCGTTAGGCAAATTACATTGTTTGGCACAAATACGAGCTACTCAGACTTCACCCAACAAAGACAAATAACATGCAAGCACAACCCCAAAAAATTACTTTATTTTAGAGCACAAAAAGACAGGAATTTAACATTGAAAAGATTACGGGTAGGATTCTCGAATTACAAACAGGCATTCAAACATTCTAATCCTATCAGAGAGGTCCAAAACACATCATCAACATAATATTACTTGCATAAGAGTACAAATTACTAAAAATGAATGCAGAATTCAGAAAAGCAACCTTAAATGCTGATAAAAATAAGATTGAAAAGCTAGGCAGCAATGTAATCAAAATCCCAGCACCAATTGATCAACTAAAGTACTTAAAGAGTGCGGAAATATCGAAAATACTAGATAGTTGCGAGTTTGGGAGTATGAAAAATGATGGAAAAATGAAAGAGTTTGAAATTTAAACCTTTGGCCCTTGAATAAACCATCCAGATTTCACCCATTCGCCGATATTAGTCAAGCTCGCTAAACCACTCAGTGACACGCCTAGTGGTCACTTACCTCGCTATGTTTTATAGGACCCTCAGTTGATGTGGGGATCCAAAGGACAGACAAGATCGAGATCGCTGACTTTATCGAAGAATCGCTAATAATTTCCTGGGTTCGAGTTTTACAGACTCTACCTTAAAGTTGTCTTGAGACTAACGACGGTCTAGGTCGGGGTCGCCGACCTCTTCAGTGTTGCGCTGATTGGACTTTAGCTCGCCAATCTGCACTTTTCAAATATTTCCCACACTTTAACCTGCACTATCAACACTCCATTATTCTAAAGTAAAAATTTAAAGCGATCAAACCTTGGGTTGCCTCCCAAGAAGCGCCTTATTTAACGTCGCGACACGACACACTTCAACACCTAAACTTTATTTTTGGAGTTGGCCATGGAGTCACTAGGCGACCCATCTTTATGTTGTGATTAGAGACATGACAACACTTGGTTTATCTGGGCATCCTGTAGCTGAATAATCATGGAATGAGAGGTTGTCCTCTGATTCAACATTTCGATATTCTCTTTTTATCTAATTCAACACCCTATCTTATTCTTTGATCTTGTGTAGAATGAGTGAGAGGACTTCCTCATTTTGTGTACCCTCTTGTGTCTTCACCTTTTTACGCTCACGAGGAGGGACATGCTTGTCCTTTTTCGTGGACAGTGCTTCCAATTCCATCACTCTCTTGGACAAGATATCTAGCTGAGTCAACATTGACGCCGATTCTTGATCCTTCTATGTCTCCCTATTGGTCTTAATCATGCTATCAAGGATTTGGGCTACCACTTCATAGGGTTGTTGTGTCAAACAACCTGCAAAGAGTTGATCAACAATGCTTCTATTGCCGGAACTAAGACCCTGATAGAAGCATACCAGCAGTAATTTCTCGGGCATTCCATGAGCTGGGCGCTGCTGTAGAAATTCCTTAAACCTAGGCCACATCTCATGGATAGTTTCACCCCCCACTTGCTTGAACGTTAGGAGGTTGTCCCTAAGAATCAATAATTGCAAAAAGGGGTGATCCGTTTGATACCCATAGTTACCATTCACACTCATCTTTCCTATTGCAATACACAAACAAGGAAAAACAAAACTAAAAATTAAGTAAGTAGAACTATAACTAACAAGAGCAAAATTCAAATCAACTATAAATTCTCAATTAACACCACTCCCCGACAGTGGTGCCATTTTGATTTGACGTATTTGGGTGCTTCATCCAATACTAAGCGTCCACGGTCGTTCAATAGTAATATAACCCAACTAGTGAGTTGCGGTCGAGACCCAAGGGAGTGGTTTGTAATTGAGAATTAAGAGAAAAGCAACAATGTGTTCAAGTAAATTATAGCTATAAACATTTACGAAGAAAAACACTTAAAATTAAAGGGTGATACAAGTGTCAATTATCGAAGGGGGTTTGGTAATCAATTTTCAATTAAAATGACAACTAAAAAGGAAAATGCAAATATCGAGATGGGATTCTTGGGATATGATAGGAATATGGGCTAAAATAAACAACTGGGTAAATGCTATTGATAGTAAGTCGTTGTGAATTGGTAACTAAGCTAGACTTTAGTGGGGGTAAATTTTCTCTCGAACAATTTACCTCGAATCAAATCGGTTTCTCTGAAACATCAATAAGCGGCATTGAAGCACAACCTTCACCTTAATCCATTCACTCTCTCGAGTTGAATATGTGGGAGAGGGTTTAGGACTCACTCTCTTGAGCTGAACCTATGATAACCCAATATCCACAGACTATAGATTCAATAGTTTTGGTTTTAAAACCTCTCTCTCAAGCAAGTCTAAAACACGAAGATAATTTATATTTACAACTACAATTCCATTAAATTTAAACACAACTACTGAACGAAATCACCTTTATACAACAAAATTAACTATCTATTAGCAATACCCAACAATAAATTCAACCTATATTCACATATTCACACCCCAAGAATTAGGGTTTTAGCTAGACATAGTAAAGAGATAGAAATCGATACCGAAAAGTGTTTCCATCAAATGGGTATAATAGATACGGTCTTTAGACAGTCTAAGATGAAGAATCTTCAATACAAACCTTCAAATCTTCAAAGCTAAGGAACAAAGTCTCCAAAACTCTAAGTTCTAAAAATTGAAAATAATGTTTGATACTGATTGCATACAAAATCTCATACTAAGCTAAGAATTTAAACAAGTATTTATAGTTGTAAAAAAGTGTGCTGCGAAGGACCACTCGGTGCAGTTAGTCGGGATCACTGATCCACTCGGTGATCCGCCCTTTGGTCTGGTTCATCGCCTTTTTGCGTTGGCCTTTAGAAAATTCAAGTTTTGTAACGTTGGGCGATGGAGTACTGCATAACAAAATCGTTGGGCGACTCGCTGACTGCTCCTTTATCTCACTCGCTAGATTTTCTCCCTCAGAGCATGGTACACTGGAACATTAGGCGAGACCATAGCCATTCGGTGACTCGCCTAATGGGTTAGGGGATCCTCAGGCCGTCTTTACTTCATTCTTTTCAGCTGCCTTGTTCCTTTTTGTCCTATAGTGTCCATGCTTAGTATCTAACTACAAATACTTGAAACTCAAGGATTTTCATTAGTTATTGGGACAAAATATGCATTTGAGGACACTAAATCTATCAAAATAAACCCCTAAAAGAGTCCAAATCGTGTACTCATCATTTTCCAACCTAAACTAACTCATCTAAAATCATAATTCCTAAATCCTGAAATCAAAACCAAAACCTCTCCAAAATATTCTCTCTAGAACTCCAAGGAAGAAGAAGAATAAGGGTGAAGCTGGGGTTGAAAGATCCATCTTTTCTCCTCAAATTCATGGTAATTCTTCAATAAGCTATGGTAGTCCTTCATCCATAAATAGTTTTCATCGATGGAGTTCCTCCAAACTCAATTTCAAATATAGTAATTTCCCCAACCTTCAAATTTGTTTTTAATGATTAGATTACGTTTAATCATGGATTTATTGATGATTTTAAGTTGATTTCCATAAGAAACCATGAATTCCCCTATTTTCCCGAATTGGATCTAATAGTGGGGGTGAATTGTAGAAAAAAGAGTATTATGCAACCATGCTTATAGTAATAATAGAAATTGAATCATGTTATCATCCATGTCTAATGTAGTAATTCTAGATATGTTGATTGAATGTGATCTATGGTACTTGTTGGGCAAAGCATGATAAATATGTAGGTTATGAGGCTTATGTATATGTATTTAAAGCACTTTGAGAGTAAAGTGAATACGACTACGATCTATTATTGTGTTTATTGGATGATTTTCCTCATGTACACACTTATGTATGCATATGATATGATGTGAAATGTTGGTCACATGTAGTGATTCTAAGGTTGGAAGACTAGTCTCATCTAATGAATCTATTAGCTATAGTATGAGTTATATGGATTGAGTGTCAAGACATTCTTCCGTAATTATGAAATTAATTCAAGACTTAACATGAACTCAATGGGAATGATGCTTAGGACCGAGTGGATAGTGATATGAGATGGAAGCCCTCACGTTAGTAGAGGCTAGGTTTCTAGCAACAATCTCTTGGGATGAAAGCCCTCACCTTAGTAGAGGCCGGGTTTTCTAGTAGCAATCCCGTTATCCCATAAACTACATGCCCTCATAAGTCTTTAGCTAGTGGATCCACTTAATCTAAGAGTATGGTTCTCTCTTAGGCAAGTAAGACAACCTTTTTTCGGTGTGGGGTAGACACTGGATTCCATGGTAAGCTCACATAGTCTATGTCGGTAAGGTTAATCTCCCACTATGATAATATGAACAAAAATATGAGTTATGACTATAGCTACTCAAGAAGCGTTCCTTAGTATGGGTGGGATCATGGGATTTTATTCATGCATTGCACAAGGAAGCTTTGAGAGTATTTATGGTATGTTTCCATTATGATAGGATGATGAATATGTTGAATATGCTTATGACTTATGATTTTACACTAATCTTCATGATGCATCTTTAACTTGGTGTAGTGCATGCTTTTCAACTAAAATGTCCTTTTTAGCATGTTTTCCAGTATTTTATACATGACTATCATACTTGGTGCATTTTTGTACTAATCCATATTTCTTCTATATTTTTCCACAAAGTGTAGGTTCTAGTGTTTGAGGTGTTCTTTCTTCGATTGAAGCTTGGATTAGACTATTCTTCTCACTTGTCGTTAGTCCTCATGGATTCGAGGACGAGTGATATCTTGTAGTTCCTTTCTTTCATTTTGTTAGACTTTCAGATTTTGTTGTTGTAAGGGTTGGGACCCTATTTGAGACTTCGATTGTAATAGATGGCTATTTGAGACAAGTCTACACTTCCACTTCGCTTTTATTAAACTTTTTGGAATTATATGCATTTTTACTCTTATCATTCTAATGCTTTATGTTATGATATGCTAAGTGGCTTACATGGTTCCTTTAGTGGTTTTATGTGCCATGTTACGTCTAGGCGATACCCTTGAGTCGTAACAACGGACTATTGGTATGTCCATGGTCAGTCAGTTGCGAGTCGTGGGTGGCAGGGTCAGTAATTCGTTTACAGGTAGTTCGGTCTTTTACTAATTATTTTATCTCTATACTACGTCATTTTGCCTATGTCTAAGATCCCAATATAAGTGATTTTAACCCCCAAATTAGTTCATTCAAGTCATTCTCCTAAATTTCCAAAAGAAGATCAAAGTTCTTTCTCTCCAATATATTTCTCTCTCTAGGAAGTTGAAGAAGAAGAATCAAGCTTAGGGTCAAGGTCAAGTCTCCATTCCTCAATTTCTTTTGGGCTTTGATAGCTATGTATGATAGTTTTTCAACCATGGAATCGTTACATCCATGGAGCCCCTAAGTTCTCCCAATTTGAAAGAAGAAATTCCCAAATTTAGTTAGGGTTTTCTTCTTAGTAGTGGGTTCTTGTGAATGTTGATTCAGTTAAGTGAATCATGATTGTTTATACATGAATTAAGTGGATTATATGCATTTATGATTAATTTCCATGTACCCATGCCTGACCCATGTTTCTAAGTAGAAATTGATGTAAATGAGTTTTATTCTATGAAAGAAAAATTATGGATTTAGATGTAGTCTTTTAGGATTGATAAGGTACATTATGAATTGCTTTGAGGTTGAATCATATGTGATGAATTATGTTAAGAATGGCTTAGAGTGTAACGACTCGGAAAATGATAGAGTGAAACTAGAGCCTCACATGTGAGTTTGGAGTCGAGAACTTAATGAAATGATTATATTTGAATTTGACCCAAAAGTTCTTAAAAATGTGCTTCGGAAGTTACCGGAAACTTGTTTAGCTGTATATTAAAAGATCCGTTTCATTTTTCGAAAATCCGACTTCATATTCTTGTTTAGGGGGTCAAATTGAGTGGGAAATGGGTCTAACCCAAATTTTAGAGCAACCGTATCAAAATCCGAAATTTCCAAGTGAAGCCTTTTTCGAGGGTCTACTTTGGAGGGTCATATCTCCTAGCACACAAATTATTTGGGTGGCTAATAGTATATCCATGGAAAGCCTTTTGAGTTAGCTACCTAAATCACTTCGTTTCACCTCATTCGGAGTTCGAACGAAGAAGTCATGCCCATTTTCGTAAAGTCTGTTCGGCAGAAAATGCAAATTCCAGTAGCTAATTTTACTGTTCATTACTGTTCACCCGCCTGAAATTTTTTCTAAGTGTTGGACCATTTTTTTCAAAGGACTTATATTATTTCCTATATACCATTAGTTCATTCCCATCCCTAAAAACATTTCCCTCTCTACAATCCTCCATTTAAGAAGAAGAAGAAGTGGGAGCTAGGGCTTTGGATTCAAGGCTTTCTTCATCAAATTTCGTGGGAGATCATAGCAAAGGTATGGTGGTCTTGATCCTTGTCTAATTTTCCATTCAAGGAGCCAAATCCAAAGTTATTTCAAAGTATGAAAAATCTAGGTTTTCACTCAATCTCATGGGTTCTTCCACCAAATGGTTTTAAAAGGTTTCTAATGGCACTTTATGGTTATATTGTTGTTGTATTGACGATTTAAGATGAAAATACTCCATGAACCCATGATTTCTCTCTATTCCTAGTTTATGCCTTTATGAAGTGGGTTGCTAGATAATGAATGTATATGAATCAAACTTGTTTAAAGGTCTTTAGATTGTTGAAGTATGTCATTACCCATGCTTATTTTATGGTGTATTGTTGGTGTATTGGTATGTGAGGCTTATGGCCTTAAAGGCATAGTATGAGAAATTGGAGTGTTACCATGACATTGTACGAATGAGAATTCAATGAAGATAATGTGATCATGTTATGAATGTAAAGGTGTTGTTGTAGGTTGTTCACTGGTTTGGTTGCATAATTACTACCCTAATTTCCATGCTCTTTGATTTCATTACATGCCTTCAAGGTGTTTGACAAAATGTCCAACTATGGAGAATTGATGAATCGATGCTTTAAAGTTTGAGTTATGAGATGTATGGAAATCCAGAGATGTGTTGATGACACTCATGAATGTTGATGATATAATATGAAGGATTCTTCAATATAAAGTATACCTTGAATTGGTAGGGCTTATGCATCATTTTCTTGTATAAATGATTATATTGTTGATTGTTGAATCCTTGGATCGGTAGGCTTATGGAACCCTTCCACACATGCTTATAATGAACCTTGGATCGGTAGGCTAATGGCACCCTTCCATTAATGATAAGTAATGAACCTTGGATTCGGTAGGCCTATGGCACCTTTCCATAAAGGTTAATGATGAGACTTGAATCGGTAGGCCCATGGCACCCTTTCAAGAGGAGTTAATGAGATTTCCTAAATGTACCTTGAATCGGTAGGCTTATGGCACCCTTTCATGTGTTAAATAATGTACCTTGAATCGGTAGGCTTATGGCACCCTTTCATGTGTTAAATAATGTACCTTGAATCGGTAGGCTTATGGCACCCTTTCATGTGTGATGATGTCAAAGTAATGAACTATTCTATGGGAATGTAGGCTAAGCACCGAGCGGATTTGGTTAGATGGAAACTCCCCCGACAGTTAGGCATGAGTTTCAATGATCGTCTACCTTATCCCATAAACTATGTGCCCGCATAGGAAGCTAGTGGATCCATTAAGCTATATATACCGGTCTTCCTTAGGCAAGTAGACCACCTCTTTTCGGTGTGGGGATTCATGACACCGGATTCCATGACAAGCTCTCATGGTCTATGTCGGTTAAACGCTTACTTCCCATCATGTGAGATTTCATTATGGTTTCTTGATAGGTTCTACAAAGTGTAGGTAGTAGTATGGGATGCTACCTATACATTGCACGAGTAGGCTTGGAGAGGGTCATAGTGAGTTTCTCTAAATCCTAATGACTGTGACATGAATGTACCCTAAATGAGGTTATTAAAGAATGTTGGCTCTTAAATGCTTAATATGTTATGCATGTTATACTTGGGTTATATTACGAGTTATTTTCCCTTGTCATGTCTTAATTAATGATATACCTCTTATGTATGAATATTGTGCAAAGGTGAAAGAAAGGAATGATAAGTTACTTTAAGTGACCTAAATGTGGTGCCTTAGTATGGATGGTGGTATGGGACGTCATCCATACATTGCACGAGGTATAGCATAAGGGTTTCTTGAGGTGAAGGTCCAAGGTAAAGGTTTTCATGTTGATATTGTTTAAAGGTGATATTATGACTTACTTGATGTTATGCTTGTCTTGTATGTCTTTTATGCTATTGTTCATGATATTTCAAAAAGGTGGCATAATGCATGGTTTCTAACTAAAATGTCCCTTTTTAAGCATGTTTTGCATGGTCATCATACTTAGTACATTTTGTGTACTAATCCATATTCTTCATATTTTTACTATAAGTGTAGGTTCCGGCAAGTGATCCCTCCTAGCTAGTTTGAAGTGTTGGATTGCTTTCCTCCAAGACTTGGTATGTCCTCATGGATTCGAGGACAAGACTTTTAAGTTCTTTTGTTCATGTAATAGACTTCTTTTGATTGTAAAGGGCCGTGTCCCTACTTATGTTTTGCGACTGTGTCTAAGATGGCCATGTGAGACTTAGACTTCCGCTGTGTGTTTTTAAAGTTGTTTTAAGAAGTTTAAATGTGTGGATGTAAATAAGTTTTTTTTTATTATTCCGCACTATTTTCATTATTGAATGCAATGAATGACTATGTGGCTTGTATACGACCCCTTCGGGGTCGAGTACGCCTTGTTACGACTTGGGGGTGCTCCTGGGTCGTGACATAGAGAGTGAAGCTTACACATTAATTGTTTCTTGTTGATGTGATTGTTGTGGAAGGGATCTTCCCACATGATTCCTTTATGTATAAATGTGAAAGGCTTTCTCACATTGCATGATTCTAGGTTGAAAGGATTTCTCACCTAAAGTGAATCTAAGTAAAAAGATTAAGAAATTGATCAGGCTAGAGGAGATTACCATTGACTTCTAAATTATAATAGAATATGAGGCGAGTACCCATATTCCTTAGAATAGAATAAGAGGCGAGTGCCCATATTCCTTAGAATAGAATAAGAGGCGACTACTCTTATTCCATAAAGTTGAACAAAAGGAGACTACCCACGTTCCTATTATGTATGTTGGACAAGGGGAGACTACCCATGATCCTATATATGAATAGGGCAAGAGGCGATTACCCATGATCCCAAAGTAAGAAGGATAAGAGGCGACTACCCATGATCCTTTATAGTTAGGAAAGAAGTGATTCCCCATGTCTTTAAAAGTAAGCTATAAGATGTAAAATTTTATGATGTATGATTAGCTTGTTGTTTCTTGAATTACCTTCAATGACGAGTAAGACTAGAGGCGGTAACCCAAGTCTTAGCTAAGGATGTATTCATGTTACTTCAAGAGGTACTACTCCCATGTTATGATGATCTATTATGTGCATTAGTTATTTTTTATGACTTATGTTGCCTAATGCTTT
This sequence comes from Solanum verrucosum, assembly GCF_900185275.1. Classification (NCBI taxonomy): domain Eukaryota; kingdom Viridiplantae; phylum Streptophyta; class Magnoliopsida; order Solanales; family Solanaceae; genus Solanum; species Solanum verrucosum. Next base: position 60,267 of record NW_026019989.1, on the reverse strand, counting down.
TGTTTATGTTATGTTTATTCAATCTTCATATTTAGTACATTCTTGTACTAACGTATACTCTTGACTACATTTCTTGTCCAAATGTAGGGTCCGATGATCTCGATTCTCATCCCCGTGGCTAGGATCTATAGTAGAGGCAAGATTGAAGATTAGTGAGTCATCATAGCATTCAAGGATTTGGCCACTACTTTCCATATGTTCTTTTATTTTAGTTTTGAATATTGTTGTATGGGTTGTGTCCCAAAATTCTATTGTATTAGATGGTCTTTGAGATAAGTGTATTAGACTTCCGCTTTGGAGATGCTAACTTTTATTGTGTTGAAATGTTTTAAATTCTCGTCGATTTCTATTATCTTGACTATGAAAGCTAGGTGTATTTTATGAGGTCTCTCCAGGTCTTGTACATCATGTTACATCTAGGGGGTATCCCTTGGTCGTGAAAAACATGGTATCAAAGACAAGATTAGAATGGTTCCAAGATATCTCAAAACCACGTCAAGTATAGTCTTCTTCATAAGTGTGAAGCACACCACATTTATGAATGAGAGGTTATAAGATGTTAGGAAAATTAACTTCATTCTTTACTCTAAGTCGTGCAATAGATTTTGATTCTATAATATTTTCCTACTAATCGTTACCCGATAGTCTACATGATATGAATACTCAAAGATCTTTTCCTAGAAGAAATGAGCGAGAGAATGTAAGTCAAGAAGCTCCTCCTCAAGCTGCTCAAGCTTCGGTTGAACCTTTGGTCGAGCAAGTGACTAATACGGAGTTTAGGACTGCTTTTCAAGTGTTGCTTCAAGCCGTGATGGTCTAAGCCAATAGAGAGGTTATGGTCCCTATGAACCCAATGTGGGTACGACGACATCAAGCGTGAGGGGCTTCACTAGGATGAATCCTTTGGAATTCTATGGTTCTAAGGTTGAGGAAGATACTCAAGAGTTCATTGATGAGGTTTACAAGGTATTGGCTATTATGGGAGTGACGCCGGTGGAGAAGGAAGAATTGGCCTCTTATCAACTTAAGGGTGTTTCTAAAATTTGGTTCAACCAATGGAAGTAAGCAAGACCGGAAGATGAGGGTCCCTAAGAATGGGAAAGGTTCAAGTCTGCTTTCCTTGGTAGGTTCTTTCCTCTTGAGATAAGGGAGGGTAAGGTTCCTGAGTTTATCAACCTTCTACAAGGGAACACGGGTGTGAAAGAATATGCTTTGAGGTTCACACAGTTGTTGAGGTATGCTTCATCTATAGTGGCAGATTCTAGGACTAGAATGAGCAAGTTTGTTTTGGGAGTGTCCGAATTGGTTGTGAAAGAATGTCGTACCACTATTCTTGTCCATGAAATGGATATTTCTCGCCTTATGGTTCAATCTTCACAAATTGAGGATGAAAACTTAAGGAGAATTCTAGGGAACTCAAGAGGGCAAGAGTAGATGATGGTAACTCATCATACTATAGGTCACGTGCACTTGGTTTTTCAAGGTTTCGACAATGGTTTTCCAGGAAAGGATCTTCTAATGCTCCTCCAAGATTCAACAATGAGAGGGTGTCTAACCATAAGCCTCAAGAAGGAAAAGGTAGTGGGTCTATATTTCCTACTTGTGCTAAGTTTGGAAGAAAGCATGAGCGAAAACGTCTATCAGGTTCCAATACTTTCTTTGGTTGTGATAAGATGGACCACAAGATAAGGGATTTTCCTTCAGTTGCTAAGAATGAATGAGTTAAACAGTGTAGGGCTCAACCCTATCCTTCATCTAGTTCATATTGTTCATGTTCGAATACTCCTAAGAAAAATAGGTTTTATGCACTTCAGACTAGTGGTGAACAAGAGGGCTCTCCCGATGTGGTTAACGGTATGTTCAAAGTCTTCCAAGTTGATGTTTATGCTTTACTTGATCCTGGTGCAACCTTTTTTTTGTGACGCCGTATGTGGCTATGAGGTTTGATGTTCTCCCAAATGTGTTGTTAGATTTCTTTTCTATCTCTACCCCTTTTCGTTATTCTGTTATGGCTAAGATGGTCGATAGAAAATGTTGCGTCTCCTTATCTCATTGAGTTACTCTTGTTGATTTGGTAGAGCTTGATACACTAGATTTGTATGTTATGTTCGGTATGCATTGGCTTCATTCTTGTTATATTTCTATTGATTATAGAACTCGTGTGGTCAAGTTTCAGTTTCCGAATGAGCCTATCCTAGAATGGAAATGAGTAAATTGTAGGCCTAAGGTTCAGTTTGTTTTTCTTCTAAAAGCTACAAAAATGATTTCTAAGGGTTGCATTTACCATTTAGTAAGGGTAAAGGATGTGGATTCTGAAACCCCTACATTTTAGTTGGTCCCCGTTGTGAATGAGTTTCCAAAAGTTTTCCCAGATGATCTACCCAATTTTCCAATATAAAGAGAAATAAACTTCGGTAGTGACCTTCTCCTAGATACACAACCTATTTTAATTCCTCTTTATAGAGTGGGTTCGACAGAATCTAAAGAATTGAAAGAGCAATGGAAAGACTTATTGGATAAGGTTATTATCCGACCAAGTATATTCCTATGGGGTCCTCCAATTTTGTTAGTTACAAAGAAATATGGTTCTCTAAGAATGTGTATAGACTATCGACAATTTAACAAGGCTAAGGTTAGGAATAAGTATCCTCTTCCAAGAAGAGATGATTATTTTGACCAACTTCATGGAGCAAATTACTTTTCTAAGATTGACCTATGATGAGGTTATCACCAATTGAGGGTGAAGGAAGAAGATATTCTGAAAACGGATTTTAGAAACGATACAAACATTTTGAGTTTTTGGTGATATACTTTGGTTTGACTAATGCTCCGGCAACATTTATTGATTTGATGAATAGGTTGTTTAGACAATAAATTGATATGTTCATGATTGTGTTCATTTATGATATATTGTCACATGATCCGAAGCTTGATAGTAAAGTATTCAAGAATTAAAGGATAGACTTACTTATGCTTCAGTGTTGACTTTATCGGAAGGGACGAATGATTCTGTGGTTTATTATGATGCCTCAAGAATTGGGCTAGGTTGTGTGCTTATGCAAAATGGGAAGGTAATTGTTTGTGCTTCAAGGCAACTTAAGATTCTTGAGAAGAATTATCCTACCCATGAACTCAAATTAGCGATGGTTGTTTTTACATTAAAGATTTGGAGGCATTATTTGTATGGTGTTCATGTTGATGTTTTTACTGACCACAATAGTTTGCAATATGTGTTTAACAAAATGGATATAAATCTTCGCCAAAGAAGATGGCTTGAGTTATTGAAAGATTATGATATGAGTGTTCTATATCACCCCGGTAAGGAAAATGTGGTGGCGAATGCTCTTAGTTGGTAATCTATGGGTAGTGTTGCTCTTATTGAGGATGATAGAAAAAAGTTTGTTTGAGATGTTCATAGATTGGCCCATTTGGCTTTTCAGTTAGTAGACTTTACCAAGGGTGGTGTGATGGTTCATAATGGTTCAGAATAATCTTTTGGGGCGGATGTGAAAGCCAGGCAATGTCTTGATTCGACCTTAGTTGAATTGAAAGAAATGGTTCTTAGAAAATCTTATGAGACTTTTTCCGAAGGGGGAGATGATGTGCTTAGATATCAAGGTCCATTGTGTGTTCCTAATGTTGACGACTTGAGGGATCAAATCTTCTCAGATGCCCATAGTTCACGGTACTCCATTCACCTGGGAGCCACAAAGATGTACTGTGATTTGCGGGAGATCTATTGGTGGAATGGGATGAAGAAAGATATTGCGGAGTTTGTTGTTAAATGTCCTAATTTCCAACAAGTAAAGGTTGAGCATAACAAACCGGAAGATTTTTCTGAAGATATTAGTATTCCTACTTGGAAGTGGGAAGAGTTTAAGAAGTACTTTATAGTAGGGTTGCCACTTACTTGGTTACAATTTGATTCGATTTGGATTATAGTAGACCAATTGACAAAACCGGCTCATTTCATTCCTGCTAAGCTTTCTTGTACGATGGAAGACTATGCCAAGTTATATGTGAGGAAAATGGTAAGGTTGCATGGAGGGTCCTTGTCCATTATCTCCGATAGAGGTACCCAATTCACTTCTCATTTTTGTAAATCTTTCCGAAAGGACCTTGGTACTCATGTTAAGCTTAGCAAATCCTGTCAACCCCAACCCGATGGGCAAGTGGAGTGTATGATCCAAACTTTGGAAGATATGTTAAGAGCTTATGTGATTAACTTCAAGGGTAATTGGGATGATCAATTACCTTTCAATGAATTTGCCAATAACATAACTATCACTCAAGTATTGGTATGGCTCCATCTGATACATTGTATGATAGGAGGTGTAGATCTCCTATAGGATGGTTTGAGGTGGGTGAAGTTTCCCTAATAGGTCCTAAATCGGTACATGAGGATATAGAGAAAGTTCAATTTATTAGAAAAAGGTAGAAAACGGCCCAAAGTCAACAAAAGTAATATGCCGATGTTTTTCTTTGGTTGTGGTAAGATGGACCACAAGATAAGGGATTGTCCTTCAGTTGCTAAGAATGAAGGAGTTAATCGGCGTTGGGCTCAACCTTATCCTTCATATGGTCCATATTGTTCAGGTTCGAATGCTCCTAAGCAAAATAGGTTTTATGCACTTTAGACTAGTGGTGAACAAGAAGGATCTCCCGATATGATTAACGGTATGTTGAAAGTCTTCCTAGTTGATGTTTATGCTTTACTTGATCCTTGTGGTACCTATTTTTTGTGACGCCGTATGTGGCTATGAGGTTTGATGTTCTCCCAGATGTGTTGTTAGATCCCTTTTCTGTCTCTACCCCATTTGGTTATTCTGTTGTGGCTAAGATGGTTGATAGAAGATGTCGCGTCTCCTTATCTCATTGAGTTACTCTTGTTGATTTGGTAGAGATTGATATGCTAGATTTATATGTTATGTTCGGTATGGATTGACTTCTTTCTTGTAATGTTTCTATTGATTATAGAACTCATGTGGTCAAGTTTCAGTTTTCGAATGAGCCTATCCTATAATGGAAGGCGGTAAATTTTTGGCCTAAGGTTCAGTTTGTTTCTTTTCTAAAAGCTAGAAGGATGATTTCTAAGGGTTCCATTTACCATTTAGTTTGGGTAAGGGATGTGGATTCTGAAACCCCTACTTTTTAGTCAGTCCTAGTTGTGAATGAGTTTCCAAATCTGTTCCTAGATGATCTACCCGTTATTCCTATCGAAAGAGAAATAGAGTTCGGTAGTGACCTCCTAGATACGCAATCTATTTTAATTCCTCTTTATAGAATGGCTCCGGCAGAATCTAAGGAATTGAAAGAGCAATGGAAATACTTGTTGGAAAAGGTTATCATCCGACCAAGTATATTCCTATGGGTCCTCCAGTTTTGTTAGTTACAAAGAAATATGGTTCTCTAAGAATGTGTATAGACTACCGACAATTGAATAAGGTTAAGGTTAGGAAAAAGTATCCTATTCCAAGAATAAATGTTTTTTTAACCGACTTCATGGAGTAAATTACATTTCTAAGATTGACCTCCGATGAGGTTATCATCAATTGAGGGTGAAAGAAGAAGATATTTCAAAAACGGATTTTAGAACCCAATACAAACATTTTGTGTTTTTGGTGATATCCTTTGGTTTGACTAATGCTCCGGTGGCATTTATTGATTTGATGAATAGGGTGTTTAGACAATACCTTGATATGTTCATGATTGTGCTCATTGATTATATATTGATTTATTCAAGAAGTGATGACAATCACATCAATCATTTGAGGATTGTGTTGCAAATCCTTAAGGAACAACAACTCTTTGCAAAGTTTAGCAAATGTGAGTTTTGGCTAAGGTCCATGGCTTTTCTAGGTCACATTGTTTTAATTATGGGAATTGAGGTAGATCCTATTCAGATAGATGTGATCAATAGTTGGCCTAGAACTTTTTATCATTCGGTAGGAGTTTCTTGGGTGTGGTCGGTTACTATAGAAGATTTGTTGAGGGATTTTCTATGAGTTCCTTTCCATTGAGATCATTAACACAAAAGTAATCTAAGCTCATATGATCCGAAACTTGATAATAAAGTTCTCAAGAATTAAAGGAAAGACTTACTTATGCTTCGGTGTTGACTTTACCGGAAGGGACGAATGATTTTGTGTTTTATTATGATGCATCAAGAATTGGGCTAGGTTGTGTGCTTATGCAAAATGGGAAGGTTATTGCCTGTGCTTCAAGGCAACTTAATATTCACGAGAAGAATTATCCTACCCATGACCTCGAATTAGCGACGATTATTTTTTGCATTAAAGATGTGGAGGCATTATTTTTATGGTGTTCATGTTGATGTTTTTACTGACCACAATAGTTTGCAATATGTTTTTAACCAAATGGATATAAATCTTTGCCAAAGAAGATGGCTTGAGTTATTGCAAGATTATGATATAAGTGTTCTCTATCACCCCGGTAAGGCAAATGTGTTGGAGAATGCTCTTAGTTGGTTATATACGGGTAGTGTTGATCTTATTGAGGATGATAGAAAAAAGTTTGTTTGAGATGTTCATAGATTGGCCTGTTTGGCTGTTCAGTTAGTAGACTTTACCAAGGATAGTGTGATGGTTCATAATGGTTCAGAATCGTCTTTTGGGGCGGATGTGAAAGCAAGACAATGTGTTGATCTGACCTTAGTTGAATTGAAAGAAATGGTGCTTAGAAAATCTGTTGACACTTTTTCCCAATGGGGAGATAGTGTGCTTAGATATCAAGGTCGATTGTGTGTTCCAAATGTTGACGACTTGAGGGATCAGATCTCTTCAGAATCCCATTGTTCACGATATTCCATTCACTCGGGAGTCACAAACATGTATTGAGATTTGCGGGTGATCTATGGTGGAATGGGATGAAGAAAGATATTGCGGAGTTTGTTGTTAAATGTCCTAATTTACAACAAGTGAAGGTTGAGCATAACAAACCGGAAGATTTTTCTGAAGATATTAGTATTCCTACTTGGTAGTGGGAAGAGTTTAATATGTATTTTATAGTAGGGTTGCCACTTACTCGATTACAATATGATCCGATTTGGGTTGTAGTAGACCGACTGACAAAATCGGCTCATCTCATTCCTATTAAGATTTCTTATACGATGGAAGATTATGCCAAGTCATATCTGAAGAAAATGGTAAGGTTGCATGGAGGGCCCTTGTCCATTATCTCCGGTAGAGGTACCCAATTCACTTCTCAATTTTCTAAATATTTCCAAAAGGACCTTGGTACTCATGTTAAGCTTAGCACGTCCTTTAATCCCCAAGCCGATGGGCAAGTGGAGTGTATGATCAAACTTTGGAAGATATGTTAAGAGCTTGTGTGATTGACTTCAAGGGTAATTGGGATGATCAATTACCTTTCAATGAATTTTCCTATAACATAACTATCACTCAAGTATTGGTATGGCTCCATTTGATGCATTGTATGGTAGGAGGTGTAGATCTCCTATATGATGGATTGAGGTGGGTGAAGTTGCAATAATAGGTCCCGAATCGGTACATGAGGATATAGAGAAAGTTCAACTTATTAGAAAAAGGTAATGGCCCAAGGTCAACAAAAGTAATATGCCGATGTTTATCTTTGGTTGTGGTAAGATGGACCACAAGATAAGGGATTGTCCTTCAGTTGCTAAGAATGAAGGAGTTAATCGGCGTAGGGCTCAACCCTATCCTTCATCTCGTCCATATTGTTAAGGTACGAATGCTCCAAAGAAAAATAAGTTTTATGCACTTCAGACTAGTGGTGAACAAGAAGGATCTCCCGATGTGATTAACGGTATGTTGAAAGTCTTCCAAGTTGATGTTTATGTTTTACTTGATCCTGGTGCTACCTGTTTTTCGTGACGCCGTATGTGGCTATGAGGTTTGATGTTCTCCCAAATGTGTTGTTAGATCCCTTTTCTGTCTCTACCCCTTTTGGTTATTCTGTTGTGGCTAAGATGGTCGATAGAAGATGTCGCGTCTCTTTATCTCATTGAGTTACTCTTGTTGATTTGGTAGAACTTGATATGCTAGATTTATATGTTATGTTCGGTAAGGATTGGCTTCATTCTTGTTATGTTTCTATTGATTATAGAACTCGTGTGGTCAAGTTTCGGTTTCAGAATGAGCCTATCATAGTATAGAAGGGGGTAAATTTTTGGCCTAAGGTTCAGTTTGTTTCCCTTCTAAAATCTAGAAAGATAATTTCTAACTGTTGCATTTACCATTTAGTTAGGGTAAGGGATGTGGATTCTGAAACCCCTACCTTTTAGTCGGTCCCCGTTGTGAATGTGTTTCCAAAAGTGTTCCCAGATGATCTACCCATTATTCCTAATGAAAGAGAAATAGATTTCGGTAGTGACCTTCTCCTAGATACACAACCTATTTTAATTCCTCTTTATAGAATGGCTCCGGCAGAATCTAAGGAATTGAAAGAGCAATGGAAAGAATTGCTAGATAAGGTTATCATCCGACCAAGTATATTCCTATGGGGTCCTCCAGTTTTGTTAGTTACAAAGAAATACGGTTCTCTAAGAATGTGTATAGACTACCGACAATTTAACAAGGTTTAGGTTTGGAATAAGTATCCTCTTCCAATAATATATGATTTTTTTGACCAACTTCATGGAGCAAATTACTTTTCTAAGATTGACCTCTGATGAGGTTATCACCAATTGAGGGTGAAGGAAGAAGATATTCTGAAAACAGATTCTAGAACCCGATACAAACATTTTGAGTTTTTGGTGATATCCTTTGGTTTGACTAATGCTCCGGCGGTATTTATTTATTTGATGAAAAGGGTGTTTAGACAATACCTTGATATGTTCGTGATTGTGTTCATTGATGATATATTGATTTATTCAAGAAGTGATGACAATCACATCAATCATTTGAGGATTGTGTTGCAAATCCTTAAGGAACAACAACTTTTTGCAAGGTTTAGCAAATGTGACTTTTGGCTAAGGTCCATGGCTTTTCTAGGTCACATTGTTTTAAGTATGGGTATTGAGGGAGATCCTATTAAGATAGATGTGATCAAGAGTTGTCCTAGAACTTTATCCCGTTCGGAAATTAGGAGTTTCTTGGGTTTGGACGGTTACTATAGAAGGTTTGTTGAGGGATTTTCAACGATTTCCTTTCCATTGAGATCATTAACACAAAAGAAATCTAAGGTCATATGATCCAAAGCTTGATAATAAAGTTTTCAAGAATTAAAGGATAGACTTACTTATGCTTTGGTGTTGAATTTACCGGAAGGGACGAATGATTTTGTGGTTTATTATGATGCCTCAAGAATTGGGCTAGGTTGTGTGCTTATGCAAAATGGGAAGGTTATTGCCTGTGCTTCAAGGCAACTTAAGATTCTTGAGAAGAATTATCCTACCCATGAACTCAAATTAGCGGTGGTTGTTTTTACATTAAAGATTTGGAGGCATTATTTGTATGGTGTTCATGTTGATGTTTTTACTGACCACAATAGTTTGCACTATGTGTTTAACAAAATGGATATAAATCTTCGCCAAAGAAGATGGCTTGAGTTATTGAAAGATTATGATATGAGTGTTCTCTATCACCCCACTAAGGCAAATGTGCTGGCGAATGCTCTTAGTTGGTTATCTATGGGTAGTGTTGCTCTTATTGAGGATGATAGAAGAAAGTTTGTTTGAGATGTTCATAGATTGGCCCGTTTGGCTGTTCAGTTAGTAGAATTTACCAAGGTTGGTGTGATGGTTCATAATGGTTCAGAATCGTCTTTTGCGGCGGATGTGAAATCCAGGCAATGTCCTGATCCGAAACTTTGTTGAATTGGAAGAAATGGTGCTTAGAAAATCTGTTGACACTCTTTCCCAAGGGGGAGATGGTGTGCTTAGATATCAAGGTCGATTGTGTGTTCCAAATGTTGACGACTTGAGGGATTAGATCTTCTCAGAAGCCCATAGTTCATGGTATTCCTTTCTCCCGGGAGCCACAAAGATGTACTGTGATTTGGGGAGATCTATTAGTGGAATGGGATGAAGAAAGATACTGCGGAGTTTGTTGTTAAATGTCCTAATTTCCAACAAGTGAAGGTTGAGCATAATAAACCGGAAGATTTTTCTGAAGATATTAGTATTCCTACTTGGTAGTGGGAAGAGTTTAATATGTACTTTATAGTAGGGTTTCCACTTACTCGGTTACAATATGATTCGATTTGGGTTATAGTAGACCGACTGACAAAATCAGCTCATTTCATTCCCGTTACGATTTCATATACGATGGAAGACTATGCCAAGTTATATGTGAGGAAAATGGTAAGGATCCATGGAGGGACCTTGTCCATTATCTCCGATAGTGGTACCCAATTCACTTCTACGTTTTGTAAATCTTTCGAAAAGGACCTTGGTACTTTTGTTAAGCTTAGCGCGTCCTTTCATCCCCAAGCCGATGGGCATGTGGAGTAGATGATCAAAACTTTGGAAGATATGTTAAGAGCTTGTGTGATCAACTTTATGGGTAATTGGTATGATCAATTACCTTTCAATGCATTTGCCTATAAGATAACTATTACTCAAGTATTGGTATGGCTCTATTTGATGCATTGTATGGTAGGAGGTGTAGATCTCCTATAGGATGGTTTGAGGTGGGTGAAGTTGCCCTAATAGGTCCCGAATCGGTACATGAGGCTATAGAGAAAGTTCAACTTATTAGGAAAAGTTAGAAAATGGCCCCAAGTCAACAAAAGTCATATGCCGATGTTTTTTTCTTTGGTTGTGGTAAGATGGACCACAAGATAAGGGATTGTCCTTCAGTTGCTAAGAATGAATGAGTTAATCGGCGTAGGGCTCAATGCTATCCTTCATCTGGTCCATATTGTTTAGGTTCGAATGCTCCTAAGAAAAATAGGTTTTATGCACTTCAGATTAGTGGTGAACAAGAGGGCTCTCCCGATGAGGTTAACGATATGTTGAAATTCTTCCAAGTTGATGTTTATGCTTTACTTGATCCTGGTGCTACCTTTTTTTTGTGATGCCGAATGTGGCTATGAGGTTTGATGTTCTCCCAGATGTGTTGTTAGATCCCTTTTCTATCTCTACCCCTTTTGGTGAAATGGGATGAAGAAATATATTGCAGAGTTTGTTGTTAAATGTCGTAATTTCCAACAAGTGAAGGTTGAGCATAACAAACTGGAAGATTTTTCTGAAGATGTTAGTATTCCTACTTGGTGGTGGGAAGAGTTTAATATGTACTTTATAGTACGGTTGCCACTTTCTCGGTTACAATATTATTCGATTTGGGTTATAGTAGACCGACTGACAAAATCGGCTCATTTCATTCCCGTTAAGATTTGTTATACGATGGAAGACTATGCCAAGTTATATGTGTGAAAAATGGTAAGGTTGCATGGAGGGCCCTTGTCCATTATCTCCGATAGAGGTACCCAATTCACTCCTCAGTTTTGTAAATCTTTCCAAAAGGACCTTGATAATCATGTTAAGCTTAGCACGTCCTTTCTCCCCAAGCCGATGGGCAAGTGGAGTGTATGATCCAAACTTTGGAAGATATGTTAAGAGCTTGTGTGATTGACTTTAAGGGTATTTGGGATGATCAATTACCTTTCAATGAATTTGCCTGTAACATAACTATCACTCAAGTATTGGTATGGCTCCATTTGATGCATTGTATGATAGGAGGTGTAGATCTCCTATAGGATGGTTCGAGGTGGGTGAAGTTGCCCTAATAGGTCCCGAATCGGTACATGAGGCTATAGAGATAGTTCAACTTATTAAGAAAAGGTACATAATGGCCCAAAGTCAACAAAAGTCATATTCCGACATTAGAAGAGATCTTTAATTTGATGTTCATGATAGGGTTTACTTGAAAATCTCACCTATGAAGGGTTGATGAGTCCACAATTGGACTCAGTTAGGGCTATATTTTAATAGAAATTGTTTCCTCAAATTCTTATTTTATCTCAATATCTGATGAAAACCCTTAAGTTTCAGGTATTTGAAGTTTGAAGAAAAGAATGGACACTATGTCGCAAAAAGGAACAAAAAGGCAAAAAAGAACGAAGAAATGAAGGCCTGAGGATCGCCGAGTCCACCTAGCGAGTCACCGAAGGGTCTTACTTCACATTTTGTTCCAGTGTGCTGAGCCCTGAAGGAAAGGATCAAGTCGGCGGAAAAAGGGAGCAGTCGGCGCATCGTCGAGAAGTTCAGCGAAGCAGTACCATGTCGCCCAATGACCCAGAGCACAACTATGTTGAAGGATCGTTCAAGATGCCGATGAACTACATCAAAGGGTGAATCGCCGAGTTGATCAGTGATTTCGACTAACGACGTCGAATGATCCACTGTAGCACAAATCTGTGAAAATTATAAATACTAGAGATGTGTAGCTTTAAGTGTCGAACAATTATTATAATTTTCATATAGAATAGTACTTTTTGATATTTTTTCTCTAAGTTTGAGAGGGTTTTGAAGACTTGAAGATCCAAAGGGTTTCATCTTCAAGATTTGGATTTAGGTCTCTTGGATTCTTCAATTTTGACATGTATCAAGACTTAAATCTTCATACCCATGGTATAGATTTCTATCTCTTATACATGTGTGGCTAAAAACCCCAATTCTTGGGGAGTGATTTAGAGAATATGGGTTAAGATAATTGTTGGGTCTTGCTTTTTGATAGTTTCATCGTAGTTTAATTGTGATTTCGTTTAGTAGTTATGGATGAATTTTATGAATTTGTAGTTGTAAATACAAGTTTTTTTATGTACTTTCGGCTTACTCGAGAGAGAGGTTGTAAAACTAAAACTACTAAATTGATGGCCGGTTGGAGTGGGTAGACATGAGGTTCAACTCGAGAGAGTGAATCCTAGTCTCATTCCCACACACTCAGCTCGAGAGAGTGAGTGGGTTAAGCCGTAGCCTGGTCTTCATGCGGCAAGTGGGTGTCCTAGAGGAACGTATTTGAAACAGGGTAAGTTGCTCGAGAGAGAGCTTATCCCCCCTTAAAGTTTAGCCTAATCACAATTACGCTATGAATCTTCTATCGAAAGCATGTACCCATCACATCTTAAGGATCCCTTCTCATTACTTAGAAATCCTTGTTTATTTTGTTGTTTTTACTTTACTTGTGACAAAACCCCATTGTTAATTGAAACTCTTGTGTCCCCCTTTAATTTACAATGTTTTTAATCGTTAATGTCTGTAGCTACGACTAGTTAGAATGAAATTTTATGTTTCTATTAATTCTCAAAACCACTCTCTTGGGAACGATCCCAACCCTTGGTTGGGTTACTAAACTATTGTACGATCGTAGACACTTGCATCGGAAGTTGTGACTTGATTATGCTAACATCAAAATGGCTCTGCTGCCGAGGAGTGGTGTTATTTGGTAATTCTTAGATTAGTAGAATTTTTGTTCTTCTTAGTCGTAGTTCACTTACTTAACTTTTAATTTTGTTTCTATTGTTTGTGTTGAAAACAGAAAGCATGGGTGTTAATGGCAGTAACGGCTACCAGGTGAGCCACCAAGACGAAATTGGAAATCTCAACGATGTCCAAGAGCCCAACATTAATGACCCCAATCTCAGGGGAGGTATTGGGGCCATCCGTTTACCTCCAACCGAAGGAAATGCAATATTACACATGACGAGTATTATGTTGGAACTCTTGCAACTGAAGGAACTTTTTAGTGGATTGGCTCAGGAGAATCCTCACAAGCATTTTCAGAACTTCGTGGATGTGTGCGGACCATTCACTTTCAAAAACATCTCTCAGGAGTCAGTTCAATTAAGACTATTCCCTTACTCGTTGATGGGGGAGGCATACAAGTGGCTGGCAGAGTTGCCTCGCGAATCCATCACTCCTTGGGAGGAATTGGTTACCGCATTTAATGTGCAATTTTTCTCTCTTTCGAAGATAATGCCTCTTCGGATAGTATCCATAGCTTTAAGCAGTTGGAGGGCGATCCAAATCATGAAACTTGGCTAAGGTTCAAAAAGTTGGTGCTGCAATGCCCAACCCACGGTTTGCCAGACAATGTGCTACTTCAATACTTTTACCGGAGTTTGGATTCGATAAACAAAGGTGTTGGTGACCAACTCTTGCCTGGAGGCTTAATGCAGCAGCCATATGCAGTAGCAACCCAACTTTTTCATGGCATGACAACCATCAACAGAGCATGGTACACTCGCGAGGACCAAGTATCCCCTCTCACATTCAAGCTATCTGAGGAGCAGATTGAAAAAGACAATGAGAGAGATCGAAACATGGCCAAAATCATGGCACAACTTGACATTCTATCCAAAAATGTCATGGGGGCTAGTGCCCGTAGTGTCAACGTTGTGGGGGTCCGGTGTGCAAATCCTAAAGAGATGAAATTTGAAGCCCTATATAACGAGGAGGTAAATTTTCTAGCAAATCATGGCAGGGGCTATCGTTCAAACTATCCAAAGTAGGGTGGTAACCAAGGCTGGGCTAGAGACGAAGACTGGAAGGATAGAGCTCGTGAATGGAGGGACCAAAATCCAAACTGGAAAAATGGGGAGAAAGATAGATATGTGCCTTCCCATGAGCGCTAGAAGCCCAAGGATTTGGAAGGTGGTAGGTCTGAGAATATGCTATCACATATCCTCGACAAAGTTGAAGGGTCAGACAAAATGCTGAAAGGCATGAAAGAAGATGTTTCTACCCTGAGGCAGACCGTCACCTCCAATTCTATTTCAATCAAGTAGTTGGAGACCCAAATGGGTCATATCTCGTCTCACCTCAATCCGAGACATCAATGGGGTTTAGCTAGTGATACTATGGCTAACCCCAAGAGTGAGGTTTCAAGGTGCAGTTCCGTCGTGCCGCGACGTTAACTAAGGCCCTGTTTGGGAAGTAACCCAAAACCAGTTTAATTGCTTTTTACTTCTTGAAAAAATAATGGTGTGTTGTTTGTACAGGTTAAAGTATGAGAAGTGTTCAAAAAAGTGAGGGATGGCAAGCAACAGATCCAGTGGAAGAGTCACCGAATGGGTCGGCGAATCCGACCTTATCCGCCGTTTGACTCAAGACATCTTCAAAATTAGAGTCTGTAAAACTTGGCGAGCTTTGGAAATTATTGGCGAATCGCCGACCATGTCGCTGATCACAATGGAAACCACCGTTTGGACCCCCCGTAAACTAGAGGTCCGGTAATTTCGGCAAAGAAACTAAACAGTCAGCGTTCCGTCGAGAGAGTAGGCGAGTTTGACTAATGTTGCCGATTGGGGAAAAACTGGACGGTTTTTGCAAGCCAAACGTTTACAAGTTTCAACTTCATTCACTTTCCCTTACTTTTTGTCTGTCCTAACTCACACCTGCACTCTAGTCTCTATATTTCGTGTATTTTCGAGTATTTTAGTTGTTGATATGTGCTCGGAACTTGGGTTATATTTCGGCCTAGTGATTAAATTCCATTTTAGTAGTCGCAAGAGAAATGGATAGACTGAAAGTAGCTGGAAGAGATATGCCACCCCGATAAACAAGAGTGAAAAATTTCAGGAGAATATCAAATTTCAGAGTGCCACATCGGGCATTGATGCCCTGGGAGATGGAGCGATTACTTAGACAGGATCCCCTCTTTACCTCCCTCTCTGTCTTCCATTAATTTACATTCTGGATATTTTGTAATTTGCATTCCAGGACAAATGTTTTTTTTTTGTGGTGGGGTGAGGCCCACACCTTTTGTGTGCTTATTTTATTTGTGTTTTGTGTTTATATTTGGGCAGTTCTGCTTAAAATTGTGTTAATAATACTTTTTTGTGGATGTTTGAGTTTGTGGCTCCTTTTCTTTTAAATTGTAAAATGACATTGACCCTTATGAAAATATTTGAATTTTTCGCACATTTTCGCCACCCTCTATATGATCGTGAATGTGGTTGTTCCTTGTAAAATTTGAGTCTCGATTTCGATCAATTCCGAGACTTGAATAGTGGCTACAATCTAACGAACATTAATGTGCGGCTACGATGAGGCCAAATGAAGTTGCATAGACAATATGTGAACTCTTCGCATCTCGTTGTGATTAGCCATTTATCAAATCGATTCTCTTGTGATGACCGTTGCACAGTAGCAAAAGTGTGGAGTCTTGTTTGACTTAAGTGTCGCTACCTTGTGTGATAAGCTTACCTGGAACCATGCATGACAATACCTATAATTTTCCTTGTTGGTCCGGTTGACTAAGTAAGAATTTCCCTTGATATTATCATAGGCAACTTCGAAGAGTGTGAACCAATTTGACATATACCTCTTTTGTGACCTACCTTGCAAGTGTGTGATTCTCTCTTTAACTCCCTTTGAGCCTTACCCTTCTTTGGAAGAAACTTGATGAAAACTAGACCTTTCTTAATCCATTACCTATATTACTCTTGAATTGTGGTTAATTGAATAGCCAACTTAGGCCAAAAGCCTAAGTTGGGGGTGTGGTGAAAATGAAAAGGGAAAGTCAAGAATTGCAAGGAAAGTCTCATTTAACCCATGGTGTTGAAAAAACTGGAACCCTTCCATATAATAATAATAATAATAAAATAAAATAATTAAAAAGAGAGAAAGTTGTGGAATAAAGTACGAAAGAAATAAGGTTCCGAACAACCCATGGGAAGCGAAGAATAATAGGATGACCTGCACAAATGAAAATGATGAAGGAAAAAGGAAAGTAAGTGTTAAGAGCACCACATTTCATGAGGATAAACGTCACTGAGCCTAAATGAACATACCTTTGCACTCAGCCCCATTACGAGCCTTGTTAAGACCTTTGTGATCTTGAAAAAGTCGAAACAAATGTTGATTGGAAAATACGGGAAAACCTATTGGTGAAAGCATGCATTGTGTTCATCTTTGTGATTGTGAGCGTTTTATTTAATTATACCTTTGCGTGTGAAAATGGAATCATCATTTGTGAGAGTGCATTCGAAGGCTTTTGTTGAGCTTGAACTTGCATTTGAAGCAAGTATTGTGAGCTTGAGAATCTTTGGTAATGGTGTGTCACAACTTCAATCTTTGAGTACAAAATTGATCCTTGCATAAGTAAATTGAGTCTTCTTGTGTACATTCATAATTGAGTCTTGTGTAACACTGTTTGAGACATTCTTGTTGACCTGCTGAACTTGAGTTTTACTTGAGGGCAAGCAAAAGTTTAAGTTGGGGGTGTTGATGAGTCCACAAATTGGACTCATTTAGGGCTATATTTTAATAGAAATTGTGTGTTCAAATGCTTATTTTATCTCAATATTTGATGAAAACCCTTAAGTTTCAGGTATTTGAAGTTTGAAGAAAAGCATGGACACTATGTTGCAAAAAGGAAAAAAAAAGGCAGAAAAGAACGAATAAATGAAGGCCTGAGGATCGCCGAGTTCACCTGGCATGTCGCCGAAGGGTCTTACTTCGCCTTTTGTTCCAGTGTTCTGTGCCATGAAGGAAACGATCAAGTCGGCGGAAAAAGGAAGCAGTCGGTGCATCGTCAAAAAGTTCCACGAAGCAGTACCATGTCACCCAATGACCCAGAGAACGATGATGTCGAAGGATGGTCTAAGACAATGATGAACTACACCAAAGGGCGAATCACTGAATTGATCGGCGATTTTGACTAACGACGCCGAATGATCGGTTGCAACACAAATCTTTGAAAATTATAAATACCAGAGATGTGTAGCTTTAAGTGTCGAACAATTATTAAAATTTTCATATAGAATAGTACTTTTTTATATCTTTGCTCTAAGTTTGAGTGGGTTTTGAAGACTTGAAGATCCAAAGGGTTTCATCTTCAAGATTTGTATTTGGGTCTCTTGGATTCTTCAATTTTGACTTGTATCAAGACTAAAATATTCATACCCAGTTGAATGCAAGCTCAATTTGGTATAAATTTCTATCTCTTATACATGTGTGGCTAAAACCCCCAATTCTTGGGGTGTGATTTAGTGAATATGGGTTAAGATAATTGTTGGGTCTTGCTTGATGATAGTTTAATCGTAGTTTAAGTGTGATTTTGTTTAGTAGTTGTAGATGAATTTAATGAATTTGTAGTTGCAAATACAAGTTTATTTATGTGTTTTCGGCTTGCTCGATAGAGAGGTCTTAAAACTAAAACTACTAAATTGATGGTCGGTGGGAGTGGGTCGACATGAGGTTCAGCTCGAGAGAGTGAATCCTAGTCTCATTCCCACACACTCAGCTCGAGAGAGTGAGTGGGGTAAGGCGTAGGCTAGTCTTCATGCGGCAAGTGGGTGTCCGAGAGGAACGCATTCCAAACGGGGTAAGTTGCTCGAGAGAGAGCTTATCCCCCTTAAAGTTTAGCCTAGTCACATTTACTCTATGAATGTTCTATCGAAAGCATGTACCTAATAATATAGATTAACCCATATTCCCGTCACTTCCCAAGGATCTCCTCTCATTACTTAGAAATCCTTGTTTATTTTGCTGCTTTTACCTTACTTGTGACAAAACCCCATTGTTAATTGATACTCTTGTGTCTCCCTTTAATTTACAGTGTTTTTAATCGTTAATGTCTTTAGCTATGACTAGTTAGAACAAAATTTTATTTTTCTATTAATTCTCAAAACGACTCTCTTGGGAACGATCCCAACCCTTGGTTGGGTTACTAAGCTATTGTACGATCGTAGAAACTTGTATCAGAAGTTATATCTTGATTACGCAAACATCAAGGGTGTAATGAGGTTTGGTAACAAAGGGAAGCTTAGTCCCCATTTTTTATGCCCATATGAGAATTTGAGACGTGTTGTTAAGGTTGCTTATGAACTTGAATGCCTAATGAGTTGGCATCGGTGCATCCGGTTTTCCATGTCTCTAAGTTAAAGAAGTGTGTTGGAGATCTGACATCTATAGTTCCCATAGAATGTTTTGGAGTTAAGGAGAATCTTTCTTATGAAGAACTACCAGTTGAGATTTTAGACCGGCAAGTCAAGAAATTGAGGAAAAATAAAGTTGCTCCCGTGAAAGTGTTATGGAGGTATCATTTAGTTCAGGGTGCTACTTGGGAGGCCGAGGCCAATATGAAGTCTCGATATCCTCATTTTTTTCCATCTACTCCTATTCTAAGTTGAGGTATTGAGTTGCTCATGGTTTATTCTTTTAGTATCATGTAGTTTAGATGTTTCCATGATTTCCTTATTATTCATGTTCATGAAAAGCTTAAGTTTTGAGAAAATGTGTCAACTTTATTGATTTCTACTTGTTTATGTGCATTTAAGTATAAATTGCCTATGGACTATATGATATGATATTTTGAACATGTTTTAGGTTGGAGTTGAGTTTTCCTCCTTGGATATGTGCATTTATATGATGGCATGCAAGTTGGGTTGTTAGGTTAAGTTCCTACCTTCCTTATAGAGTCTTGAATCTCATTCGAGGACGAATGTTCCCAAGGGGGGAGATAATGTAACACTTAGGATTCGAGAAACGGTAGAATAACATGTTTTGATCTTCAAGATGCAATCCAACGAAGGCCAACCACGACTCATGGATTTGACCACAAACCATAGGTGGGTCCGTGGATTGGCCGCCATAAAATGAATAAAGGCTGGGACTACGACCGAACCAATGGACCGTCGGTGTGTCCACGGTCCATGGTCAAGGAGTCGTAGGTCATGCCCAATGTTTCAATAACTAGTGATGGTTGTGCAGGACGGACCATTGGTTAGTCCACGGTTCATCAGTCGTGAGTCGTGGGTGGTAGGGTCAGCTATTGGTTTAGTGGTAGTTGGGTTTTTTTCCTAATTATTGTATCTCTGTATTACGTTATTTTGTCTACGTGTAAGACCCTATATATGTGATTTTAACCCAAGATTTTAACCTTAAGTCTAAGACCCATATATAAGGTTAAAATCACTTATATAGGTCTGCTTACTTATTATCTCTAGGGATAGTCTAGCCGACAATATCAGGCCTCACTTTTGGATTACTAGACATGGAGGGCAAGGTGGATTACATAGTATTCCTTCTAGACCATAGGGTGATTGAGGTTATTTTGGTTACCTTCCATGGAAAATGCGGTGGCAGATGTATTGAGCCAAAAACTAGTTAGCATGGGCAGTTTGGGTTTCTTATGGGTGTCCAAGTGACCCTTAGATGGAGAGATTCATATCCTAGAAGCTATGTTCACACACCTAGCGATTTCATAAAAAGGTGGGGTGTTTTCCAGTTTTGAGCTCAAGCCGACATTTATAGAGAAAATCAATGATAAACTATTTAAGGATTAGGATTTGAATAAGCTCAGGAACAAAGTGATGCATGTGGAGACTACAGACGCTACATTGAACACAAATGAAGTGCTCAATCTCAAAGGGAGAATATTTGTATTCGGGTTGATGACTTAATCCTGAAAATGTTGAAGAGTCTTTTGGTTTGCAGTATTCAATTTATCAGGTTGTATTTAAAATGTATCGGGACTTAAGGATGCTTTATTTGTGGTGCATAATTAAAAGAGACATTGTTGATCCTATTTCTAAGTGTTAAAATTGTCAACATGCGAAGTATGAGCACTAGATGCATGCATGTTTACAACAAAAGATGTTCATTCATGAATGGAAGTGGGAAAGGATAGCCATGGACTTTGTGGGGATCTAACTAAAACTTTGGGAGTATGATCCTATCTAGAGTATGTTGATAGGTTCACTAAATCAGTCAATTTCCTTTCGATTAAGTTTGACTATAAATATCACCAATTTTCTAAGATCTATGTCAAGGAGATATTAAGGTTGCACACGGTGCCATTTCTATTATCTCAGACGACGCTTTATGGGTTAAGTTACATAAAGTGTTGGGAACTCAACTCACATATAGCATAACATTTCATCCCATATGGATACTCAATCGAAGAGGATGATTCAAGTGGTAGAGGATATGTTGAGAGCATGTGTGATTTAGTTTGGATTTCCTTTGGATCAATTGTTGTTTTTGTTTAAGTTCACCTATATCAACAATTATCACTCCAAAAATGATATGGTATCATTCAAGACACTCTATGAGAGGGAATATAGATCTCCCATAGGGTTGTTTGAGATAGGTGGTGTGAAGCCTTTGGGTGCTGATTTAGTGAGAAAAACTCAAGAGAAGGTAAGAAGCATCAAAACCAAGTTATTGGTAGCTCAAAGCAGAAAAAAAGAGTATGTAGATCATAAGGTAAGATATATGGTATTCCAAGATGGTGAATAGGTGTTATTGAAGGTGTCACAAACGAACAAAGTGGTGAGGTTTGACAAGAAAGGTTAGCTTAGTCCTCGTTATATTATTCTGTTTGAGATTCTTGACCGTGTCGGTCCATTGGCTTACCAGCTAGCATTGTGCCCAACTTGTTTGGAGTTCATCCGGTCTTTCATATGGCTATGCTAAAGATGTATCATGGGAATTGAGATTATATTATTTAGTGGGACTTAATAGTGGTACACAAGGATTTGCAGTATGAAGAGGGATTGGTTTCTATTCTTGGTTGGGATGTTCGGAAGTTCATCAATGGAAATAAAATTAGCTAAGATTCTATGGAAGTATTTTCTGGTGTAGGAAGCAACTTGGTAAACCTATTTGGACATGCGGTGCAAGTACACTCATTTATTTGAAGATTGAAGTAGTACTTTCTTCTTGACATATCACGATTTGCTTGTTTGATCTCTCAGAGACGAGCGATGGGTAAATTGGTATCTATTGTAACGATCCCTTTCATTGGTTATAGGTAAACCTTTGGTGATAAAATTTGGGCATGAAAATTTCTTGAGTAATGACTTGAAAATTTTGGGCTTGGCTAAACTTAGACTAAATTTGAGCAACACGCAATCTAGGACAATCTAGGAATAGATTTGTAAAATTTCTACCTTGGGTTAGTTTTTCTAATAAATAATCCATTAAGGAAACCGTATGATTTTTTAAAATCAAATTCGGATAAGTAGAACTTTGAATATAAAACTTGGCATGCGAGGGTTAGTTTGAAACGTCAAGGTTTGAAGGTGTGTTGCAAAAAGGGAGCTTTTTGGGAGAATTCTGAATTTATGTCCAATGCAATACGCTATAGTGGGTTCCAAACTTCTATATGTGGGAAATCAATTCTTTCTATTTTAAGTGATCCCATTATGGCAAAGGGTTATGCCGTTATAGTAGGTTGGGTCGTTATAGTAGACCGATCACAAATTAATGCAGGAAAAGTACCAAAACCTTTCAATATTCTATAACTTTGTTTTTGGTAAAAGAAAATGCTACTATGAGGGAATTTTCATTATATTTTTCACAAATTTCTTTAGTAAAGGTAAGCTAACTACTCCCCTTTCTTGTGGTTCAATTTTTAATGATCATGTAATTTCCCTAAGAATAGGATAAAGTAATAATCCATTTTAATTTGGAGATTGTTCATTGATTGTTGTGTTTGGTAACAATTTTGAAAAGAAAATGGCAAGTCATTACAAAGTGGAAAGCTCAAGTTCGTAAGACCATTCGCGCTTGTTTCGAGGTAGGTGATGGTTGTTTAGTTTTTGTTTATGTTATATATGTTTGTCTTCTACTTCGCTGGTACTGCTTGCATGATATATGATTAGGGAAAGAGGAAAGACAATGATTTGAAATGTTGAATGTTATTCATCTTATGCAATGAATGTGTTTACTTGATGTACAAGCTTGATTCTATTAATTGTGATTGTGAAGTTTAGTTGATGAGTGGATCGGGTACCACACTGGTATATATTTATGAGTGGATCAAATTCCACACTGTTATAGATTTTTTAGTGGATTGGGTTCCATCCAATACATACATACTTGTGGAATGGGTATCACGTCAGTACATATTAACTAGTGAATCAGGTACCATGCTTGTACAGTAACAGTTTGTGTGTGGGTTCAATGAGAGAACAGGAATGACTTGTTATGTTGTGACTGTATATTTTTAGTGTGTATAACTGTAATACCCCAGAAATATTTTGAGCTAAGACTCGAACCATCCTTTATCATGAGTAGGATTTTACCGAGGAAATTCAATTTTCTAAAGTTTTAAGGTCACTAGATGTAGCACCTTGAGTTCCAAAAAGAGCTAAAGAGTATTCATTCAAGTTATTCGCATGTTCTTTTAAGTTTTGGGTCAACTTCAAACGACATAACTTTTAGTATATGATGAGTTAGGTGGCCAATAAGATATCAAATGAAAGGTATTTGGTTATCTTTCCAACGCCACCAAGTTAGCTAAGTTTCGAGGTTGGATGAGTGACATATGCTCTTTTGAAGTCAGCCTGTACTGTTAAGGAAAGTTACCCGAAATTATGAAAGGTATTTTGGTCTTTTCCTTATCCCTTCTGCTTAAAACATTTTTAGTAAGGTTATAGGGATCTAAACTGATTTGGGTCAATTTCATAATCCTAAATCCACTTAGGGTTTTAGAAGATAATCCTAGAAGAGAAAATGGAGAAAAGAGGAAAGGTTCAAGGCGTTCGTCGAGATTTTTGAGTTTTGTTGCGGATTTTCGCCAAGGGTATTGATCCCTAAGAGGTATGTAAGTTTTCATAGTGTTGGTTTTGTTCAAACACATGCCAATCATGATTAACATATTCGAATTTATCCATAAAGATTGAAAGATTTATGTTCCTGATCAGTGTTCTTGATGTGTTGCTTTCGTTCTTGAATTAGGATGGGTTTGATGTGTTCTTGAGATAAAACCTTTGAATTTGAGGGTTGTTTTTGAGTAGATTCTTGTGTAATTATGTTGGGTATTTGAATCTATGTTAATTGGGAAGAAACCATTCGATTCTAGGCTAATTAGGGCAGAAAATCGAAGAAGAAAATTCATCGGAGAGTTCTATGGAGGGGTTGGGGCGGCGCGCCCCTGATGCTCAAGGGGGGCTGGGAGGCGCCCCAGCAATGCGCCATGAGGTTCTGAAGTATAGGGGCTAGCGCCCCACGCCAGCAGTGCGCTAGGGTCGCCTGCCCCCATTCTTTTTCTGTCGGTTGTCCTTTTTCAGTTCCTTTAAAGTTTACCTTCACTTCCTTATGATTCTAACTACTCTAAACTACATTTAATCATCACGAGATTCTTCATATCATGAATCATAAATCTTAAATTCATAATTCTAATTCAGAAGAGAGTTAAGAGTAGTGTTCAAGAAAGTCTTTGAGTTGAATTGTGAAACCTTTCCGAGCAACTATTGATTTGAGCTATGTTTTAAGGAAGAAGTATGAGGATGAGAATAGTCGTACACATGCGTTCTATATTGTTATTTAGACCATTGAGTCAAATCGGTCATCCCCATAAATTCTGCATGAACTCCATAATTTGAGTATCTTTGAGAGGAGTAGTATCTTCAAGTTCTAAGGTCTTGATTATTCAGTTCCTAATCCTTTTGAGATATATTCCTAATTATGGGACTACTACATGTTACACATGAAGGTCCTTGAGTTGAGTTGTTCATGCTCGGATTTTCGCATGAACCTTATGAATTGAGCAGTCTTGAGATGAGTAGTATCATTGAGTCATTGAGTTCTGGAGTTGTTGAATTTCGAGTATTGAGTTCTATATATGGTTATTGAAAATCTTGAATTGAGTCGTTCATGTCCATAATTCGGCATGAACACTATTTTGAGATGTCTTTGACAATCATTTATAATTTGTTTTAAAACTTAAGTTCTTGAGTATGATGATAAGTGAAGTTGAGTTAATTTTTCAAAATGAATATAAGGGAACTAATTATTCCCAGGAGTAAATGTTTTTACATTTAAAAGAGGAGGAAACTATGATTTCAAAAAGGGTTTAAAAGGAGTTTTAAGTACTATCTCTTTTTAGAGAAATCTTTTGAGTAATTATCTCAAACTAGAGGAAGAGAAATGTTTTTAAGCATATGAGCTATATTATATTTTGGGAGTAGTTTTGAGCACCAATATGGGGATGAGTTCAGATAATTCAAAGTCCTCATAAACCATGTTGCCAACATGGGTAGAAAGGGTCATAATTTTTAGATGATTCGTTATTGATTTTTGACTATAGCTTAGTGGATCCACTTAGTGAGTAGGTCCTATACCCTGGCAAATTATAGGACAGTTCTGGCAGCATGGGCGAGACAATGTATCTTCATATAGCTCATAATTATGGTTGTCGGATAGAGAATATCCCACAAATAGTTATTTTGTATTCTTATATACAAATAAGGGTTATTATTGTATTTTTACATACAACTGAGTTATTATTGTATTCTTACATACAATTGAGTTATTATTGTATTTTTATATACAATTGAGTTGTTATCTACTTTTTAAAAAGCTTTCCAAATATTGCATATTTTATGGTTGCTTTATCCTTGAATATCTTGAGTTGAGTATCATGAGTAGAGTATCCTGAGTTACGAATATTGAGCTGAGTATCTTGACTTTTGTATCTTGAGCTGAGTATATATCCTTGAGTTGAGTATCTGGAGTTGAGTTCATCTATGTTTTATTGAGTTGAGTTGAACTATGTTTCCTTGAGTTGAGTTGAACTATGTTTCATTGAGTATATTGAACTATGTTTCCTTGAGTTGAGTTGAACTATGTTTCTTTGAGTTGAGTATCATATTCTTCTGGGGATATTGAGTTGAGTTGAGTGAGTTTGAGAAGAGGTAAGTATATTTCTTTTATATCAGTTCAAGCTTATGTTTATGCTTTAGAATTCCCCTTACATGCTCGTACATTCCATGTATTGACACCATTTGTCCTGCTTCTTTTATTAGGTAGATATAGGAATTTAGGGTCATCAACAGAAGCTTCGTTGATAGCACTTGCAGTCTCAGTTAGCTATGGTGAGCCTCCTTTCTTCTGGAGGGTGCTACTTTTATTTCCCGTTTGATAGGATGTTGTTGATATTGTCCCGATATCCTTCTATAATAGTAGAGGCTTCAAGATAGACAAAGTTGAGTTTTCAGTATGTACCTTATTTGATTTGTTTTTACAAATTCTGAGTTTATCGATTGAGTATTATTCAAAGTATTTTAAAGTTGAGTATTTGAGTTTGTTAAATTTTATTCAGTTCTATGCTTATGTATACTTGAGTTAGTCTCCAGCTTGTAGTCAGCCAGGATGAGGGTTCCCTTGGGGTCTAGCAATGGTTCTGGAGTGCCGGCCTCGTCCAAGGTGTAGTCTCGGGTCGTAACAATAACTACACGGGGTGGGGAGTGGGGGTCCGGGCTATGTTGTATTTTTGTTGTAATTGTATGTTATCTATTTTAAAAAGTTGTGGTGACCTGTTCATATGGAATGAATCTTTAACTATCGAATGATCTTACCAACACATTGTTATTTTGTATTGATATTTCACTTTCTATTTTTCTTTGTCGATGGAGACATACCATCACGTCTAGTTCAACCTCAAGCTCTCTCTTATATAATAAGAGAAAATATTTAGTTATAATATTATAAAATTAAGAGTAAAAATATGTTGAAAATATCCCACTTATGTTAGTTTCCTATCCGAATAATTATCAAATGTTTATTGAAACACATCTCAACTATGAGTTATTTAATTTTACTACTTGAAATATTATTATTGTTTGAGTAGAAAAATAGGACAAGTTCAAATATAAATCTAAAAAATTAAGATAATTTACATATATACTTAATTCTTTTCTCAATATTTTACATGAAAAATTTAAGATCATAAAATTTTAAAAGTTATACATATTCTTATTTAAAATAACTACATTTTTTTCTTTTTAGGGTTTAACTTTAAATATATTCCTACCCCTTTTTCGTATTCCATTGGGATTTTCATCATGTACTTGTCATTACTTTGAAGTTCTGTAATTTAAATCTATCAAACTCAATTAATATTTGCTTTGTCCGATGGCCTTTTTCAGAAAGTCATGTCGACCAACATGCTAATAACATTTGTTAAATTTATCTTGTTGCTTGTTGCATCATTATTTAATGCTTCACTCGTTATTTCAACTAAACTTAACAAAAAAAAATACTAAAATGTTATTGTTTAATCAACTAAATTTGCATGCATATCCTATTAAATAGTTATCCTATAAAATGATACATATATACAACAATAGCAATAATGTCATACCCCAGTAAAATTTTAATAAGTGGATGAGAAGATGATAGAGTATACGCATACCTTACCACTACCTTGAAAAAGGTAGAGATACTGTTTCCGAAATTTCCTCCGCTAAAGTACATCAAAATCATGTAAATGAAGAAAAAATAATAATGAAAGCATAGAAATTAGTAAGAAAAATTGTGTAAAGTCTATAATAAAGAAACAAAAAATAACAACAACAAAATAGTGTTGTAATAGAAAAACAATGCACAATCTGAGGCAAGATCTACATGAATACGACTAGTACTACAACATGAACTAACAAAGCTAAACCTAAGCACATAAAGACAACACTTCACCCCTCTAACCTTCTACCCCAATATGCAACTTGCACTCTTTTCTATCTAAAGTCATGTACTCCCTAATATGAACTTCACCATGTATTATCTAATCAGTTCTCCTCAATACTTCTTCGGTCAACCTCTACTCCTTCTGTAGACCCTCCAACCAGACTTTCACACCTCTTCATTAGGGCATCACTGCATCTTCTTTGCACCTGCACGAACAATCTCAATATCATTTTGCTCATATTTTACACCACAACAGCAACTCCTATAATCTCCAAAATAACCTCATTCTTAATCATTTCATAGCTAGTATGCCGACACATCCATCTCAAAATCCTCAGCTCCGCAACCTGCCACTATTGAACATTTGAGTTCTTGATTGGCCAGCACTGAATTACATACAACAAGGACGTTCTAACCACCATTTTGTCAAACATACATTTAAGTTTAGGTTGTACCTTCTTATCACACAAAAGCCCAGAACCAAGCCTCCATTTAATTTATGCCGACCCAATGCAATGTGTGACATTATCATCAATGTCCCCACTATCCAGAAGTAGAGAACCAAGATAAATAAAACATATTATCTTCGAAATAGTTTGTGTGCCAGGCCCCAATTTCACATCTTCTTCATCAAACTGAACACTCAATTTGCACTTCAATTTTTTTTGTTGGTGCTGCTCTGCTTGATCTTTTTAGACTCTAGAGTTTGTCTCAAAACCTCCAACTTGCATATGAATAGTATATTTTCTAATGCATTGTTCAATTCTTCACTTAAACATACTAGATGCAAATAACACTTCTCCAACATATTGAAAGAAAAGGGTAATTAATGACTATACACATCTTACGACATTTACTATGAGAAACCATCCTCATTAGAAGTCATTTTTCCACTTCTATTAGACAAGAGTTGCCTTAAAATATTTTCTCATTATGTTTTAGCTTGAAAAAACATTGGATTTAGTAGATTGCATAATACGTATGCTACTTGCGATTTTCTTCTTATTAGTTATAGTACATTAAATTTATGTTTCTTAATTTAAGTGGATTTAATCAATTCCAATTCATGTAAAATAACACTAGTATAACCTAGAGTAATATTCGATAAGTTTGTTGTTATCCACTGAAAAGACAAAGCCATTTGTAGGCCTATTTTGAGATGAATATTGGGAAGGTTGGATCAAATTCGGACGGGTTATAATGAGTTATGA
The DNA here is from genome assembly GCF_900185275.1 of Solanum verrucosum. Classification (NCBI taxonomy): domain Eukaryota; kingdom Viridiplantae; phylum Streptophyta; class Magnoliopsida; order Solanales; family Solanaceae; genus Solanum; species Solanum verrucosum. The sequence goes on along the minus strand of NW_026019989.1, from coordinate 31,692 downwards.
TAAAAATTGGGTCAACATTCAAACCAACCCAAATTTTCTTCGGTGAAAACAGGTTGGGTCAAAATGGGTTAGATAGTAGGTTATATAACATGTCAAGATTCAATCCAACATATTTACTCAGCTTAATTGTTTTACTTGATCTTTTAAAATAATTTAGTACCTAATAGAATTATTATTTTTCTTTATTATGGTTATATTTAATATATCAAATTGAATTGTTTTTTAATGACATTTCTCATGAGCCAATAACTTTTAATGAATTGAAATGGGTTTGATAATATGGGGTGAACTCGTGAATGGGTGGGTAAATAATCTGCCTAAACTTAAAAGGATTTGGCGGGTTGGTTTATTTCGCCACCCCTATGCCTATCAACTCATTAATAGAGAAATTGGGAGAACATCCATAACGACTCAAAAAGATCAATTGTAGCATTCTCGCAGAATTCAGAATTGTTTTATCGTGCTAACTACACAAACATGCAGATATGATCATTATGAAAATCGTGCAAAATGTTACTCAAATTTTAAACTATAAGTGTATCACTCCCTTATTATTTATACCTCATCATATTTTTATTAAAACTTCGTAAATACACTCAAGTTTATAACTTAAGCATTAAAGTTTCTTACCGTTAAAATAACCTGATAACTTTGCCTAAGATAGCTCCATAAAAAAATCTTCTCTTGAGTTTATTTCTTTATAATGTAGCATTATTGCATATTTTATTTACTATAAAATTTTATACTTCTTTAGTTTTAAAAAGAATTACCTAGTTTTATTTGACATGTTATTTAAAAAAAAAAAGAAGACTTTTTAATTTTGTGGTCTTCAATTAATTAAAGATATGTCATATATATAAAAAATTCCTTTAATCATGTGGCCTTAAACAAGCCACCTATAAAACTAGGATTAAAGTGTTGCTGATTAAAAACTAGTAATTCACTCTTTTCCTTAAACGGAGGTGTCACGACCCAAGCCTAGGGCCTAGACGTGACATGGCGAATGAGGAACCCGAAGGAACCCCAAACAAGCCTCTCAAACTTGTCATCACACTTCATCGGTCGCGGAAGTACAATCAACATTAATTAACGGGAAATAGGAACTAAGGGCAAACCATTTCAAAATGACATCATAGAACAAGAGTCAAACTCATTTACAAAATACTTGTCCAACGCATACCTCTACATACATAGATAGGACGGGGGCCATGACATACTACCGGCTCCCCTCATAGTCAAAATACAATTGCAAGCTAAAGTCTCAAAACATAGGAGTAGGAAACATAACATAGCCCTCGAATCATTGAGGACTCACCAACAAACTCGGATAAGCACCGTACTAGCCACGTGAATGGAGAGAAGGATCAAGAGTAGCTCCGGTCCCTACATGGTGACATCATGTAGGCAAAATATGCGTTAGTACTTGGAATGTACTAAGTATGCGGGGTGCAACACAACAATAGACAAGGACACAATCGAAATACAAGAGTTTCATAGGCATTATGAATAACAATATGAGGATGCATGATCAAAGTGAAGTCAAAACATGTTTAAGTAAATCTATACTAATAGTAGATATCATATGTGTATGCATGATCCAACCAATCTATAACCCCAACTTAGGATGGGGGATGCCGTTCACACCCGGACACCCTGGTGGCAAGGTATAAACCCCTCACATGGTTGATGTTGGTCACACCCCAAGCATCCTAGGTGGTGAGATATAAACCTCTCACATGGTTGATGTTGGTCACACCCCAAGCATCCTAGGTGGTGAGATATAAACCTCTCACATGGTTGTCCGGTTCTTTTCCCCCGGACCGGGCATGGTCATGCAACACTTTATATAGGAAATTCCCATTAGGCTCTAATGCAATCTCACGTATGGAATGAACATATACACAAGCTTAGTTTGTCATCAACACATCTCTGGATTGCCATACATCTCATAACTCAAGCTTTAAAGCATCGATTCATCAATTCTCCATAGTTGGACATTTTGTCAAACACCTTGAAGGCATGTAATGGAATCAAAGAGCATGGAAAATAGGGTAGTAATTATGCAGCCAAACCAGTGAACAACCTACAACAACACCTTTTAACACCCACAATACCACATGAAAATCTCCACATCCATTCCAAATTTAGATTCAAGTTCTAGAGTCACAACAAGCTCAAAACAATCACTTTTCATGTTTAAAATTCAATGTGCAGGAAATTATTACAAAGAACAAGACTAATTTATGAATCTTAACTTAAACCATGAATTAGTGAGTAGAATAGAGTCTAGGCACTATGGGTGGAAGGACCCATTAGTTCAACACCACATACCTTGAGTTCTTATGAAGGTCTTGAGAGTGTCTTCAATGGAAGCTTGGAACTTGGAGCAAGAGTCTCTTCAATCTTGAGGAAGGTTTTGGATTAGGGTTCTTGAGAGAACTTGAGAGAAAATGTGTCTAAGTATGGGAGAGGTGTTTTGGGAAATGTTTTAGAGATGGGAATTGAACTAATGGTATATAGGAAATAACATATGCCCTTTGGAAAAATGGTCCAACACTTAGAAAAAAAATAAGGCGGGTGAACAGTAAAAACGCTCACTGGAAATTGCATTTCCTGCCGGACAGATTTTACGAAAATGGGCATAACTTCTTCGTCCGAACTCCGAATGAGGTGAAACGAAGTGCGTTAGGTAGCTAACTCCAAGGGCTTTCCATGGATATGTTATGGGCCACCCAATTATTTGTGTGCTAGGAGATATGACCCTCCAAAGTAGACCCTCGAAAAAGGCTTCACTTGGAAATTTCGGATTTTGATACGGTTGCTCTAAAATTTGGGTTAGACCCATTTCCCACTCAATTTGACCCCCTAAACAAGAATATGAAGTCGGATTTTCAAAAAACGAAACGGATTTTTTTTGATATAGCTAAACAAATTTCCGGTAACTTCCGAAGCACATTTTTAAGAACCTTTTGGGTCATTTCAGGAGGGATTAATAACGAAACCATGATATGCTTTTCATTCCAATCCACTTTCCAAATACCATAATTTTTTTGAATATATATGTTTGTACAATTTTTGTATAAAAGGGAATTTAAGGGTGTAGTATTGTTATTCTATATTATTCCGGGATAAGTTATCCTAGAATTAGTATTCCAACTCACAAGTAAGATAACTTATCCCAATCATGATTATTAATTCAGGGATAACTTATACCACACATTGTAACCAAACAAAGAATTGAGGGGTACTAAAAAATTATCCATGAATTATTTTTCCGTTATCCATCAAACCAAACAACCTTTGAATAAATTAATTCAAACAAGTTCTTAATATAGATGTAAGCAAAACTAGGTGGATTAAATTAGTGGAGGGATAGTCGACGTGGTAACATGGTCAATAAATGTCAAACTGATTATTAAATATTTCTTGTAAGTCAAAGGTAAGAGTTAATATGGAATTATCCACAGTAATAACTATTATCAATAACCACTATAATTTTTTTCTTCATCATTTACTCAGCTTATAGTTCTGCATCCACATTCACTTAAGATTCAACAAAGAAAAAAACACTCATAAGCTAACCTACTTCAACACAAGTAAATGTAGTTTAAAGTGTTCATTAAAATATAACAATAATAACTTTAGCCTGCCACCACACTGTAACTCCCTCCCCTATCAATTCCCCATCAGCTAATCATTATCACTCAATATAAAATTCAGAAAAATAAAATATGCTCAAAAGATATAATATTGATAATTTACACTTATACAAGTGAATGTAGCACTAAATTGATCAAAATGTTAATTTTTTTATCCGAAGGTCACTCAAATTGTTATAAATATATGTTTGAAGTCATAATTCATAAAGATAATATTCTTTGTCACATTTGAATAAGACGGTGAACATATATCGATGAGTAAATTATCATCGTTCTTCGCCATTATCAGACTAATATTGTTTCTCTTATCTTGGTTTTTTGTCCTTTTCACTCTTCCAAATTACTGAAAATTAAATGGGGTATTACATTTATTTAACAACATTGAAACTTTTTAATTAAAGGACAGTTCCAAGACATGAAAATCTTCAATCATCAATGTATGAAATTTTCACATGTCCTTCGGTGCTTGTGGATAATTAAGGTGGATATCAATGTGCTTACACTTCCCACTACCTATAAAATCAATCACAGATGAAGCACCGGTGATGGGAACAGTGGCACCACCACAACCACCTCCCTGAATAAACACCTCCTTCTCCTTACAACAACATTGATTCAACGGCAGAAAACCTGAAGCAGTCAGAGCAAGACAAAATTTAGTATTTTGAAACATAAAGTTACCTTTATCATTGGTGGAGATACCAACAGAAAAGGATGAGTAACTCCTTCCTAAGCTTAGATCCAATGAAGCGGTGATTCAACCGCCAACATCCAATTTGCCGACTCAACATGACTATTCTGCCTTGGAGGCAAATTGACCGGTGGTGTGGGAAATGGAAAATTCGTCTTCGCTTTCATCCCGCAAGACTTAATTTCAGCTACATCATATGCTTTCGTTGCTTCCACTACCGTATCAAACGTACCTAGCCAAACACAACTTTTTCTCCATAGGTTTTTAATTTGTGTGGAGTATCTCCCTGAATCTTTCTTTTGAACTCCTCGATAATTCACATTCTTTTCGACACCTCCATTCCCTTTGAGCACCACCTTGGTTGTCTTCGCCACTGTCGTACGTTTTTCCTTTGGGGACATTCTTTTGTTACTACGTATAGAAATATAGTGGAAGGATATCAGAAAAATGTATTAGGTTGAGAGAAAATGAAGGGAGAACAACTGCTTATATAGCAAAGTTGTACAGGAAGCAACCAAAAAAAGTTAATGTAGTGTTTGACTTTACTCAAGTAGTTGTGGGGGCCACATGTCGCGTGGTATTTTATTTTTTTACAATCTTTTGTGTGAGTGATATTAGTATCACAAATATTTATAAATGTTAATGGTTGTCCTTTGTATTTTATGTTAAACACTTTTTTCTTAAAAAGGAGGTAGTAATACCAAGACCATTAAGTTTTTTCATTTCAATCCGCTTTCCAAATAAGACCATAAAATTGTTTGAATATATTTGTATGTAAAAAGGACGTATAAAAGAGGATTAACGGTGTAGTAATGTTATTTTACATTTTTATTCTAGGATATGTTATCCTAGAATTAGTATTCTGCACACAAGTAGGGATAAATTATCCCAATCATGATCATTAATTCAGGGATAACTTATCCCAATATTCATAACCAAACAAACAATTTAGGGATAGTAAAATTATCCCATAATTACTTTTTTGTTATCCATCAAACCAAAGAACCTTTTAATAACTAAATTAAAACAAGTTCATAACGTAGATGTAAACAATACTAGGTGGATTAAATCAGTGGAGAGATAGTGGACGTGGCAGCAAGGTCCATAATGGTAAACAATGTTATTAATTTCTCTTTGCAAGTCAAACATAAGAGTAAATATGAAATTATCAATCATAATTACTATTATCATTAACCTACATGTGGAAAATTATCTATTTCTTTTTCTTTCTTGTCTTATACCCACTACAACATTTTTTCTTCATCAATTACTCTGTTTTTAGTTATGCATTCACATTCACATGGGATTTGGAAAAGAAAAAGCACACACTCATAAGCTAATCTACTTCAATACAGGTAAATGTAGTATACAAATTTCATTAAAATATTACAATAATACCTTTAGCCTTCCACCGCAACTGTATGTTCCTCCTCTTTCAATTCCCCATCAACAATTCATTCTTAGTTCATGTAAAATTAAAAAAAAATGTGCTCAAAAGATAAAACATAGATAATCTACATTTATACAAGTGAATGTAGCACTAAATTTATTAAAATGTTAATTTTTTTTAATCAAAAGTTCACTAAAATTGTAATAAATATAATTCATAAATATAAGATTTTTTGACATTTAAATAAGATAGTGACATATATGGATGAGAGAATCGTCATCGTTCTTCCCCATTAGTAGACTACTATTGTTTCTCTTATCTTCCTTTTTTTCTTTAAACTCTATCCTAATTACTCAAAATGAAAAGGGGTAATACATTAGTTTAACAACATTTAAACTATATAATTAAAGGAAATTTCCAAGAACATGCAAAATATTTGATCATCATTGCAAGCAATTTTCACTTGTCCTCCAGTGCCGGTGGATAATTAAGGTCGATCTCAATTTGCTTACGATTAACACTACCCATAAAATCAATCCACCAAGAAGAACCAGTGAAGTATGGCTCTATAGGCATGTGTGTTTACAACACACAATCTTCATTCCCAAATTGAAGAGGGATAAGTTAGTCATGGTCTTCGTTGTGGGTCTTCCTAAAACCTTGGGAAGGTATAATTCCATCTAGGCTTAAGTTGGATTATAACTCTCAGCAATTTGCTAAGATATATGTCAAAGAGATAGTAAGGCTTCACGGGGTGATTTTTATCATCTCAGACAAGGGCAGTCAATTTAGTACTATGTTCTTGGTTAAGTTACATAAGCATTAAATACTCCACTTAGTTTTAGCATAACTTTTCACCCCATATGGATGGTTAGTCCGACAAGATGATTTAGGTCCTAGAGCATCTGTTGAAAGCATGTGTGATTGGCTTTGGAATTGCTTCCTATCAACAGTTATCACTCAGATATGACATCATTCAAGGAACTTTATGAGAGGGGATATAGATCTCCCATAGGGCGATTTGACCCTTGTGATGTGAAGCTTTTGAGTGTATAATGGGTGACGGAAGCTCAAGATAATGTATGAAACATTAAAACCAAGTTCATGGAAGCTTAGAGTAGAAAGAAAGAGTATGTATACCGTAAGGTAAGATATTTGGACTTCCAACCTGGTGAACAAGTGTTGTTGAAAGTGTCTCAAATTAAAGGAGTTGTGAGGTTTGGCAAAAAAGGTAAGCCAAGCCCTCGATACATTGTTCAGTTTTAGATTCTTGACAGTGTGGGGCCAGTGGCTTACCTGCTAGAATTGATGCCCAACTTGTTTGGAGTTCCTCAAGTTTTTCATGTGCTCATGCTTAAAATATATTATAGGGATGGAGAATATATTATCAAGTTGAATTTGATAGCACTAGACAAGGATTTGTCGTATGAAGAGGAATCAGTTACTGTTCTTGGAAGGAATGTTCGGAAGTTGAGGACAACAAAAATAATATCAACGAAGGTTTAATGGAAGCATCATCCAGTTGAGGAAGCTACTTCGTAAACCTAGAGGGACATGCAGTACAAGTACTCTCACGTTTTTGAAGATTCAAGTACTACTTTCTTCTTAACTTAGCCTGGTATTCTTGTTTGATCTCTCAGGGACGAGAGATAGGTAAGTTGGTATCTAGTGTAACAATCCCTTTCACTTGTTATAGGTAACCATTTGTTGAAAAATTATTGTCATGAAAACTTCTTGAACAGTGGCCTATGCTAGACATAGACTGCATCTAACCAAGGTGCGGTGTAGGGCAATCCCATAATGGATTGGGTAAAATGTATACGCTTGGGTAGGTTTTCTAATATCTAAGACTAGTGAACCCTATGACTTTTGAGAATCAAATTTGGGTAAGTAGAACTTTGAATATCAAACTTTGCATGAGAGGGTTAGTTTAGTATGTCAATCTTCGAAGGTCTGTTGCGATATGAGGGCTTTTTGGGAGAAATCTGAGTTTATGCCTCATGCAATACGCTATAGTGGATTCCACACTACTATAGGTGGGAAATGAATTCATTTTTAACACAGTGACCCCACTATGACAAAGCTGCTATATTGGGTTGAGCCACAATATCGAGTTAGGCCGTTATAGCAGGTTGGGGAACTATAGCAGGACGGTCACAGATTAATAGAGGAAAAGTACCAAAGCCTCTCAATATTAAATAACTTCATTTTTGGGAAAAAGAAAAGGCTATTTAAAGTAATTTTCTTGCATTTTCCACCAATTATTTCGGTAAAGGTAAGCTATTTACTCCCCTAGTTTGTGTTTCAATGTTAATGATCATGAACTTTGCCTATGATTATGATAAAGTAATAATTTGTTTTAATTAGGAAACTGTTCATTGATTGTTTTATTTAGTTACTATTTTAGACAAGAACACGTCAAGGCATGACAAAAAGGGAAAGCTCAAGTTCTTTAGACCATTCATGCTTGTTCTTAGGTAGGTAATGGTGGTTTGTTTTTTCTTTATGTTGTATGTATTTTTCAGCTACTTTGATAGTATTGCATTCATGATATATGATTAGACAAAAAGGAAAATACATGATTACAAATGTTGAATGTTGTTCATCGTATGCATTGAATGTGCTTACTTGATTTACAAAAGCTATTATATTAATTGTGATTGTGAAGTTTGTTTGATGAGTAGATCGGGTACCACATGGGTACATATTTGTGAGTGTATCAAATACCACACTAGCACACATTTCTAGTGGATTGGGTACCATTTCTTACATACTAAATAGTGGATAGGGTACCACATCGGAACGTATTAACTACCTATTCGGGTACCATATCGTTACACTTACTGTTTGTGTGTGGGGTTGATAGCGCTCAGACTACACTTCAAAATCAATTAAAATAGTAAGCGGTCGTTGTCAATAAAAATACCCAACTGATAACTCTCAAATACACGTCATCTTATTCTAAGTTTAGGCGGTCACTAACAAGTATAAACCCAATTAAGAGTTGGGGTCGATCCCACAGGGAGTGATACGATAAATAATTCAATTAAGAAGTAAAATGGTGGTCTAATCGTTTGTAGATGTAGACATTTTTTTATCAATAAAATAAATGGTAAGGGGTTGATAATTAATGTCAAATGGGGGGGATTAGAAAGAACAGAAAACAACTACGAACAACCGGGATTAAACAAGTAGAGGGGATATCTTGGAAGTGTGATCATTTGAATGCCAATTTCACAAAATGGATGACTATTATTTACTAGAAGTCGTTGGATCTTAGTGGGTAGGCTAGACTTTTGATGCAATAGCCATTTCTCAATCAACTATCACGAATCAAATGAGTTATCTCGAACCTCGACAAGCACAACAATTATAAACAGCCCAATACCTCAATTAATCTACTTTTTCAAGCTAGATTAGTAGGATTAAATTTAGACCCACTTTCTCAAGCTTTGTCTATAATAACCTAATCACTACAATCATCAACAAATAGTTTTAACTCTAATACTTCTTTCTCAAGCAAGCTTAGAATGTTGAACTAGAATTGCATTTGCAACTATAATTTATTAATTTAAACTTAACTATTAATTGAACCCACTTCAAATCAACAGTAAAATCAATAAATACTAACACCCATAAGCTAATTGAAACATTCAATCACATAATAACACCCCCACGAATGGGGGTTTTGGCCAAACATCATAAAGAGCAAGAAATTATTGCCAACTATGATCTCCATCCGATTACACAGCATTCTACAAGTCTTCAAATGCTCCAATTAAAGCTCAAAATTAAACTAACGTTAAATCTATACTATAAAAGTGTAAAAACAATGTTTATAATGTTGAAGATCAAAAACCTCAAACTGGACAATGTGGGAACTCTCTGGAAAACTCGAAACTCCTTTTCTCCTTTTAAAAGTTGTATTTATACTTTCCCCGAATTTCAGCTTTAGAATGACTCAGTGAAGTAAGTCAGGCTTTGCCAACCAGGGCGGTGATGCACCGAGTGCTCTTTTCAGTCGCCTTCTTGTCTTGGCTTTTTAGCATCTCACTTCTGTTACATTAGGCGATCAAAGTCGACATAGCTAGTCCATTGGATGCATCGCCAAAACATCGGTTTTCTCACCGAGTTAGTCTTGTCCATGGGCTAGCATGCTGGAACTTTGGAAAGCTGAAGGTCCACTCGGTGACTCGCCGAGTAGCTTTGGTGAGTACCAGCCTTGCTTTTCTTCAGCTTTTTCACTCATTTTTTCCCGGTAGTGCCCTTGCCTTGCTCTTTTGCCTTCATTGCCGCAAATTAGCACTTTAACACTAGTTTAAAGCATAAAATAGGCATTGTGGACACTAAAACATTGAATATTAAGCCCTAAATACGTTGAAATCCCCAACTCATCAACACCCCCAAGATCAATCAGTTCAATAGAAATGTCTACAAATAGTGCTACTAGAGACTCAACATGAATGCACACGTGGTTAAAACTACCCATGCAATGTTCAAATGTGCACTACAAGTTTCAAACCGTGACTAGTCATGATCAAATAGAAATCAAGCTCACAATGGGATGTCATCCATTGATCATTACATGTTAGATAGATGGTTTTGGAAGAAATATTGTGGAAATAATTGCTATATATTTATGATGTGTTCCTATGTATTTGAGCATCAAATGTTTTTCATTTTCATCGCTTGAGGACATGAAATGGTTCTAATTTTAGGGTATTGATGTATTATGAACTCATAACACATTTGATGCTAAAAATAAGGATTAGTGCAAAAAATGGAGCTTATTTATGTGGATATGATGGTTTCTGTTGATATTGTACAGGTGAAACACTTGGATGCAAATCATAGGAAGAAAGTTTTAATTTGAAGTAAAATAAACTATGCGACAGTCTACATGGGTTGTGGTCCAGTAGATAAGCCGTCTTATATATCGTGGAAGAGAGACATTGAATAAAGTAGCTACCATAGTGAAGCTTAAAGTCCATGGAGCACTAGATGGGCTGTGGTGTTTAAGACGACCAGTCAAGTAGCTCGTGAAGACAATTAGTGAAGGGAGACACCACACTGTGTAAGTGTGAGACTATGGAGGGGTTGACGAATAATCTTACCATAGACGAGCTGTCACCATACCCATGAAGATGTTCGACAACATTAGTCCTACTTTGAATAGAACTCTTTTCAAAGAATATTTTCATTATTTAAGTTATTGATATTTGCATAATCAAGACACAACTTCCAATGCAAGTGTCTACGATCGTACAATAGTAAAGTAATCCAACCAAGGGTTGGGGTTGAGTTCCAAGGGAGTGGGCTTAAGAATTAATAGAAAAATAAAATTTGGTTCTAGTTAGTCATAGCTAAAAACATTATCGAATATAAACATGCTAAATCTAAGGGGTGACGCAAACGTCAATTATCAATGGGGGTTTGTGACAAGTAAGCAAAAATAACAAAAATAAAAGAAGTACTATTCAAGGAGACGGGATTCTTGGGATGTGATAGGAATAAGGGCTAGACTAGACTATTGGGTACACACTTTTGATAGTAAATCTGTTGAGTATTTGTGACTAGGCTAGACTATAGTGGGGGTAAATTCTCTCTCGAGCAACTTACCCCCAAATCAAATGGGTTCCTCTCGGACACCCACTTTCCGCATGAAGAACAACTTCCACCTTAGCCTACTCACTCTCTCGAGCTGAGTGTGTGAAAGAAGGACTAGGGTTCACTCTCTCGAGCTGAACCTTATGTTGACCCACTCCCATAGGCCATCAATTTAGTAGTCTTAGTTTTACGACCTCTCTATCGAGCAAGCCGAAAACACAAAGGTGAAATCGTATTTGCAACTACAATTTCATTAAGCTCCACCACAACTACTAAACTAAATCAAAATTACACAAAAAATAAACCATCAACAAGAAAGACCCAACATATAATCTAGCCCATATTCACTAAGGCACACCCCAAGAATTGAGGTTTTAGCAACAGATGTAAAAAAAGATAGAAATTTATACTAATATGAGTTTGCATTCAAATGGGTATGAAGATTTAAGCCTTAAAACAAGCGAAGAGTGAAGAATCCACAAGATCCAAGTCCAAATTCTTGGAGTTGAAACCATTTGAATCTTCAAGTTCTTCAAAACCCTCTCCAAACTTAGAATTCAATATTCTATGTTAAAAGTTATATATTAAAAATCTGATATTAAGCTACAACTCTCAACGAGTATTTATAGTTTTCAAAAATCTGTGATGCAGCGGATCATTCGGCGTCATTAGTCGAGATCGCCGATCAACTCGGCGATCTGCCCTTTGGTAGGTTTCATCGCCATTTTTTTCTATCCTTCATCATCATCGTGTTTTGGATCATTGGGCGACATAGAACTACTTCGTAGAACTGCTCGGTGACATGACGACTTCTCATTTTCACCGCCTATTTGATCCTTTCTTTCAGGGATCAGCACAGTGGAACAAAAGGTGAGGATAAGACCTTTTGGCGATTCGCCGAATGTGTTCGACGATTCTCAGATCTTCATTTCTTCGTTCTTTCAGCTACCTTTGTTCCGTTTTTGCTAAGTAGTGTCCATGCTTTCCCTCAAACTCCAAATACTTGAAACTTAAGGGTTTTCATCAGATATTGAGATAAAATATGCATTTTAGGACACTAATTCTATCAAAATATTTCCCTAAATGAGTCCAATTTGTGGACTCACCAACACCCCCAACTTAAACTATTGCTTGTCCTCAAGAAAAATCAAGTTCAGCCGTTTAAAAAGGGTGTCTCGAATAGTTCTACCCAAGACTCAATCATGAATGCACACAACGAGACTCAATTTACTTATGCAAAGATCAAATGTGCACTCAAAGATTCAAGTTGTGACTCACCAATATCAAAGAATCTTGAGCTCATAATACTTGCTTCAAATGCAAGTTATAGCTCAACCATAGTGTTCAAATGCCCTCACACAAAGAATGATTCCATATTGACAAAATGATTCATAGTTTAAAGCTTCAGAATCAGAGGCAACACTCACACTCACGAAGAAGAACACAATGCATAATTTCACCCATAGGTTTGCTCGTATTTTCCAATCAACAATTGTTGCAGCTCACTCAAGATCACAAAGGTCTTTTCAAGGCTTGTAATGGGGCTGAGTGCAAAGGTATGATCATTTAGGCTTAGTGACTTTCATCCTCATGAAATGTGGTGCTCTCAACACTTTCTTTCCTTTTCATTCATCATTTTCATTAGTGCTGATAAGTCATCCTATTATTCACTTTCCATTAATTTTTTGGAAACTCCATTTCTTTTGTACTTTTCAACTTTATTCCACAACTTTTCTTATTCATTCTTTTTCTTTTTCTTTTTCTTTCTTCTCTCTCTTTTTTTAATATGGAGGGGTTCCATTCTTCTCAACACCATGGTTTAAAGGAGACTTTCTTTGCACTTCTTGACTTGCCCTTATCTTTTCACCACACCCCCAACTTAGGCTTTTGGCCTAAGTTGGCTATTCAACTAACCACAACTTCATGAGGATTATGGGTGCTGTATAAAGAAAGGTCATTGTTTTCATCAAGTTTCTTCCAAAGAAAGGGAAAGCTCAAAGGGTGTTCAAAAGCGGTTCACACATTCACAAGGTAGGTCACAAAAGAGGTATATGTCAAATTGGCTCACATTCTTAGAAATTGCCTAAGATCATATCAAGAGATAACATCACTTAGTTGACCGGACCAACGGGACAAATTCTAGGAGCCATCATGCCTAGTTCACAGGTAAGTCAAACAAGACTCCACACTTTTGCTAGTGTGCAATGATCATCACAAGAGACTCAATTTGATACTAGGCTAGTCATAACGAGATGCAAAGAGTTCACATATTTTCTATGCAACTTCATTTGGCCTCATCGTAGCCACGCATTCATGTTCGTTCGATTGAGAGCACTATTCAAGTCATTGGTATTGATCGAAACCGAGACTCAATTTTATAAAAGAAAAGCCACATTCAACACACGAGAGGTGGCAACATTTTTCGGATGGGTGAAAATCATTTTGCTATTTAAAATAAAAGGAGCCACAAGCTCAAACATCCACAGAAAGTAGTGTAAACACAATTTAAGCACAAAGCCCAAATATAAACAAAGTACGAACATCAATAGCACACAAAGGTGGGCGACCTCACCCCACCACAAATAAAAATATTTGTCCTCAAATGAAAATAACACAGAATTCGAAATGTCAACAATAGAAAGACAGAGAGCGAGGTAAAGAGAAATCTTGTCTATGCAGTCTCTCCATCTGTCAGGGCATCACTGCTCGATGTGTTACCCTGGAATTTGATAATGGTCCCCGGAGCCTCTTCAAAAGATTTAGCAACAACTGACTTACAAAGACTACCCAAGTCATGAGCCGCCAGAAAAAAATTGATGTACTAGGCTTCTTGCCCTCATTATCCATTTTGGGAGGATCTATTGCCTTAATATTTTTCCTGAGATTTGTTGCTCTTGTTTGTCGGGGTGGCTTATCTCTTCCAGCTACTTTTAGTCTAGCCATTTCTGCAAAGCTTTGAGAAAAATTTAGAAAGTATTCAGAGAAAAGCAAGGTCGTTCAACTGCATAATCACTTCACCGAACCTGTTGGCGAAGCACTTAACTACTTAGGCGGTGCGCCGAGTGCAGTACACAGAGAATACAAGGGTGCAGACAAAGGGTGAATAGGAAGTCTTTCGGTGAGACGTCGAATGAGTTATGTGACATCATCCTTCTCACCGAAAGTTACAAAATTCAACATCACATTTAACATTGAATTAAAGGCGAGATGGGGACTTTAGGCGAACCGCCGAGTGGTTTGGCGAGCTCGACCCAGCTCACCAAATGACCCAACGTGCCTACTTTTGACCCAACTTCCCGAATTCAACCCCGCAACCTCCGTAAGCAAAATCAAAACATGCAATAGCCAAATTAGGCTCTGACCCAGCGACACTTATGGAAAACCCATGATTTCTCATACACTATAGGGCACAATTTTAAGGAATAAACTATTTAACTCAGTACAGTCAATATTATCGAATAAAAGCAAGTAATTATTTTTTAATCCTACAAGAGAGGGCCAGCACACATCATCAAAGTAATGTCATCTCATTTGAGCACACCTTTTGATAAAAGAAAAGTAGGGCTCGGAAGCCAACCTTGGATGCTGATTAAGATGCTAGGCGGCAACGTAATCCAGATCCAAGCACAATTTAATAACCAAAACACAATAGAGATGCAGCGATATTGAGAATAAAACTAGGTGCAAGTTTACAAAGTTTGAAAATGAGGGAAAGCATAGGAAATTGAAACTTTTAAACCTTTGGCTTGAAAAACCGTTAAGTTCTAGCCCACTCGGCGACATTAGTCGTGAGTGCCGAATCATTCGGTGTCATGCCGAGTAATCACCTTCCTCGCTGAGTTTTACAGAATCCCCCTATTAATGTGGGGATTCGAACGGCGATACAAATCGAGGTTGCCGAGCTGATCGGCGATTCGCCAATCGACATTTCCCTCGCCAATCTCTTTCTTTCCAAATTCTTCCCACACTTCTTCCTGCACAATTAGAACACCATTATTTATCAAAGCAACATAAAGAAATAAAGGGTTTTGGGTTGCCTCCCAAATAGCACCTTAGCTAATGTCGTGGCATGACGTAACTTAACGCCTAGTCCTCATCATCGAAGTCGGCCATGGTGTAACTAGGCGAATCCTCGGCAAACGGTGGATAGCAGTCTGATATAAAATGTCCTATCTGGGCATCTTGCAGTTGAGTTGTCATGGAGTTAGAGGTTGATGTTTCATTTAGCATTTCGATGTTCTCTTTCTCTTTCATCTCATTCAACACCTTGTCTTGTGCTTCAATTTTCTATTGAATGAGTGAGAGAAGTTCATCATTTTGCCCACCCCCATGCTTCTTACCATTTTTACACTCTCATAGGGAGAAGTTCTTATCCTTTTCCGTGGCTTGTGCTTCCAACTCCATAACTCGTTTGGACAGAATGTCTACTTGAGCTACTAGTGCGTCCCACTCGTGTTTCTTTGGGGCTTCCATGTTGGTTTCAACCATGCCATCAAGGAGATTTGCTACTACTTCATAGGGATGGTGTAGCATACCACTCGGGAAAAGTTGATCGGTGATACTTCTATTTTCGGGTCCAAGTCCTAGAAGCATTCCAGTAGCACTTTGTCGGTCATCCCATGAGATGGGCATGGTTCTAGCGCTGCTTGAAACTTCGGCCACATTTCCTGAATGGTTTCATCCCCTACCTGTTTGTTAGGAGGTTATCCGTAAGGTTCAACTTTTTCAAGAGGGGGTGATCTGTTTGATACCCATAATGATCCTTCATATCCATGTTTCTGCTTCAATACACAAACAAGCAAAACGAAATTAAAAGTAAACTAAGTGAACTACAATTAAGAAGAACAAAGAGTTTACTAAACTAAGAATTCTCAAATAACACCACTCCTCGGCAGCGGCGCCATTTGATGCTTGCGTAATCAAAACACAACTTCTAATGCAAGTGTCTACGATTGTGCAATAGTAAAGTAACCCAACCAAGGGTTGGGATTTAGTCCCAAGGGAGAGGGCTTGAGAATTAATATAATTTTTTTTTAGTTCTAGTTAGTCATAGCTAAAAACATTATCGAATATAAACATGCTAAATCTAAGGGGTGACGCAAGCGTTAATTATCAATAGTGGTTTGTGACAAGTAAGCAAAAACAACAAAAATAAAAGGAGTACTAATCAAGGAGATGGGATTCTTGGGATGTGATAGGAATACGGGTTAGAATAGACTATTGGGTACACACTTTTGATAGTAAATCTGTTGAGTATTTATGACTAGGCTAGACTATAGTGGGGGTAAATTCTCTTTCGAGCAACTTACCCCGAATCAAATGGGTTCCTCTCGGACACCCACTTGCCACATGAAGAAGAACCTCTGCCTTAGCTCACTCACTCTCTCAAGTTGAGTGTGTTGGAGAAGGACTAGGGTTCACTCTCAGAAGCTGAACCTCATGTCGACCCATTCCTACCGGCCATCAATTTAGTAGTCTTAGTTTTACGACCTCTCTCTCGAGCAAGCCAAAAACACAAAGGTGAAATCGTATTTGCAACTACAATTTCATTAAGTTCCACCACAACTACTAAATGATATCACATTTACACAACAAATAAACCATCAACAAGCAAGACCCAACATATAATCTAGCCGATATTCACAAAATCACACCCCAAGAATTGGGGTTTTAGCTACACATGTAAAAGAGATAGAAATTTATACCAATATGAGTTTGCATTCAAATGGGTATGAAGATTTAAGTCTTAAAACAAGCGAAGAGTGAAGAATCCACAAGACCCAAGTCCATGGAGTTGAAACCCTTTGAATCTTCAAGTTCTTCAAAACCCTCTCCAAACTTAGAATTCAAAATTCTATGTTAAAAGTTATATATTAAAAATCTGATCTAAAGCTACAACTCTCAATGTGTATTTATAGTTTTCGAAAATATGTGATGCAGCGGATCATTCGGCGTTGTTAGTCGAGATCGCCGATCAACTCGGTGATCCGCCATTTGGTAGGTTTCATCACCATTTTTCTGTATCCTTCATCATCATCGTGTTTTGGATCATTGGGCGACATAGAACTGCTCGATGACACGTCGATTGCTCATTTTCACCGTTGATTTGATCCTTTCTTTCAGCGCTCAGCACAGTGGAACAAAAGGTGAGTATAAGACCTTTTGGCGATTCGCCGAATGGGTTCGGTGATTCTCAAATCTTCATTTCTTCGTTCTATCAACTGCCTTTGTTCCTTTTTTGCTAAGTAGTGTCCATGCTTTCGCTTAAACTCCCAATACCTTAAACTTAAGGGTTTTCATCAGATATTGAGATAAAATATGCATTTGAGGACACTAATTCTATCAATATATTTCTCTAAATGAGTCCAATTTGTGGACTCATCAGTTATATTTTTAATTTTTCATTGATAAATTGAGAAGTTCTGAGCGTAGAGAAAAACATTATTTGCTTTTTGAACACAAATATTGGTCGATTACTCTGGATCAAACATCGGGTTCGTGATTTAGTGTTGACAATCAAGAAACTTATCATTTGCTATTATTGTTAGTCTATTATATTATGCTTTCGATAATCTCTACTATTGGTTTTCTTGAAATAGTGAGCGGCTAAACACCACAACTAGGGTTGTGGGAACCATGACCAAAACATAACTACATATTCAAATACAAGTAACGTTTGATTGTTATGTTGTTTCTACTTTCGTAATGATTGCCTTCTATTTAGTGCATGCTTTAGAACTTCGTTCAAAGCACTCTATGACTGATAAGAGAAGAGTGAAACTCATATAATAGGGTTGAAACATATTTAGATGTATCTAACTTGCTAGTAACATATAATATTAAAAATGAACAGTTATTTTTATAGAATTCGAGAGTGAAATAAATGTCACGGGAGCAAAATCTTAGTCTCGTTAAATCAATTACGAAAATCTTTGAACTATTTTTTACTCTTGTTGGCTTTTAATCTTAACCAAAACTTTGTTACCTAAATTCAAACAACCCAATATTTACTTTTCGTAATTTACTCTTTTGGGAAATATTAAGCACAATTGAATACAAGCGCTAGTAAGTTTATTTCTCTTGTAAATTCCCTGTTGGATCAACCTCAACTCCAGTTGAGTTCTATAATTGACTTCGACCGTTTATACTTCTTAATTGAGGTGTAAGTATGGATGTATCACCATGTCCATCGGTCCTTCAATGTAAAAATACACTATCACCGATCTTTGTCCTTTTGGCCTCCCTAGAATTTCCTTAAGTTTATCCTCTTCAATTTACTGAGCATGAATCATTATACGAGAAATATACACTTCCTGAATGAGGATGGTGGTACGACATTCTTAGACCAACAATTCAGACACACCTGAAACAAACTTTCTCATCCTTGCCTTAGGGTCAGCAACCATAATAGGAGCATAGAAAGACAATTGTGTGAACTTTAAGAAATTCCTTCTAACGTATGTTCTTCAAGGGGACATATCATGAAAAGCATTGCATAAGGATAATGAGAGATACATATAGAGTTAAACTCTATCGCACAACATTAGAGTGATGAAAGAAGTGTAATTTCCTAAATATCTTATAGCCTCCTATTCATAAATGTGGCCTGCTTCACACTCATGAACAAGACTCTACTCGACGTGTCCTATGAGACATCCTAGGAACTTTCTAAACCTTATGCTCTAAATACTAAGTTTATCATGACCCAAAGTATACCCTAGGCATAACATGGCGTATAGAACCCCGAGGGGCCTACACAAGCCATATAACAAACACCATACAAGATGATAGAAGTAAAAGCTTTACGAGATGGTGCTATACATCAAGATGAATTTGATAAAGCGGAAGTCTAAGATAAGTCTCAAAGACATCTTATTCATCATACAGAAAGTGATTGGGACATAACCCATAAATCACATACAAAGTCGGAAACTTAAATGACATAAAGAAATGAAAGAGTCTCGATCCTTGAAACATGAGGATTCATCAATCTTCAAAGACTATGTAGAATCAACTAGCCATGAGTATGGGGGTAGGAGAGTCGGACCCTACATAAGTCAAATAAAGTAGGCACAAGTATGCATTAGTACATGAAATGTACTGAGTATGAGGCAATGTGCATAAATATAGGCATTATATCACAGTGTGCATAAATATAGGCATTATATCACAAGTAACTTAAAATAAGTAGACATGGTCATATTAAAACATTCAAAAGCTTTAAAGAAGAGCTGACATGAAAACATGGAATTATGGTCAAGTACATTAACATAAACGACATAAGAAAAGGTTTGAAGGAAATATAGTCATTTTGTGGGATGGTAGCATAACAGACCATAAGACCATGAGAGATATATCATGGAATCTAGTATATCCCTCATACCGAAAGAAGGGGAATCGACTTGCAATTGTAGAATTTGTACATATCAAACATTGCTAAAGTAGATCCACTAGCTACGTCATTTAAGACATCCTATGGGGGCACGTATGATATACCGTGAGTTTACGGTATTTCTAATACATTTCACTTACAAGTTGTGTGTGTCTAGGGCCTTTTTATATTGGTTTTTATGTATTCTATCATGTTTTGCAGGAAAGGTGTTCAGGCGCGGAAGTTTAGAGACAGCTGAAGGAAATGAAAAAAAGGCATCCACGGAGGTCATCTACGGACCGTAGTTCCATTCACGGTCCGTAGGTGATGACCGTAGACCAGCACGAATGTGTTGAGGACAAATCAGGGAAATCTGACCAAGTGTGGAACCACGGTGCCCATTTACGGTCCGTAGATGGATCTACGGACCGTACTGTTGATCCGTAGGATGAGACTGTGAGGGTTCCAGTACCTGATTTTTGAAGATCTAAGTATGGAGCTACGGAAGGGATTGACGGACCGTAGATCGATCTACGGTCCGTGCTGTTGGTCCGTCGTTTGCTTCAGAGAAGCTATTTTGGATGCCGAAATATTTTCTAAGTCCCGAGTGACGGAAGGGACTTACGGACCGTAGATCAATCGACGGTCCGTAAGTCAGTCTCATGGATCGAAGACGCGTACCTGAACAAAACTTTCCTTAATTTGTTTCCTTTTTTATTTAGGATTTGTTTTCTATAAATAGGACATGTAAAGCTCGTTTTTGGGGGTTAGACACTATTATTCTATTTTTCTTTGGAACTTTGGAGATTAATTTGCAACCCTAGCAATTATTGATTTCCCAAGTTCGTTTTGAAGATTTTGGCTTTGCAATTCAAGTTAATTCTCTGGGTTTATTATTCTCTTTACGTAAGTTCATGATTTCTCCATCTACAATTATGAATTGTGTTCTTGCTAATATGAGTAACTAAATCCACAACTAGGATTGTGGGAACCATGATCAATTAACAAAGTATGAATAGTAAATAAGCAATTCTTGACTAGTATTTTGCATGCATTGATAATTCTTTCGTTTAGAAGTCTTTTTAACGGTGGCCAACGTTAGAACTCGCCTTGTTACTACTTGCCGGACCAAGGAGGTAATTAACAAGAAAAGAATTATCAACATAGATTTAGTGTGATACTATCTAATAGGCTAGTGTCGATTGGTGCGAAGTAATAACTAAGCCAAACATCGATTATGATGTCTAATATGAGGTAAAGGTAAGGGTTAGTAAATTATACACACGTAGCCGGACCAAGGTGCGGGGTGAAATTCTCTAGATGCCGGACCAAGATTTAGAGATACCTAACTTATCACTTTGCATGTAATACACTAGAAGAGGATTGCTATTACTAGATTACTGCGTTATGAGATTATGGGGAACACGTATACCCTAGTTATTTCTTTATCTTGATAACAACCAAAGTTGAGTTTAATTATTGATTACAATATTCGTATTACTATTTGTTTTACACAAGCACAACCCCCCTTTTTATTACTTGTTTCTGGAAATAATTTGACTAATCGAATATAATTGTCGGTTAAAAGTAAAGTCTAAACCATTTTCCTCGTGGGATCGATCCCAACCTACAAGTTGGGTTCTTTACTTGATAACGATCGCTTATGCTTCTGAAAGAGGTGTAATTTGAGCGTATCAAATTTTGGCGCCGCTGCCGGGGAATTTGGCTTTTAGATTTAGTTTTAACTACAATATTGAACGTTAGTCAATATTTCCTAATTTTATTTTTTTCTTTGTTTTTGTCTCTCTCAGGTTCAGACTCTAGTGTATGCCAATTACACGGAGCCAAGGAGAACCACTTACTCCGTACGATCCAGAGTTGAACAGAACTTTGCGAAGAATGAACAATCAAGGACTTCCAGTTCATCCTATCGGAGGAAATCTAGATGAAGCAGTTGAGTTACAGCAGCCAAGAGTAGTTGGTGGAGAAAACCGGGGTCTAGCTGAAAATCAATTGGGAGATGCACTGAGAGTGCATGGTCCACCAGGCCCCAACACCATGAAACTATCGGGGCAACGTCGACATAGCAGATTCCGATGGACCCATCGTCCTACCTCCTCTACCTCCAGGGCACACATTTGTGGTGACTAGTAGTTTGATGCAGATGCTTACACAAGAGGCTTATTTTCAGGATCGCCATCGGAGGATCCACATGCTCACTTAGCCAAGCTCAGGGTGGTTTGCAAAAGTTGTGTAGGCAGACCAGACTTGGATATGAACGTCATTGGGTTACGAGTGTTCCCTCTGTCACTGACAGGCGATGCTGCAGTATGGTTCACTGAGCTTCCTTATAACTCAATTTTCACATGGGACCAACTAGCAGAGGTATTTAAAGCAAAGTACTATCCAGTGTCTAAGAAGCTCAATCACAAAGATCGGGTCAACAATTTTGTGGCATTACCTGGAGAGTCTGTGAGTAGCTCGTGGGACAGATTCACTGCTTTCGTAAGAAGTGTCCCAAATCACCGTATTGATGATGAGTCACTGAAGGAATATTTCTATCGAGGTCAGGATGATAACAATAAAGCAGTACTTGACATTATTGCTGGAGGTTCATATGGTGATTGTACATACGCACAGATTGCTGAAAAATTGGAGAGGATCTCTCGCAATAATAAAGCGTGGAGCACTAGAAGGTCAGATACTGGGAGAAACACATTTGTTGTTCATAATGCTACTGTTAACTCTGCAGATGATATTCGTGAGGAGATGGCTCAGATGAGGACAGAGTTGGGGTTGGTATTGAAGCATGTGAGTGGAGGAGCAGAAAAGGTAAATGCTGTAAATTACTTAACTAGAACTCCACCACCAGTTGAGGAGTGTTACTATGAAGAGGACACTTATGCGGTGAATGATCAGACGGGGGGTTTCCGACCAAACGCCCAAGGATCCAACACGGAAAATTGGCGCCAAGGTCAAGGGAGCCAAGGTCGGAACTATGGAAATTACAACCGAGAGGGTCACTATGTCCGAGATGGGAACTTCAATCGTGACAACAACTACAACAGGAACAACTATGGCAACAGAAACGATCGGGTTGGACCCTATGTTCCCCCTCAAAATCGGGAATCTGGTGCTAGGGAAGTTGGAGGTAATATGACGCGTATTGAAGATATGCTGCAGAAGATGATGAGAAGGTTTGATGCACTGATGAGAATGTGAAGGAGATGAGAAATGACTTATCTGGTATTGGTCAAAAGGTTGATGCCCATGCAGTGTCAATAAAGCATCTAGAGCAGCAGATGACGCAGTTGTCTACTACAGTGAACCCGCGTCAACCTGGCACTCTTCCTAGCAACACCATCCAGAATCCGAAGAATGATGGCATTGTATGGCAATTACCACTCGAGGAGGCAAGCAAACCGTAGATCCACCTATGCCGTCTTGGTAGAAGTTGAGAATAGAAAAGAAGATGATGTGGTGAAAGTTAGAGAGGAGTCAGAGGTTGTGACAGAACAAGAAGTGGAGGTACCTCAGAAAGTGGTTCCCATACCTAGACCTCCACCACCTTTTCCTCAAAGGTTAGTGAAGAAGACTGAAGATGGGAAATATCGCAGGTTTATCACTATGTTGAAGCAGCTTTCTATCAATGTCCCTTTGATAGAAGCCTTGGAGCAAATGCCTGGATATGCAAAATTCATGAAAGATATGGTGACAAAGAAAAGGTCTGTGAGTTTTGAAGATGATGATAGATTGCAGCATTGTAGTGCTATTGCTACAAGATCTCTGGTGCAGAAGAAGGAAGACCCTGGTGCTTTCACGATCCCATGTACTATAGGGTTATTACACTTTGCTAAGGCATTGTGTGATCTTGGTGCTAGCATCAACCTCATGCCTTTATCTATTTACAAGAAGTTGGGTCTAGGGGATCCAAAGCCCACGCAATGCGGTTACTGATGGCTGATCGGACTGTGAAGAGGCCCATAGGTGTGCTCCATGATGTGCTAGTGAAAGTAGAGTCTTTCATCTTTCCGGCGGATTTTGTGATCCTTGACTGTGAGGTTGATTTTGAGGTTCCCATCATCCTTGGGAGACCATTTCTTGCCACAGGGCGTGCGTTGGTTGATATGGAAAAGGGACAGATGAAGTTCAGACTGAACAATGAAGAAGCAACTTTCAATATCTGTAGATCCATGAAGCAGAATGGTGAGCTACAAACAGTATCTGCTATAACTTACAGAGTGGAGAGTGGGTCAGAAGTGCAAATTGAAGAGCGATTAGGTGTTGAGGCACTAGCAGCAGTCATGATGAATTTTGGTAGTGATGGTATTGAAGAATATGATGAGTTGGTAGCCGCACTTGATAAGTGTGAATACCGGTCCAAACCAAAGAAGTATGAGCTAGACATGAAGAATCGCGAGTCCCCACCCACAAGACCATCATTGTGGAGGCACCGAAATTGGAGCTTAAAGCTCTACCACCACACTTGAGGTATGTATATTTAGGCGAAAGAATACTTTCCGGTCATCATTGCAGCAGATTTGAATGCAAGGCAAGTAGAGTGTTTGGTGACTGTATTAAAGAAGTTCAAGCGAGCGATTGGGTGGACTATTGCAGATATTATTGGGATCCCCCCGGTATCTGTTCTCACAAAATCCAACTCATGCCAGATCATAAGCCCAGTGTTGAGCACCAGAGAAGATTAAATCCACCTATGCAAGAGGTAGTCAAAAAGGAGATCATCAAGTGGCTGGATGCGGGAGTTATTTATCCCATCTCAGATAGTAATTGGGTGTGTCCTGTGCATGTGTACCTAAAAAAGGTGGTATGACTGTGGTTCCAAATGAAAGAAATGAGCTTGTTCCAATGAGGCCTGTCACTGGATGGAGAGTTTGCATGGATTACCGGAAGTTGAATGCGTGGACTGAGAAAGACCACTTCCCTATGCCATTCATGGATCAGATGTTAGATAGACTTGCAGGCAAGGGTTGGTATTGTTTTCTTGATGGGTATTCGGGCTACAATCAAATTTCTATAGCTCCAGAAGACAAGAGAAACCACCTTCACTTGCCCATATGGGACTTTTGCGTTCAAACGAATGCCATTCGGATTGTGCAATGCTCCAGCGACCTTCCAGAGATGTATGATGTCATATTTTCTGATATGGTGGAGGACACTATTGAGGTGTTCATGGATGATTTTTCAGTGGTAGGTGATTCGTTTGATCACTGTCTAAAACATCTGGCCGAGGTGCTCAAAAGATGTGAAGACTGCAACTTGGTGCTGAATTGGGAGAAATGTCATTTCATGGTAAAAGAAGGTATAGTGTTGGGTCATCGAATTTCAGAGAAAGGTATTGAGGTTGATAGAGCTAAAGTCGAGGTAATAGAAAAGCTTCCACCACCTATCTCTGTAAAAGGTGTTAGAAGTTTTCTTGGGCATGCAGGTTTTATAGGAGATTTATCAAAGATTTCTCAAAAATTGCACATCCCTTGTGCAAACTGCTCGAGAAGGAGAATAAGTTCTGCTTTGATGATGCTTGTCTTAGAGCATTTGGAGAGTTGAAGGAAAAGTTGGTTACAGCACCTATCATTATTTCACCAGATTGGGAACAACCGTTTGAGGTAATGTGTGATGCGAGTGGAGTGGCGCTTGGTGTGTATTGGGTCAAAGGCGTGAGAAAATTCTTCACCCTATTTACTATGCTAGCAAAGCTCTGAATGTGGCCCAGAAGAATTATACAGTGACCGAACAAGAACTTCTTGCGGTGGTTTTTGCATTCGAAAAATTTCGTTCCTACTTGCTTGGTACTAAGGTCATCGTGCATACTGACCATTCTGCATTGAGGTATTTGATGGCGAAAAAGGATGCAAAACCACGATTGATCAGATGGGTATTGTTGCTGCAAGAGTTTGATTTTGTGGTAAAAGATAGAAAGGGAACCGAAAATCAAGTTGCCGACCACTTGTCCAGATTAGAGGAAGAGGCCATGCTAAAGCTTGGAGATAGGGCTGAAATTAATGATGCGTTTCCAGATGAACAGGTATTGGCTGCTTCTAATGATTTGATTCCTTGGTTCGCAGACTTTGCTAATTATTTGGCAAGCGACATTGTGCCACCCGATTTGTCTTTTCACCAAAGAAAGAAATTTATGCATGATGTGAAGAAATTCTTTTGGGATGAACCTTATTTGTATCGTAGTTGTGCTGATGGGATTATTCGTCGCTGTGTGCCTGAGGTTGAAATGCTGAGTGTACTTGAAGCATGTCATTCATCACCCGTTGGTGGGCATCATAGTGGTATTCGGACTGCACATAAGATTTTGCAGTGTGGGTACTATTGGCCTACCATCCACCAAGATGCTCATGATTTCGCCAAGTCTTGTGATCGGTGCCAAAGAGATGGAGGGATTTCAAAGAGACAAGAGCTCCCTATGAATCCCATATTGGTGATCGAATTGTTTGATGTATGGGGCATTGATTTCATGGGCCCATTTGTGAGTTCATATGGGATGAAGTATATTCTGGTCGCGGTTGATTATGTATCGAAGTGGGTGGAAGCAGTAGCACTCCCCAACAACGAAGGTAAAAGTGTCACCGCATTCTTGAAAAAGAATATCTTCTCCAGATTTGGTACACCAAGGGCTATTATTAGCGATGGAGGCTCTCACTTTTGTAACAAGTTGTTCAAAACACTACTTGAGAAATATGGTGTCCGTCACAATGTAGCCACTCCTTATCATCCACAGACTAGCGGTCAAGTTGAGGTGTCCAACAGAGAAATAAAGCAGATATTGGCGAAGACTGTGAACGCCAATCGAACTGATTGGTCAAGGAAGCTTGATGATGCTCTATGGGCATATCGCACTGCATACAAGACCCCCATAGGTATGTCGCCTTACCAACTTGTATATGGGAAGTCTTGTCATTTACCAGTAGAGTTAGAGCACAAAGCTATGTGGGCAATGAAGAAGTTAAATTTGGATTGGGGCACTGCATCTAATCAAAGGATGAACGACTTGAACGTGCTTGATGAGTTTCGCCTAAAAGCTTATGAAAGTTCAGCCTTATACAAAGAGAAGATGAAGAGGTATCATGATCAAAGAATTGAAAAGCGAGAATTTGTGGTTGGCGATCGTGTGCTGCTATTCAACTCTAGGTTGCGCTTGTTTCCAGGCAAACTCAAGTCCAAGTGGACTGGGCCATTTTTGCTCACAAAAGTGCTCTCGCATGGAGCGGTTGAGCTTGAAAATAAGGATGGAACAAGGTTTGTGGTGAACGGGCAAAGGATAAAGATCTATCTGGGAAATGCTGAAACTGTGCAAGAAGTGATTGAGGCCTGCAATCTTGATGAAGTCTGAATAATCAAGATACCTGCGTCGTGCCGCGACGTTAAATCAAGCGCTGCTTGGGAGGCAACCCAAGATGTAAAATCTAGCCAACAATAGGGTTCTGTTTTACATTATGTAGTTAGCTTTCTTTGATTACTTGCGTTTTTGTATCAATGTAGGTAGGGGTTTCAGTATTTTAGTTCTTAGTGTTGGCTAGAAGTAATATAGGGTCCGTGTCTAAAAAGTGTCCAGAAAATGTAAAAAAAATAGCCTATTGGTTGCTTCATGTGCAGGTACACCAGCAAGAAATCTGCAGAAAATGGTCTGGTGCAGAGGTCTACGGACCCATCGACGGTCCGTCGATTGATCCACGGACCGTCAATGGTATCCGTAGATCCCAGGTAAGTCCCTAACATTGTCTTAGTATAATTGTGATCTACGGTCCTGATCTACGGACCGTAGATCGACTCACGGACCGTAGACGGGGTCTCGTGAGTCCACACCTTACAGTTGACTGACCCGACCCGACCCCCATTACTTAAAACCCCATTGTTTCAAATCATTCCCCTTCCCTCCATTGCTCCCACAACCGTTTCTCCCACTCTTTAAACTCCCCCAAATCACTCCATAACCACCACATAATATCCTCCTTCCATATATTCCCAAAACCCTTTCATACCATAATCAACCCACTCCATAATCTGATAAAAAGGGTCCGGTGTTTGGTCAGTGACGAAAAGGTGAATCCTTGGTCTTGCTAAATCATAGTACCATCACGCAATCACCCCACTCCTTTTGCTTGTAAGGTAATAGACTTTCTCTTCACTTTGAATTTCAATTCATAGTTGAATATAGAGGGTCGGGAGTGGGTCTTAACCTTGGGTAATTGTTAGATGATATTGCATGATAAATTTGAGTAGTACAATGCCCTTGGAATGATAGATAGTGATTGTATAGCTTTAATTGTGATGTGAACTTATGTATTCTAAATACTATATGCTAGTTTCGACTTAGGGTTCCACATCTAGTCTAAATTGTTGGGTATAATAATCGGTAGGAATCTTAAGGAATGACGAACTAACATGTTTCAATGGTGTATATGCATAACTAGGTTGTGTTAATGTTGAAACCAAATGCCAAAAATGTATGATACCTGCACTGATTGCTTCCACGATACCCCGTCTACGGAACGTAGATCCATCTACGGACCGTAGATAGGGTTCGTCATTTGATGCACCTGCAAATTTTCACCAAGTGTAAAACCACGGATGTGGACTACGGTCCGTAGATCCATCTACGGACCGTTCTGCACTTCCGTGGTTTTCATCTGCGACCTATATTTCAGGCACCCTGATCCACGGAAGAGATCCACGGACCGTAGATCAGTCTACGGACCGTAGGTCTCCTCCGTGGATGACTTCTGTAGCATCTGTCAAATATTTTTTTGTGGACTTAGTTTGGGTCGTTACCAACTCTAATAGTTCTTTTGCTGCATATGGTTAGTTTTGGCACTAATGACGTTCCTGCAGGTACGATGGCACCCAAGAAGATGGTCACCTACTCGAAACGGGGCAAGTCCAAATCGGTTGCCCCTAGCTTCCGGTTAATTGATGAGGACACCGAGAACGCCCGCATATGTGATCCCCAACGGAAGGTGATCCACGTGTCATGTCCCAGTCCTGATGAGGAGCACACACTGATCGGGTCACCAACTGGGGCTGCTTCCAGTTCGGAGGGTCCCTATGTCCGGCTCCGAATCTACATGATATGCATCAGGCTCCCAATCATCACAATCAGAAGTCGTCCATGCTACAGGGTCCAACGCCAAAGTCCACAGGGTCTGGAGAAAATGACAAAGCAGCCTCGTCTGATGAGGCAACTAGTTCAGAGGCCATTCCTGCACCAAGGTGATGAACCCGCTCCGGTAGCAGGGGAGCTGAATAGGTGGTGTGTCGAGGGTCAATGGCAGATCTATCGGGATTGCAAAGATGGTGAAACACATGAAACTAGAAAATGGCCCGATTAAATACAAGAGGAGCGCAGAGTCCTCACGGGGGCTTGCATACTTGCCAAGAACATTCACCGGCTTTTTCAAACTTCACAGTGTGACTGGATGGCTTCGAGACCCAGGGATATAGCGGAGGAGATTGTCCGGGGTTCTATGCTTTCTATGCTTGCACTCTCCGCGGGTCCATTTCCAAGCGGTCAAAGCCACTAGCGCAGGCCCCGCTCACTTCCACCTTGGTTCGAGGGTGTCCAGTAGATATATACCTGCCACCATTAGCCGGTTTCTCTATGGTCCTACCACGGGCCACTCTTGGTTCCTAACACGTCGGAATTTGATTACCGCTGGGACATCGTGCGGAGTGGCCCTTTCCAGAGGAATACTGAGCAGCGAGAGGCTGTGATACTATGGCTGGCCAGGTACATTGCTGCAGATGGCGAGCGTGCGAATGGGTCGCTTCCACGGTTGGGCATCCGGAGGCCACATTGAACTTCATAGCAAATTCTTCTGGCTATTAGTACGCAACAGTGTGTCGCCACAAAAGCCGCAATCAGGTCACTTGGGACAGAGTGTGATGGTTGCTGGCATTGGTGGCGGGATAGAGATCGACTTTGCCAAATGCTGCTGGCAGAGATCAACGAAAGAGCTTTCAGGACCTCAACTACTTACCCTTTCCCCTGTCTGATATTTCACTTGTGCAGGGACTTCTGGAGTGCCGATCTGGCATTTGTGACAGGCTAGTCACCCTACAGGGGCATTGGATTATCGGCCTATTCGGGATGACGCGATGTGGCAGCACCTCGCAGAGAGCCCCAGATTGAGGTACCCCCCTTGAGCTCCGATCTTTTGCAGACGCTGTAGGGAAGGCACAGGGCGGTGACCCCATTATCCCAGACCACACCGATACGGTCCCAGGCTCCTCTTCTCAGGGCAGCGAGTGTGGTTCCTAGTTTCTTCCGGTCACACCACGTTAGGAGCGACGGTTGTCCTATGGGCCAGAGTACAAAAGTTAGAGGCGTAGATGGCCACTACTACATCACATCCAGCTTGGATGCAAAAGTCGATTGCCGAGTCCGAGGCTAGATTGGAGCGCCGGATGGAAGGGATGATGAGACCGTAAGGTCCTGGCGGTTAATAAGACTTGACGCCTTTGAGTTGCGAGTACTTGAGCGATCAGTTCCGGCACAGACTTATCTGCTTTGCAGGCTGACATAGCCAGCTCCGGACTGATTGTGGATGCCATTCTTGCTGCACCTTCAGTTGAGACTCAGGCTGCGCCGACTGCACTGGCTAATGATACAGTGCTAGATGCCCTATTCAGTGGCATCGCCGAGGAGGGGCCTGCACCGACACATGCCAAGGCAAGCGGCACCGCTCTCATCGACAGAGGAAAGAAAAAGCACAGAAAAGACAGCGTCGGCAGGAGAGGAGGCTAGAAGGGCCTCGATTGCAGATGAAGAGTGCGCAGCAGAGGGTGCGTGAGAGAGCTGCAGGGGCATCAAGCTCTGCCCAGTTACAGAGGTTCAACCTATTGTGAGGGGCGCTGTGAGCACCACTGATGGTGCGGAGCAGTGATAGCGAGCACTACTGAGAGTGCTAGGATTGTTGAGGTGGGCACTACTGAAGGTTGCTTCCCACTGATGTTCCAGAGGGTCCGGGAACCGGACCCCCTGTGTGTTGATGATTCGCCGGCGCTTTGCGCCACAGGTTTGCTTCACCCAAATTCCATTTTCTTTTACTGCTTATATATGCATTGTTGGACAATGCATCTATCGTTTTGTTGGGGTGGGGTAAATGGATTGTGAGTGATAGGGTTAAGTCTGAGTAACCCAAATTCTGATCCTCTCTTGGGGTTTTCTTGCCTGTGTTTCTTTTCCCCAGTGACTGTTTAATTTTTTTGTTGAACCGGCTGTCTTAGGAGTGTGTGTATAGAAGCATGATACAGATGAAGCATGATGGCTTAGAATAAATGATACCCGTCAGATTCTGGGTTGTATGCTAGAAGTAGACTACGAATTGTTGATTTGTGTTGTGGCTCTGAAATGACATAGTAACAATCGACCTGATTGCATGACTAAACCTGAAACTTGAACTGGGTAATCTGATAATCTGATAATGAAACTTGTGCCAAGAGTGGGTGAGAATCATTGACTGTTCAACGTTTGTTGCAAAACTAGAACTTGCCCCGGTTTAGTCCTGCTAAACAATTCCAATCCAGAGGATAGGAAGTGGATCATAGCCGTTGTTCTGAAAATCCATAAAGTGCTAGAAGGATTCAACCAAATGAAATAATTGTTCCCTTTGATCCACTTTTGGCCTAAAATATAATCATTTCTTTTCTAAACCACCGAACTCACTTTCCCATAATCTACTTATGTTGGCCCGGTCCCTCCTTGGACATGTGCACTTTGACTTAGGCCAAAAGCCTAAGTTGAGGGATGGGCTAATGTAAAAAGTAACTTCAATCTTGGTCCTGACTTGACATTCGGGTTATTGTGAACCTCAACTAACGGAAAATCCATAAGTTGAGGGTGGCTATGCAAGAGGAAACTGAAAGAAAAATGGGGATGAAAGAGTGAAAAATGAAAAAATAAAAAAATATAAATAAAAAATAAAAATAAAATAAAATAAAATTTGGG